>NC_092808.1:11330721-11644251 GCF_040954645.1 Diabrotica undecimpunctata | reverse complement strand
ATAGCTATGTTAAAAAGAAACGGAGAAAGCACGCATCCCTGTCCAACTCCAGTAAGTAAGTCGAATTCGTCACTGTTGATTCCATTGTGTGTCACGCTGCATTTCGCATCAGTATATAGTGACTTTATAATAGAAGTTATTTTTTGCGGGATTTTTCTTAGCTCTAAAATTTTCCATACAGCAGCGTGAGACAAGCTATCAAAGGCACGTTCAAAATCAACAAAAATCATGTATAGGGGTGTGTTTCATTCAACCGATTGTTCCATTATTACCCTCACAGTATTAATGTGGTCTATGCAGGAGGATTCTGGTCCAAAGCCTGCTTGATTAGCTCGAAACTCAACCTTGTTTGTTATTCTTTTCAGTATGATGGTCGTGAAAATTTTATTTCTGACAGTAATCAAGGTTATTCTTTTCCAATTTTTGCACAGTGTGAGGTTGCCTTTTTTTGGAAGCTTGATAATGTTACCTTTTTTCCAGCCCGCTAGAATGTGGTTTGTTTCTCACACCTCTCGGATTATGGAGAGCAAAAGTTCAGCAGTTAGATGCGGATCAGCTTTAAGTATTTCAGCAGTAATGTTATCGATTCCCGGTAACTTGTTGTTTCTCAGAGATTTGGTAGCTGCTATTATCTCCGTTTTGGAAGGGGCTTCGCAAGAAATATGCAAGTCTATATTCTGCGGGTTTTCGACAATTTCGTCTGCGTTATCTCTGGGAATACCTAGCATCTCCTGAAAATGCTTTTTCCATCTCTCTACTTGGTCATCTGTTGTAGTAAGTAATTCGTCTGTCTTGGATCTTACAATGTTCGAACAGTTGAACCCTTTTTGTGTTAGTCGTCTAGTAATTTGGTAAAGCTCCCTAGTTCTGTTGTGTTGAGCAGCTGTTTCTGCTTGTTTTGCCAGTTCTTCGGCTCACCTTCTTTTGTCTCTTCTTGCTTTTCTTTTAACTGATTTATTTATTGTTTGATATTCCTGTTGTCGGTGTGCTCTTCTTTCTACAGTTCTTGCTTGCAGGATATCTTTTTTTCGTTGTTTTCTTTCCTCGATAAGATTCCATGTTTCATCTGATATCCATCCCTTTCTATCTTTCTCTTTTTTACCCAGTTTGTCTTCAGCTATTTCTGTCAAAACATCTGCGAAATCTTCCTAGCTATTTATTTCACGTTCTCTTGTTTTGAGTTGAAGTTCCTCTCTAAACATATGTCTTCCTGGGACCGTTTTTAGTTTATCTAGATTGTATGTTGGTCTCTTGGTGTTTCGCGTGGTTTTGTTTTTTTCCATCTTGATTTTAATGGTACCAGTTACGAGATGATGGTCACTTGCGATGTCTGCTCCTCTTTTATTACGTACATCAAGAAGAGATGATCTCCATCTTTTTGATATAGCGATGTGGTCTATTTGATTTTCTCTTGTATGGCCAGGTGCAGTCCATGTTACCTTGTGAATATTTTTATGTGGAAAGATCGTTCCACCAATAACTAAACTATGACTGGAACAAAAATTTGTAAAGCGCTCTCCGTTTTCATTCATCATTCTTAGGCCATGTTTGCCCATTACGGTTTCTAAGTTAATATTGTCTTCTCCAACTTTAGCGTTCATATCGTCCATCACTATTAGTATATCACCTTGGTTTACTTGGGTCCTTTGTTCTAGTTGTTCGTAGAAAATGTCTTTTTCTTCGTGGAGAGATGTGTTTGTGGGAGCATAGCATTGAATTACTGTTATCTTACGGTATCTGGTATAAAATCTGGCAGTCATAATTCTATCAAAATAAATAAAATTTTATAGTGCTGTACGTAAAAATTTTTCATTATTTTCTTAATAATCTTTGTTTTATAATTAATAATATTGCTTTTTCTAATCTCCATATTACGATATATATATATATTAGATACTACTGAAATATAGGTTCATAGGTTCCACCCTATTACTTGAAAGTGGAAGAGTCAAATAAAATATTTTAAGCTGAAAAGTTGTTATTAAATATGAATTAAAACTTTCAATTCCTAAACTTTTGTAATAGTTGTTGTAAAACAAAATTGTAATAGTTGCTTTTTGTTTTAGTTTTTGGGCAAGACTTGGCATTAAAAGATAAAGAAATACTAAAAAAAGTGAAAAAAATCATTTTTTTCAAACTTCTTAAAATTAAATTCACTTTATCATTAATCTTTTTTGTGGCTCTTAAAATGATAAAAGTAATAGTCTTCGCTGCTCTATTCTATCCTACTTTGTATTATAGGCTTGAAGCAGCGTGTGCCAATGAAAACAATAAAGGGCCGTTCCTTGCAATATTTGGGTAAGTTAATAAATATTGAATTTGTAAAAGTTTAACTATTTGTTAACATATTTAATAACACCTATTTCATTTACTTACTAGGGTTTTTTGACTCATTGAGACTTTTTCCTTTTTATAAATTAGCCTATTGTCCTTCCCAAAAGTTGTTCCGTGAAACATTAGTGTTCCGAGGAATAATTACAAAAGTTTTTCGAATATTTCTACCAAATAACTACTTTTGAATGCATATTGTGAGTTGCTAAAGTAATTATTTGACTCAAAATAGGAATAAAATTGTTGTTTGATAACCTTTTCAATCACTTTTGAGAAATCATCTTTTTTGTAGAAAGGTAATACTTTTGAGTATTTTAGTACTTCTGAAAATACTCCAGTTGATAGAATTAATAAGATGAGTGAAACGGTAAGTTTCTTTTAAAATTTTGCTATTAATTTCGTGAACTTCCCTACAATTAGAACTACTAAGAAACTTTATTATTTGAGAGACCTCTTCTTCCACAATGGGACGAAAAAAAGAACTTGCCCGGAGAAGGATAATTTCTATAATTAAAAAAGGACATCGACATTATTAGTGGGAAGAGATGTAATTATATTCTCTGCAATTGTAGTAAAAAATTGATTTATTTCGCCTGGAGGTAGATCAGGTTGTACCGAACTGGATCTTGAGTTGTTTCTTTCGAAATTTACTATTTTCCAGCGGTCTCTAGGTTTATAATTGGAATTAGTAATAAAATCACAGTAAGATGATCACCTCCTTAAAACAAAAATCTAATACCGTCATTCTGTTTTGTTATTTACTTCGTTTGAAGTACCAGAAACTGAATTCACTACGAATTTTGACCAGGATGAACGGCTTGTGGAATGCAATTTTAGATTCCCTTGCCGAGTAATTTATCCAGCTGTTTGTTTCGCAAATTTTAGGAAACACAGTGGTTAAGATTTGAATTCGGTTTCGCTAAGTAGAAATCGTTTGATTTCTCTTTTTGTTTTAAATTAATTATTGTTGAAACCATGTTGTGCAAAATTTCTCCGAATATAAAAACAATTTTAAATATAACTATTCTTCTCAAGTTTAAAGAGACCATCGTTTTTACAGGTAATTTTTTATATTTTTTGTGTTTAGTCCTTATAAGTATTATATACCTATTGTTATATACCTATTAAGGTATATATTTTGATAACCGTCTTAAGAAAATATTTTTTATACCTTTATTGAATCGCTTCCCCTTCTGAAAATGTCACCGCACGCCGCTAATTTGGTTGCATATCCTGTATCCTCTTTTGTGAGTAACACATCCAGCAAAAGAAGATAGTTGTCATTTTTTTCCATGTTAAATTTGATTGATTCTTCTTTACTATTAATGTCTATCAGAAATTTATTCAATGCTTCTAGTCCGAGAGGCCAAATGGAAATCGAAATTCGAAATAATTATTATTATTTCACATTAATATTACCACATTATATATTATTTCATTACAATCAATTGTGACTATCTGATATAAACATAATATTTAACATTTCAAAATAGTTAATAACTTTTTTTCTTAAATAGACTTGAGCGCATTGAATAAATTTCAAAAAACCAAAAATATCGGTAAATGATCTATAAGGCAAAAAGTTTTGAGAAAAACTGGTGTAGATGATGTACACATATTTGAGTGAAACCCCAAGACAATTTAATATAGAATTAATGAACATGAATCTTACATTAAAAATAGAGAATTTCATAGATCTCAGAACAAAGTCTAATAGAAAGATTCTTCAGTAGTTATTACAGAAACGAATACTACGAAATTCTAAGAAACTTCTCTTATTTAACTAAAAGAAGCAGCGTCGCAAATTGCTCGGTAAAATGCAATACGATATGGTTATCAATATTTAAAAAGGTTGCTAAAGAGAAAGTACTATTAACGTAGTAGTAATTTTTTAAATTAATTAGCAAATTTCATAAATTTATTTATAATAAAGACGATATTCATTCAGTTTAATGGTGTTATACTCAATTTTAACTAAGTAGTAATTACTCTTTAAATTAATTAGATCGGCAGATTTTATTGAAAAAGCTAACCCCGCAATTATTTTAATTGCTCAATTAAGTATAACTTATCTACATAAGAAAATATAGTTCACATACGAGTTTAAAGTAATAGTACAGTCACTGAAGCATTAGCCTACTAATTTCGGAAGAATTGGTTTGGCGTTAAATTTGAAATGTAGCTAGAAAGTAGTTCAAGAAACAAAAAATTTATTAAAATCCTTTATAAAAGGTAAATAATTAAAAAACCCAATCGGGCTATATCACAACAACAAAACATTTTCTGAATCCATATTCCATCATCAGTGTCTAGGTGTACATGTTTTGAGCCACTAAATATCTGGGTAAAAACCCGTTAAAAGTTATGGGTTTAAATTTATTTTACATTCTTTGATCTTATATGTTAAGATGTTAGAGTTACCAGTGGATTTGATAACATGACAACGTAAGACTCTACATGAAGTTGCTGGTCCTGAGACAAAGTGTCTACGAGGACTTGATGATAGCAACTTAAATAAGTGGAAATTGAAACGTCAATAAACGTACTTTATCCTTTAATTGTGGCTTCTTCTTCTTCTTCAAGTGCCATCTCCGCGGCGGAGGTCGGCAATCATCATAGCTATTCGGACTTTTGAGACGGCTGGTCTGAAAAGTTCATTTGATGTACATCCGTACCACTCTCTCAGGTTGCGCAGCCATGACATTCTACGCCCCCCTATGCTTCTCTTTCCTTGGATCTTTCCCTGCATAATCAGTTGGAGCAAGGTGTATTTCTCTCCACGTGTAATATGTCCGAGATATTCTAATTTTCTTGTTTTTATTGAATTTAAAATTTCCATTTCTTTGTTCATCCTTCCCAGAACCTCTTTGTTTGTGACGTGTTCTGTCCATGATATTTTCAGAATTCTTCTGTACACCCACAGCTCAAATGATTCCAGTTTTTTTATTGATGTCGCATTCAAGGTCCAAGATTCCATTCCATAAAATAAAGTCAAAAAAACATAGCACCTCGCCAACCTAACTCTTAGTTTTAAATCCCTGGTACATAGAACTGTTCTCATTTTGTTGAAATTTGCTCTAGCCTTTTCTATTCTTATTTTTATCTCCTGATTGTAATCATTTGTGGAGTTAATCATTGTTCCCAGGTATGCATATTTGTCCACTTGTTCGACGTTGGTTTCGTTTATTAGAAGATTCTCGTTATTTCTTTGAGTTTTCGATATTCTCATAAATTTCGTCTTCTTGACATTCATTGTTAGACCAATTGTGGCTTATTGCCATTTAAATAGTAATTACTTGACAAAATAATATGGAATTGAACGGGCTAATACGAGTACACACGATCTTAAGAAAACAAAAGATGGTGGACTACGTAAAGACATGGAATCTGGACCAGGAAAGCATAAATTATCAAGAGTTGGTGAATGTCCAAAGATGGAAAACGCTCTCTACTGGTGGTTCATGCAAGAACACATTGCATGAACCACACAAGAATAAATAATTCTTCTTCTTCTTCCCGCGACTAGGATTACTCCTGTTTGTCTGCCTCTTATTCTGTTTCAGTCGAATAAATAATTTAAAAACCAATAAAATAAAAATCAAAAGAGCTGTTAGACAGGGCTGTGTCTTGTCGCCATCACTCTTTAATGCATACTCAGAGGAAATATTCAAAAAAGCATTAGAAGATGAAGTAGCAGGCATAAAAATAAATGGCTTATCCATACGTGAAATTAGATATGCTGATGATATAATACTAATAGCAGAAAATATTACAGATCTACAAAGGATTTTAGATAAAGTTGTTGCAGCGAGTGAAGCATTTGGTCTGTCACTAAACATAAAGAAAACAAAATGCGTGGTTATATCAAAGAAAAATATTAGATACATCAATCTACACGTGAACAATAAGACGATAGAACGAGTTCAGAATAATAACTATTTAGGGGCAAACATTAATGAAACAAACGATTATACCAAAGAAATTAGAGTTAGAATAGAAAAGGCTATACTTTGTCTCAAAGTGACTATTCTGTACAGGGTAAGATATGCAATGCTAACCTTATGGGAATTTCGCCAAGACGTTGCCATGTTTTTGGCAAAGAAAAATACTTAAGACTACCACGACGAAATGGATGGACCGACCTTCGAAGATTGATTCGAAAATAACTTAATGCTAAATTTGCCAAAAAAACTGTTGTGGTAATGGACAATGCCTCCTATCACAGCAGAAAGTCAGAACAAATTCCCAACAGTTCAACACTAAAAAAAGATATTCAAGGATGGCTTCTGTAAAAGGACCTATTTTTTAAAGAAGACTATGTAAAATGCAAGTTACTTGATGTAGTCAAGACCCTCAAAGCAAAATATGACAGGTACATAATAGAAGATATTGCCAAAAAGCACAATGTGAAGATTCTGAGGCTCCCACCCTATCACTGTGAACTCAATCCCATTGAAATGGTTTGGAGGGAAGTGAAACCGTATATAGCTGGACACAACGCGAATTTTAAAGAAGCTGAAAAGCGTACCAGGTCATTACGTCAGAGAAATGGAAAAACTACGTAAACCACATAATAATAAAAAAAGTGGAAAATTGACAATTTGTTGGATGATATCGAACCAATTATTATAAATATACATAACGGAGATAGTGATGACAGTGACGATAATAATGATGATGATGATAGTGAAGCAGAAACTAAATGTGACAGCGATTGACAGAAAAAGGAACTAAATATAATGGTATACAATTACGACTACTTACACACGAAATTAAATACAATGACTTCGATTATTTTCAACTTATTTATTAGTTTTATTTTCGGATATTTCTACGTTTTGTTACTGCCAACATATACAGTGAGGTTTTTAAAAGTCCTTCCCCCCTTAACTTTTGAACGGAACAATACATAAATAAAATGTTTCTTTATATTTTAGTTTTATTTTATTCGATTTTATTTAAATCTATAAACAAATGGTTTGTATCGCTAGCACATACTGTAGAATTGAAAACAAGCTGCTTGTGTGACATAAATAAAAGGAATTTCTTAATTTCTATTTTATTTTAATTTAACCAAAGTATGTTGTAGCAAATATTATTTATGTTTGAGAACCACTGACAAAAGGAAGCCAGGCAGGGTCGTTAGTGGGCATTAGTACTTAAGCTACCCTCAACACAAAAGATGGATTGGGCTAAGTAGTAAGAAGTGACGTTTATTTTAATACAAGTTTATGTATGGCATCGATGTTGTGCATTTACCCTGTACAGACTAGTCAGTTTGAGACAATCTATAGAAATGCATTCAATAATATGAAACAAATATTATGTTGTAGAGACCTCAGCTTAAATCTTAGAAAACGAGTACTAAAGTGTTATGTAATTTTCTGTGCTTTTGTATGGTGTAAAGACATGGACTTTAAATAAACAATGTCTCAATAAATTGAAAGCATTTGAAATGTGGACACATCGAAGAATGCTGAGAATCTCCTGGACAGACAGAATAACCAATGAAGAAGTACTACGAAGAATAGAGAACAGCAGGGAGATACTGGATTCCATAAAAATAAGAAAACTACAATATCTGGGTCATATAACACGTGATGACAGATATGAATTCCTAAAACTAATAATGCAGGGAAAGATTGAAGGAAAGCGCAGCATAGGTAGAAGAAGAATGTCCTGGCTGAGAAACCTCAGAGAATGGTTTGGATTCAGCTCAACTGAACTCTTTCGGGCTGTAGTCTCAAAAGTTAGAATATCAATGATGATTGCCAACTTCGTCGCGGAGATGGCACGTAAAGAAGAAGAAGAAGTCATTGGTAAAGCTAAAAATTCTAGAGCTTTTAAAAACATGTGTCTGTCAGTCTGCTATAAGAACCAATTTAAAAGTTGTACCATGAGAGAGATATTTAGTGAATTTAGGAATTTGTCTAGAAGAGAAAAAGTATATGAAAAAATTTAACTTGCCCAAAAAATTTTTTACTCGTTGTTGACAATGCTCTCGACCACCCAAATGAACAAAAACTTAGCTCAAGTGATGGGAATATCCAAACTGCACACCTTTATTGCAGACGATGGATCAAAATGTTATCAAAAAAGTAAACACCTTACCTTTTATAAAGATAAATTGTTCATCTATATTATTTCTGAGGACGGTAACATAATACAGAACCCCAAAAAATTTAATTTGAAGGATGTTGTATTTCGTTTCGCTCACGCATGGAGCTCTGTTTCACCTGGCAATCTAACTATTATGGAAAAAACTATGGCCTACAATAAATACTGTATTACAAGAAGCAGAAAAAAATCTTTTCAGAAAGAGAATTCGAGACAAGTGAAGAAGATTTAAATCCTTGGTTTGAAGAGACCGAAAAAGCACAGCTAATTCTGACAGATTAAGACATATGCCAAGCAGTACGAGGGGAAAAAGAAAGCCTATGTAAAAAGATTGGAGCCACCATCTACAATAGCCATTGCTTTTTGGATAATTTAGAAAAACTAACACCAGATAAAACCTGGTACCTCTTCAATAATGTAGTGAATGGTTTGATTTCTCTCACAGTCATATTAGGAAATCAACTGCTTGGCCTACTTGTGCAAGTTCGAATTCTTTTAAGCGAGAACCATGTCCTGCGTTGAAGATAAAAATTTTGCCATACAGTCCATTCTTGAGATCATGCAATTATTGTGATATTTAATTTCTCTTGTAAAATAGTACTTACTGATTTTATAGCTGTTTTGCACAACGGACTAATGTTGGTAACCTCAGTATTTTGATGGACCAGCAGTCCGGTAGATTTCTATTGTCCATAAACTTTCTATTATAGTACTTACCCTTTTTACATATGGACTGTTTAATCAGACTGAAGTTCCGTATTGAGCAACCGAGGAAACGAGAGTTAAAATAGTATAATGGATCAGGGAAGTACCTTTAGTTGGTGCTGCAATGATTTTGAATAAGTTTCTCTCTTATGTTCAACTTTATGTTAGATGATCTTTTAAATATTTGTTATCTCATGTCAGGTCCAGCTAATTCGATGTTTTTGGGGTAACTATGGTATTTTTAATCCATATTTTATTGCGTACTAATTTGTTGATGTTTGTTTGTTTCAAATGAGTGTTTTATTCAAATGAAAGCAATTAACTTCTCTTTTGAAAGCATTGAATTAGAGTCTCCACTTGCAGAAGTATTTGCCCATTATTTCCAGGCCCCCTTTAGAACTTTTCCACCTTTTTTTAGATTTTTACAACTTTTAGTGAATTCCTAGTAATCGGCGAATCCATATAGGAAAATAAAATATGTTTGTCTCCTATTCTAATAACAAACTATTCAAATAAACAAAACCTACTAGCCAAGTCCTGAAATAAACAATATTTTTATCTGTAGATAGATCTGCACATCAACAACACTAACTGGATCTATTCATTTTTAGATAAAAACTCAAAATCTGCACGAGGCCATAAAAAGCGTCGCCATTTATACATCGTACCCATCTTAATGTTGACGAAAATGATGAAAATACTAATTCTTCTGGCGATGGTGTTTTCGGCTATGATGATGGTTAAAAAGTTATTAGTTTTGGCTGCTTTTCTTCTGCCTGGTATTATTAGGAATATCCGAATGGCTTGTCGCAGACGGGGAGGATTGTTAAGTAATTTGATATAGGTTAGTTGAGTAGATACAAATAAAAAGAAATACCAACGCAATCAATGACAAAAAAGATACACAGAACGTAAATAAAATATATTTCAATCTGATTTAAATAATAATAAATATAAAACCATAAAAGACTCTTAAAGTCACAACAGATCACCACTTAACCTTTCTCGAAAACACCAATGATACGCCCATATAAAAATAATTATATATTAATGACAGTAAACCATGAGATATCAAATATCAATTTTTACATATATATATATATATATATATATATATATATATATATATATATATATATATATTGTATAAATATTTCGCATACTTCCTTCCTTTATCCTGTTAATGTTTTCATTCCACTCCTTTTTAGTTTTAATATATCCTTCATCAGCATTTCCTCGAACATAGTGTTCTCGTAAATTTCATTATATTAATATACAAATATATTTTTAGGTAAAAAGAGAAGTTTGGAATCCGAACTAGAAGAAGTCCGGGAAATTGGTATTAAATTATTCAGTTGGGGCCTAATTATATTCGTCCTTTCCACGTTGTACTTTATATACAAAGCATCAGTATCCATACTTATTGGTATCTCCATTCTCAACTCAGTATTTTTAGTTGCATTTGCTTATATTCCCATTATACTCAATGATATTCAAGGCCACTGCAACAGAACGCCATGGTTTTTCAGCCTTTTTACTGGATAAATGGCGTTACTACTTTGTGGAAATTATATTAGAAACATTTTTACATTAAATAAAACGTATTATATTATTTATTTTACAAACCTCATGTTACGAATGTGAAATAAAGTACCTATGTGTTCAAATGACCTATTTTATTAGTTCCACAAAGAGGGGATGTACATATAGATATATATATATATATATATATATATATATATATATATATATATATATATATATATATATATATATATATATATATATATATATATATATATATATATATATATATTTATATTTATATATATATATAGAGTTGTAAAAAAATACCTAATCGATATAACATTGGTTAAGACTCACGTGGGCAGACTACTACTACTACTTATCGGTTTATAACGTTCTCCGCCGTTTTCCGACTTCCAATCGCCACTCCTGTTATTTAATTTACCATATCTGTTAACACAATTAAAAAAGAAAATTATCTATCCTATAAATACTTACTTCTCACAAAATAATTCACTATATTTTTAAGACGACAGAATGGCGATGATTGTAGAAGAGCTTGACATAAGAAACAGAGAGAGTTCCTCGCTCCAAATTAAAAAAAAATGGTGTGGATCATGGTACAAGCTAGCCCTCCCTAGCTTCTCCCCTACTTATGTAACTATTATTGCACAGACTACATGAATAAATTAAAACACATTTTGTAATTTTTAGCAATATCTTTATTTTAAAAGCGCCATCTATAGGCTAGGCCGGAAAACTTGTCACTTTATATTCGTTTATCATTTTGATTGATATCCTTTTTTGTTTGTTTGAAGCCACCAGAGATATGTAAGAGAGGGGATATGACACAAACGATATTTCTGTATCTACTAAATGGGACCACTTAATTTGACAGGATGTACTCTCCAATATGGCGACGGGCAGGTCCGGATTCAAATTAATTCAGTTAATTTAGATTTAGATTAGTAATAGTTATTTGGAATAAAATTACTTTCATTTTTAGTACTCTTCAAGTACACTTTAATAATAATTATAAAATTTATTACATACATAAAGTTTAAAAAAATGTACAAAACCAGTCAATGATATGGTTTTAAAATTATAACATTTACATACAAGTAAAAAACAACAATTAGCAAGTGCACTTACATAAGTTTAGATATGTTAGTTCCATGTACTATTAATATAAATTATATATTTATATATAATTATTTTATATATTTATATAAAAAATATAAAAATTAGTTATTGTGTATAGGTAGGTAGTTAAAGAATTGTATCAAAGACATGCCGTGTTCTTTATCCTTTTTTAACTTATTGTGGTTTCTATGGAATTGTTATATGTATCTGCATATAAAGATCCCTTTTCCAGTAATGCGAGTCTATGGTAAGGGATATTATAGTTAGTGGCAAAGTCACGGGATATTTTAAACGGTTGAAAATACTACTTTTTAGCGGTTGCAACTGTCAACAATAACTAACTCAACAGGCGATTGTCGATATTCACCGGCTTTTCGTTTATTTTCCGTAACATATAAAGTTTGAGACACTCATCCTATGTATAAAGCTGGTACAAAAACTAGCTCACAATATGATGGTATATCGAGCCCTCTAATAAAAATTAGAAAAATGAAAGAGCTTTATTATATTGATGTTAAAAATGTTTACAAGAATTTTTAAACAATATTTTTATTTTATTTTTTTTTTAAACAATTTGAATTCCACTAAAGTGTCCACTAAATAATACTACTTTATTAATAAGAGGTCTCATACTGAGAGATTTGTCACTCTTACTCTTGCACATATAGAACATCCTAATATCAATATACCGGCTTGCTACAGCCTTTATTAGAAGTATTCTGTGATTATCTGAGAATTGTTGATCAATGCTATGACTAAGTAAATTTAAAAAGATGTCTTTGTTTATGTACCTCCGTAAAACTTTTGTAACTAAATCGTTGGTACTCATACAAGTTGGAGAAGGGATTTCTTTTAAAATTGTCTCGGGCATAAAGCATATATCAATTACACTTTCAGATGGATATTGCAATCCTTTTTTATTTTTTTTATCAATAAATGAAAATAAAAAGTTGTTCCGAGTGACACTTACTAAGGCGCTTAAACATTCACTACAGACTAATCTTTTTTGTAAGTAAAACACAACATAACCAGCAATGTATGTAGTTATGCTTTTAGAGTATTGAGAGAAAGGATTGATATAGCTGTGAGCATGATCAATTATATCTACTGACACATCAGTATCACAACTATTACTCAATCTATATTCTCTGGAAATGATATTAATGTGATCGGTGGGATTGCATTTTAAAATATTTAAATCTTCTAAAGGAAAGCAGTTACCACTAAATTTATTTTTCAGTTCAACATGCACCAAAATTTTTTTATAAGCTGACTGAAACTTCATTTTGTACACAAATAAAGTAGCTTTATTATAAAAAAAGCATAAATCATATTTTTAAACGCAAAAAACTGCTGTTGTTACATCAAAAAAAAAATGTCAAATAGTACATATTTAAAGAATGGCCAAAACAAAAATGTGATTAATTATTAACTAGTACTTTATACAAAATATCAAGAACCTTCTAGTTGAAATCTCTTTGTTCACACCTATACAAACTTATTTATTTGCAAATGAAAGCAAGTGAAATGTACAATTGAAGTTGTATACTGTGTAATGTCCAGGTGTAATTATAATTATAATGTCCAATTTACTAAATTTTGAAGGTTCCCAGTTCCCACACTATTTACGAACTGTATCCAGGCATTTCTCCTTTCAACACATTTAGGAAATCTACAACCACACAAACCAAATTAAAAAGATTACATGTTCTTTTTACACGCGGCATCACTAAAAACGGAAGTAATACCGCCCTGTACACTGTTTACAATTTCATACTAACCTATGAAAAGATATTCCAGTGGAGATTTTCTTATTACGAGTGTTATTTGGACACAAAATAAAAGAACACGATATCATAATAGTTTTACTTTAAATAAACGTAGAAACCGTACAAAAATAAGCTCAAAATATTTTTAAAATTAAATTTCTATGCACAGAACTACTCGACACAAACAACAATCTGTCAGATACTCACCAATATGGCGAATCGATCCCATCTATTTCACCGTATGTCATATCCCCTGTCTTACATATCTCTGGAAGCCACACATGAACAGTGTGCTAATTTTGCAGATAACTTTCATCAATAGCGGCGCCATCTATAGAACAGTTCAGAAACTCTTAACTTTGCTCTCGTTAGTATTGGTTTCCTTTTTTTACATAAACATACGAACGATAAAACTGTTGTGCTGGTTGACTACATTCCAATTCCACAGTATCTTTAGTTTTGAATATTAACACCTTTATCTGAAAAACTTTGCAAAAGAACAATTGGGAGCAGAAAATGAAACAAACATTTTATTGTGTATGTTTATAATTAATTTATATGATAATACATCAAATTATAAATAACAAAAATGAATTTCCAACAAGAATATATAAATTATAGAAAAAAAAGTATTTGGAGGTGTTGGAAATGCCATGTACTTACTTCGACAATTTGGTTACAACATTTTTATTATATATTATACAGGTATTATAATTTTTTTATCGATACAGATGTCTACATGCGATTCTTGAAGATACATTTTACCATAACATTTTTTAAGTTGTAAGGGTTGACATTTAAGCAACAGGAAATGCAATTCAGCCCACTGTTCCTGCAGGAGCGATATATTCAAAAAATAACACAAAATATGTCGCTGTGCATTTACCATTTAAGTGCCTAGTTACTATGCTCAATTTGTATAAGTTCTTTTTGCTTGATACTCCGTCAAGCCACCTACTACATATAGTAGATTAGATTGCGAGTGTATAGAAGTCATCAGATTTTTTAAAATAAAACCTAAATGAACTCTTATTAATGTTAATACACAGCTTAATAATAAATCGCCTAATTTACCAAATTGCATCTAAAAAAATTGTTAAATTTATTTATTTTTTATATTAATTCTTTATACTGTCATTTGTCAACAGTGTGATTATGACATTTAACAATTGGGTTTGATATAACCTCTACTTTCATTTGGGTGTTATTCCCAAAACCTCCAAACAAGAATCTAAACAATTAAGCAACTTGGCAAATGTACATAAGCAAAGGAAATTAAGTCTCAAAACAAATCATTTTCGATGTACCATAAGATATAGAGGTGTAACAGTAGACATCCGATGGTACCCGAATAGCCACGATCCACAATTACCAAAGTGTGATTAAATATAAGCAGAACGAAGTTAAGAAGTTGTATTAAACTGTACGTAGGAAAGTATTCGTTTGTGAATTGACGGTGGATTAAAACTTCTACTTCATTAATTAAAGAAACTATATTATTAAAAATATACCTACCAAATTCTTGTAGATATAGACAGGTATCTCAAAATACACAATTAAAAATAAGTTCTTCTATTGTTAATCCAATATAAACCGAAGTATGTTCATTCGATGCTGAAGATATGAACGTAAATGTAAAAATAACTTACTAATACTTCATCAATGCCATCAGGTCTAAAGTAAATAGAAAATCACAGAGGAAAGATTTTGATTATATAGACTGAATTTATTCTTCCCTAAGATCCTAGGAAGAACTACTACATTTTAACCCCTTACCGCATAGTGGGTCATATATGGCACAATCCTTAGTTTTATACCTAACCGTTAGAGATCGAATCTTATTTTAAAGTATTTATGCATGACACGTACATATAGAGCACATATTTCGTCCAACCGGTAATAAAGCGCCATCTCAATGCAGCAAAGTGAACTTTGGTGAATGAAAATTTGCAAATGGCCGCCGTCTGACAGCTGTTCATAAGAATTGTGCAATTTGATATTCAATTATCGAAGTTTCTACTGAATATTTTTGTACAAAAAAAAATATCAAGGGATAGACCTTTGACAAAGAATTGCTTTAAGTATTTTCACGTATTTCTTTATATTTTGGTATTTTTTTGATCAACAATATGCTTGTGCCATATATGCCACAATATGCACTGTCGTGCAAAACTCTCTTTCATATATGGCACAATATGCGTTCTGAACTAGGTAATTTTTTTTATTTTAGATAATGGATCCAAAAAAGTTTTATGGTGAAACTCTTGCGGTAGTGGACATACCAGATGGTAGTGAAGACGAAGGGCTATCAGATGATATTTCCCCTATTATATTAGCCCCAGAGTCAGACTATGAAGATGATATCATAGATAATAATGAATCAGATAATATTATCCCAGAAACTATTAGAAAGCAGTTCGGATAGCGAAGGTGATATTTCTTTGGACGAATTACGACGTAATCTAATAAAGAATAGAAATAAAAATCATCCAACATGGAAAGAAGGAAATTTGGTAACATCAAATGATGATATAAGATTTCTCGGTTCTACTGACCTACCACCTAAGTTGCAACAAGCAGATTCCCCTTACGCATTTTAAAATTATTTTTTTCAACAAATGAGACGATCAAAGATATAGTTTATCAGAAGGCGCGTTCATCTATAAAACATAATAACCTGCAAAAACCCCACAAATGCAGATATAATGGGTTTGTTCTTAGTGGTGTCAGCGGACTTTCCTAGGATTATGACATATTTGTAGGAAGCCAAACTAATTTTGCCCCCGATGGTTTTCTTGATTTAGGGGTAAGTTCAAATGTGGTTCTTCGGCTAACACAAACAGTACCAATACTTATAAATCACAAAATATTCTTTTATAATTGGTTCAACAGCCTCCCATTGCAAATTTATCTAACGATACAGGGTATGCTACCACTAGGAACAGTTAGAATAAACAGAGAGCTAAACAGTAATATGCCAAAAGAGGCTGAACTAAAAAAGGACGGCCGAGGAGCTATGGTAGAAAAAGTCGCCACAATTGATGGTACAAAAATATCTGTTGTTACATGGTATGACAACAAATTATTAAACATTTTATCAACATATGCTGGAAGAAGTTAAACGGTTTTCGAAAAAGGATAAGACAAATATAATGGTTCCATATCCAAAAGCTGTATATGGATATTATAGGATCAAACTCAGATCTAAAAAATGGTACATGCGTATATTTTTCCATATTATTGATTTGATGACTGTCAATGCGTGGATTCTTTGGAGAAGAAGTGACCATAAGCATAATAATTTAGTTCTGGCAGATTTTAAAATGGCAGTAGCAGAGTGTTTATGCTATGTTAATAAAGCTGGTTTTACTACAAAAAGGGTTCGTCCGTGTGGAACTATGGAAAATTTACAAAACAAGAAAAGAAGGGGTTAAGCAACCGATATTCCAATGCAAGATGTACAAACAGATGGATATGGTCATCCTCCATTATGGTGTAGTGAAAGTCAAAGATGCAAATATCCCTGTGGTTCAAAAAGCTTCATAAAATGCGAGAAGTGTAATGTTTTTCTTTGCTTAAACAAAGATAGAAATTGATTTTGCAACTTTCACACTGAATAATTATTATAATTAGAAAGTAATAAACGTCATTTTTATATTAATTGTACTTGCCGAATCTTGTTTTAATGCATAATGTGCCATATATGACACACAAAAAAATACAAAAAACTAACTATTTTTTTTATAAAATATAAAAAAATTATGCAGTAAGGGGTTAAGTGAATAGAAATCTATATTCTTCAGACAGACGACGCTTAATTCAGTGCAAGTATGACTGGGTATACAGCAACTGCTGTTTTGATAGGAAATGGAGTACTCTAGAAGTACCAAGAGTTCCAGGCTAGATAGAGAAACTCAAAGAGAAGCAACATCGAATGCAAGCGGTTAAATCAATAGTTCCTGACTTCAAAATTGTTGAAATCGAATCAATTTTCTTCGCAATCAGTGCTATCCTCATTAAATTCGAACTTAGTGTGGAGCTATATGTAGCTGATGCAGTAGGGAGAAACAGGAAGCAGATAGAAATCACAGAGAAAAGAAGTTGAACGACAGTATAGAAAAACAATTATTTGTATTATTCGTGGTTTAAACATGCATAGATAAGACCTCAATTTTGTTCCCTATCTAGTCCAAGGAGTAATAACTTCTATATTCGTTAGCCAGGCGGCGATAACTTCAGTTTCATTCTTCTCATGAGTTATATTCAGTCAGTCACCCCTATATTTATAATTACAAAACAAAAATGCATTGAAGAAAATAAACCAGCGGATCTTCTAGGAAACCTTAGTGGCAAGCCACACCGAACACCAGGACAACAGTACATGCGATATGCAAAGATGAATAATAATTGGGACAACACCTTTTGTGAACTTTTAAAGAGTTTTCTGGTGGTTTTGTGTTGGTAAAGCCAACATAAATACAGTTCTTCACATCCTCCTAGTCAGATCACGAAGTTTTACATTTCATTTTTCATTTAATTTCTAATTGGGGGACCCAAAGATCAGGTACAATAGATCATCTAAGTGTCGCAGCGTATCAGAAACTTTTGAGAAGCTCCAAAGCGATGTTATTATAAAAACTAATTATATTTATGTCTACAGAAGTACCTACGACTGCGACAAAATATATAAGGAGATAAACCACGATTTTTTATCATTTAAATACATATATTTCAGTACTCAAATAAATCCGTATATATAGTTTAACTTTCTTTAAACAAAGAACTAAAAATTATCTTCAAATTTCAGTTAAATCCACTAACTGAAACTTTCTACGCCAAATTTTGTTTTCACATTATTAACAATTTCCATGCCCTGCCCATTTTGCCGAGTTCTTAATTGCTAAAATAATATAAAAATAAAATATAGATACGACAGAACTTAATTCTCATCAGAATCAGCACCGATTTTCTTTTTGACTCTCTTGGCCTTTCGAATGGTATACCTACATTTCTTGTATCGACATCTGTCTCCGTCGGGACTTCTGTCGTCATTAGAACATTCAGGATGTAGCCGATGCGCGGTTTTCCTTGACCTAACGCTACTGCTAGAGCTCGGTCCGGTGCCGCAACCGGAATCTGAAACGCTAGTATGTCGTCGCTTAGCTGGAGTTGCGTATTCGACATCGCTGTCGCTAGTCTCACTGTAGCCTTGATCTGCGTTTTCGGGGGAAGCGGACGAGCCGTTTAAGGAGCTTGCGCCGTTGGTTTGAGGCTGGCGCTGGTAGTCTTCGTTGGAGTGTCGAGTTGTTGACGTGGAAGATCTAAAAGTTAATATTCTCTGTGAGTGGCTGCATACCATAAAGAAAAAGCAGTATATATTTTATATTTTTGGATTAGTTAAAAGAAATAAATAATAGATTTATACTAGACTCCCTCTTAACCAGTCTCGCATTAACCGGCCGTCGTATTAACCGGCCACCACCCCTTCCTATTGTTTTGCGTACGAGACGCAAATCTCTCGCCCCCGGTTGTCAGTTCTGTTTTTGCTTTCGAGGAGAATTGAATTCGTCTTGTGCGAAAATGAGTGAGAAGCGTAAACGTGTGGTTGTGATGATGGAAAAACGTCTAAGTGTGCTTAAACGGATCGACAAAGGTGAATCGGTAAAGAAAATGTGTTCAGAGTTGAATGTGGGGAAAAGTACAGTAAATGATTGGCGAAGGTATCGGCGTTCAATCGAGGATTTCTGCGCCCAAATGGATGAAAGCTAACAACTAGATGCACTAAAAAAAAAAGAAGAAAGTCGAGATAGTAGATAAAGCTCTTTGGTGCAAAAAAATCGATCCATGGGTATTATTTGCTGAAAAAAGAAAACGTTTGAAGATATTAGTTTTAAATTAGGTATATATGTAAAAGTATATGTTAGATTAAAATAATTTTTACAGATTATCCAAAAAAATTATTTATTTATAGAGACATACGCCAAAACTCAAAAATACAAGAATATTCAAAACTTTCTGAAATTAAGAAAAACATTGATAATAAATCAATATCTAGTGTTTCCCCCTCGGGCCCTTGTAACAGCATGTACACGTCTAAGCATTGAGATAATTAACCTCTGGATATCAAATTGATCCAATTGGTCCCATATTTCTTGAAGAGCCGCTGTAAGTTCAGCCAAGTTGTTTCGACGGGGTACTCGTGCTCTAAGACGTCTTCCCATCATATCTCATAGATATTCTATGGGATTGAGATCGGGACTGCAAGCTCGCCAGTTCATACGGACAATTCCTACCTCCTCTATATATTGGTTGACGATTCTAGCACGGTAAGGACGCGCGTTGTCGTCTTCTTCAAACCCTTTCTCGGCCGTCTGGTGACCTTCGACAAAATCTGGACTCATCTGAGAACAATACATTGCTCCAATCTGCATCACTCCAGTTTTCATGTTCTCTTGCAAAAGCAAGGCGAGCTCTGCGATGTTCTATGGATAGTATTGGAGATAGGGCTGGCCTTCTGGATAATAAATTACCTTCTACAAGTCGTCGACGAACTATCCATCTGCTTACATCCACATTTCTTACTTTGCTCAGACGATTTGCCAGTTTAACTGAAGTTAGATGCCGATTTCTCAAACATGATAAAACCAGAAATCGATCATCTCTTTCGGATGTTACCCTTCTACGATCTGATCCTGGTCTTCTTGTGAAGTTACCGGTGTCGCTAAAATGCCGAACTGCTCTTTGAACCGAAGATCGACTAGCACCCAACATTTCAGCTGCATAATATTGGCTACGACCATCTTAAACTAAAGTCACCGCCCTTGCAGCATCTGTCGGAGTTAGAGACATTTAGGAAGGATAATTAAATAAAAATATAACAACGTTTTGAAAATAAAATCTCTACACTAGTATGGTTGTTGAATTAAAAACAACATTCAATAAATATCTACTTGCTTCAGACCCTTTTTGACAAAAACCTGAAATACCAATTTGTTTTAACAAATATAAAAAGCAATAATAAAAATATTATTTTATTTCTCGTATACAAGGGTACACCTAAATTTTAATACGTAATTTAATGTCTCTAAAATTATACAACTTCAAATAAATAAGAAATAAGGAATGGATCGATTTTTTTGCACCTGAGTGTATATATATATATATATATATATATATATATATATATATATATATATATATATATATATATATATATATATATATGTATATATATTGATTTATAGTATCAGCAATCGGTCAGGAAATAAAACTCTATTTGTTCAGTCTCAATATTTCGTCACGATTTTGTGATATTTATTATTATTATATATATATTGGTTTGTAAGATGTATGATTTGTCGCAGTCCCCGCATAAAATCTCATATATTCCTTGATTTTCTAACGATGTTTTTGTTTTTGCTAATGGTATAATAGTTGAGATTTTTCTGTTAGTATTCAATACCGTTTCTATTTTGTGTTTTCTTAGTACTCTCCCTAATTTCTCTGTTGTCCTCTTCACATATGGTAGAGTGGTTTATACAATCGGTTTTTCGTGTTCTGTTGGGTACCTCAAACACTCTCATTGTTTGATCCCTGATTGTTTGTAAATTCTAAAAGGGTTTATCGCTTTCGCATCGATTACCTATTTCCTGCCATCGTACCATCCCGTGTCAAAAGATAACTAGACTCATTGATAGCATGCTCACCGACAGACCTTTCCAAGTCACAATGGGCAACTCAAAAAGTGTCCAAATGAAGCTCAGCAATGGACTGCCACAGGGATCTGTTTTGGCACCCTTACTGTTTAATTTATACATCGCGGACTTACCTAGGACAAATTCGCAGAAATTTGGCTACGCTGACGACTGGGCCATTGCAGCAAGACATAATAACATGGCAGTTACAGAAACAATACTAACGGATGACCTTGCCATTATGGGAGAATACTTTCGCAAATGGAAGCTACGGCCTAATGCGACGAAAACCGAAGTGTGCTGTTTCCATCTAAATAATGCCCAAGCCAACAAAAAACTGTCCGTTCACTTTGAAGACAGACTACTAACTCATAACTCAACACCAAAATATCTTGGAGTGACTCTTGACAGAACTTTAAGTTTTAAAGAACACCTACAAAGAACGGCAGCAAAACTGAAAACGCGAAATAATATAATCCAAAAGCTATGTGGTACCACATGGGGGTCCTTAGCCTCCGTACTCAGATCATCTGCTATCGGACTTGTATACTCGACAGCTGAATATGCTTCCCCAGTATGGCTCAATAGCAAACACACGAAGATTATTGACACCCAATTAAACCAGACAATGCGAATAATTTCAAGTACAATTAGACCAACACCCAACTATTGGCTTCCCATCCTGAGTCACATTCCACCGCCGAAACTACGAAGAAGTCACTCCCTTCTCAGAGAATATCGAAAAATCCAGTCTAACCATCAACTACCCATCCACCATGATAGGCGTGATATCGAAATGAACAGACTGCGTTCCAGATATCCTGTCATGTTAAGGGCCACCTCCTTACATCAGGAACATTTCGACCTCACCAACGCTTGGAGAAGACAATGGGAGCGCAACTCACCACAGGAAGCACAGCAAATGGCCTGTATCGATCAGAAACAGCCAGGCTTTGAACTGACCCGGAGTACATAGACAACGCTAAACAGAATAAGAACAAGAAGCGGTAGATGTGCTGACAGCTTACATAAATGGGGAAAAGCCCTTACTCCGGAGTGTGACTGTGGTGCGCAACGACAGACCGTCCGTCACATTGTTGAAGAATGCCCCCGAAGGCGGTTCCCTGGAGTTTTTGACGAGTTCCTGACTGCGAACGAAAATGTTTTAGACTATATTAATGCATTAGATGTTCGTTTGTAATACTCCATGTAATGTTTTATATTGCTTTTTTAATATGTGTTCTTATTGTATGCCATACGATAAATAAATAACCTATTTCCTTTTGGAATTAGCTTATATTAATATTGTACCAGAACCAAAATACTATCACAATAAAATGAAACATGATCAAGTCAAAATAACTTACCTTAAAGTTCTCGTACTACCGTTGGCTACCTCCAATATGTTTATTAATACGTCTCTAGAACCATTCAAAGGTGTGGGTAAAATATTTACAAAATTATTCGCTTCTACTCCTTCACCGCCTTCGATATCGTTTAAATTTCTAGCGTCTTCATCAGAGTCTTGTTCAATCAGTCTGTAAAAATATGACGTGAAAGAAAATACGTGCATACGAATAGTACAGAGGGTAGAAAATATAGAGTCTAGGAAGTTGAAGGAATATATGTACTCTTTAACATATGATTCAAATTTTCATACAGCAAATGGATCAATCTTACAAATAATAGAAAAAGGCAGAATACTTTTCACTTCGACTTGTAAACTCAAAGAACTTACCTGAAAATGGACCTTTCCGAACCAGTAATGCCGGTACTGGTACTAGGAGTATCGAGAGAATTTTCAGTCGAGTCATTATCAGTCATATGTTTTACACTTCTAGTAAAGTATTTGGATGGTCTAGTGGCTGACCTCTTATGCTTCTTCGGAGTCGGACAAGCATTAGATGATCCGTCCCTTTCTGATGAACACTTCTTGTGGGATTTTTTATGGAAACCGTTATGCTTACCATACTTGGATTTGGCCGATTTTCTTTTATGCAGTTTTTGATGATATCTATGGAAAATTGTTAGTTATTAGGTAACCGAAACACAATCTGATATAAGGATCGTACAGTGAACACCCAATAAAATTTCACAAAAATACAGTTTTTTTTTAAATCTCATAAATAGTATAGTATCATTAGAATACTTTTTTAAAATCCTATAAATATCGTAGTATCATTAAAAAATAACTTTGTCTCTGAATGCACGTGCCAAGTACGGAATTCAAATTGAACCCATACAGTAGATAGTAACCCTGTAGTTAGAAAGAGAAATCTTAAAATCCGTGAGACCAGCGATTCACCTATTTAAAAGAGTGAGAAATTTGTGCAATACACAAAGAGACCGGAGCTTTCAATTCACAGTTTGGTATTTTCTGTTGTGGAATTTAGTTAAATCTTAAATACAATATTAGTAGTTTTAGGATGGAGCTTTATTCAGTGGAATTTACAAAAGAAAACGCAAATAGTTTTAAAGATCGACTTTTTATAAAAAAGAATAGACCACCTCAGCCGGAGATATATATGGTACAAGAATGTGCCATAGGAAACAAAAAGTTTAAACGTCGTTTTAAAGTTGAACAATATAGAAAAACTTGTGCATGTGGTTGTGCGGGCGTGATAAAACACATTCTTTGTTCTATTTTCCACGTTTAGTGTTTTCCAAGAATGAATCTATGTCTTTAGTGTGGACAAAAACGGGTGTTCGGGATTTATCTCACTTATCAACAAAAATTTACAAAAACAGCTCTTCCCAATTCATTTAAAAAATGAATTACAACTCTCGAATAATGGCAATATTCAGGTTCGCCAATTTTTAGATTCTAGCTATCGACAATTAATAAAAGACTTTAATGACCAAGTTAAAAAAAATAGTTACATTTTGTCCCTTCTTATCGATTGTGGAGCATTCGAAAGAGCTTTGCGGGGACATGACGAGTCACCAGAAAGCTTAAATTCAGGAATATGTAGGGGCCTCATTGATTTTATATCAGAAATCGATATGGCTATACAACATTTGCATGGAAATGTTTTTAAAGGTACGCCTAAATCAGTTCAAAATGACATATTAGATGCTATTGTAACTGTTTGCCAGGAAGACATTAAAAAACAGGTTTCAGATCACAGACAAACATGTAATATTGTTGACGACAAACGAATGTCTATTTTCGTAAGATTTTATGATATCTTCATGTGCCTTGTCCGTTCCGAACGTTGGCAATCAACATGGCTATTCTGATTTTGTTTACGGCAGATCTGAATAGTTCAGCAGATGACAATCCGAACCATTGCCGCAAGTTTTGGAGCCACGAGTGTCTTCTCCTCCCTCGACCCCTTCTGCTGTCTATTTTCCCTTGAACGATCAGCTGTAGTATTCTATATTTATTATGTCTCATAACGTGACCCAAGTATTCCAACTTTCTTTTCTTTATACTTATTCCTACCTCTCTCTCTTTATCTATCCGGCGTAGTACCTCTTCGTTGGTCACGTGCTCAGTCCAGGATATACGTAATATACGTCGGTAAGCCCACATTTCGAAGGCCTCTACTTTTTTCATCAATATTGCGGTCATTGTCCACGCCTCCATTCCATATAACAAAACCGGGAATACATAACATTTCAGAAGTCGAATTTGGAGAGGTAGGGTGAGGCTTTTAGAGGTGAAAATTTGCTTCATGCTAGTGAACGATGCTCTTGACTTTTCTACTCTTATACGTATTTCCTTCGCTTGATCCCAATTTGAGTTAACTGTTGTTCCCAAGTAGATGTACGAATCCACGTGTTCAATTCTTTCATTGTCTAATATTAGTTGCTGTGGTGGTTGTTGGGTTTTGCTTACTAACATCCATTTGGTTTTTGTGATATTTAGTCTGAGTCCGTATTGTGCACTTGTTTTTTGTATCTTACTCATTAGGCAACTCAGTTCCTCCATGCTACTTGCTAGAATCACAGTGTCATCAGCATACCTTATGTTATTAATTATTTCTCCATTTATCTTTATGCCTTCTGTGCTTTCCACCAGCGCTGTCTTAAATACTTCCTCTGAGTATATATTAAAGAGAATAGGAGACAAGATACAGCCCTGTCGTACCCCTTTCTTGATCTCAATTTTATTGGTCAATGTAGATCCTACTTTCACTTTAGCTGTTTGACCCCAATAGAGACTCGCTATTGTTCGAATGTCTCTGTAGTCGACTCCGATCTTATGGAGAACTTCAATTATCTTTTCGTGCTTTACGTTATCGAATGCTTTTGCATAGTCTATAAAGCATATGTACACGTCTTTGTTCATATCTCTGCAGCGCTGGATGAGTACCTGTAGACTAAAAAGTGCTTCTCTTGTCCCAAGAGAATTCCGAAACCCAAACTGCGAATCTCCAATGTTATCCTCGCATTTTTTGCTTATTCTGTTGTAAATAACCTTGGCGTATGCCTTCGAAATGTGGTTAATTAGACTTATCATCCGATGTTGATCACAAGACTTTGCTTTTGGTTTTTTTGATATGGCAACAAAAGTTGACTCTAGCCAGTCTTCAGGAAATTCATCGCTGTTATAAATATTGTTAAAGAGTCTGACGAGTGAGTCTAGAAATTGACTGTTTGTTTCGCACAGCATTTTCAATACTTCCCCGTATACGTTATCGTTGCCTGGTCTTTTGTTATTTTTAAGACCCTTTATAGCATTCTCCACTTCTGATTTTAGAATAGAAGGGCCAGTATCATCATTGCTCAGTGTATACCCACTAGGACGGTCATCATTAAACAGTTGTTCCACATAAGTTTCCCAGATTCTAACTATTTTCTCGGGGTCTAGTTGTCGATTTCCATTATCATCGCACAGCCCTTTCGATAAAATATTGTAGCTTTTCTTTGTTGTGAGTTCCTTTATCTTCTTATGCATATTGTGATAGTCGTATACCTTTTCGCACTGTTCGATTTCTTCGCATCTCTCCGAGAACCATTTCTCTTTGGTTTTTCTTATCTCTGCTCTTATTCGTCTATGGGTTTCACGGTATTTGGCAGTATCTTTAGTTTTATATATCCGTCTCTCTTCCATCATGTCAAGGATTTCTGCAGTCATCCAGTCTTTCTTTTTTCTCTTTCAGGTAGTACAAACTTAGTGCTTGAAGTCCTAATCTCTTCTTTAATTTCACTCCACTTTTCCAGCGGTTCATTGTTATTTTTAAGGATTTTTGATATTTCGGTATTTAAATTCTCCTGCATCTGTTGTTTAATATTATTGTTGGAAAGCTTCCTAATATCTAGCGTTTCGGGCCTGTTCTTTACATTTGGCTTTTTTAACTTTACTTCAAACTTACATACCACCGGATTGTGGTCTGATGCTACGTCCGCACCCGGGTAAGTCCGCACCCGGGTTTTATGATATAGAAAATTAAATATTTAGAGAGGAACTGCTTGCAGTCTTTTCTTTTAAAGACCAGACTTGTGGAAGATTTATTCCAAACTTTTGATGGAGTCTCTGTCAACTGATGGGGCTTCAGCTATGGTAGGCAGAGAAAGGGGGCTTGTAAAGCGAATAAAAAAAAAAAGAATGCTAGGCTACTATCTTATTAATGCATAATTCACCAGGCAGCCCTACGTGGGAAACTTGGTGACATTCTGAAAGAGATAATGAACAACTTGATCAAGTTGATTAATTTTATCAGGTGTCGTCCTGCTTTTCAGCACAGCTAGTTCAAAGTTTTTCTATCTGAGTGTAAGACATTTTGTTGCAAATGCTTAAAACTGCATCCACCCAATAATTTTGAAGTAAACATGTTCCAGAGAAATATGAAAACTGCAAGAAATTAGCCATTAACATTGCTACTATGTTTGACTCCACATTTCTTTGTGAAAAATGAATTTTTTGAAGAACAAATATCGATCAATATTGACTTGAGGACACAATTCGCATTAGCTACTCCTAGTGTGAACCTAACTTTTAAAAACTGGCTCAAGAACCCAAGTGTAATTTTTCACATTGAACTAAACAGAAACTAAACATTTCACTAAAAGAACGCTGTGAGAACTTTTTACTTACTTTTTTCTATAGCTTGTACTTTTGCTATGGGCTAACTTGGCGAGTGTACATTTTTTCTTAGAAATCAATTGAGTTATTCTATTTGATCGATATTTCTTTGGTTCCTCGGAACTGCATTTGCCATTTTTGAATATTTTAGAAATAAGCTTAGACCAATCCTCTTCTTCGCTATCGCTATCGGTCGAAAACGTACCGTCGGTCTGGGAATCCCAGCCTTCGATTTCTCTTTGAATTAGCGAATCGAAAAAGGCCATCATTTTGGAATCTTCGCCGGTTGATTGGTCACTGTAGTCGTGATTTATACGCTAAAAGAAGATATACATGTACACACAAAAAATTGCCGCTTTAAAACGCTAAAAAATTTGATATTAAATAACTTTTTTTATTTATAAACCAATTTTAATTTTTTGGACAAGAGAGAAATAATCACAGATTTATTTCCGAATATGGTCAGATAAATAATCATTATACTAGAAAAAACAAAATTATATTTGTGTAATCTAAGTTTAAGATAATCTGGCATGAAATACCCCTTTTGGATATCACTCAAATCTGTATACAAGATTGGTTCATTTTCTATAAATGGTTATGAATTATTTAATAAAAGATTACGTTATCTTTGCATATTCTTTAATTTTAGAATACATAGTGTAGCATTTTTAAGTTCTTTGGTATACAGGGTGAGTCATAACTATTGGGACATAGACTAAGGACCAAAATTTGGACCAAAATATGGCTATTGGGCCAAATATGCCTTAATAAAATGTTGCTGAGAAAAAAGATACAGGGTGTTAAAGTTAATTTTTGTTTTTCGTTTTTTGCTAATAGTTTCCCTGTATATTTATAAATTGCTATCAAAATTGGCACAGAGGCATAATCTTAGACAAGAAATAGTATTTTATTTACAATTCCACTATCAAATACCAAACTAATAAACAAAGTTGCAACTAACGTCAGGTTTCCGTTTTGACGATAAATCAAAACTAAACACACTTTAACTTAAAAGAACTCACAAAAACTCAAACTAAATGTTCTACATGGTCTCCTCCGATTTCTATACCTTTTCTAATTCTTTTTATAAAGGATTTTCGAACGTTAAAAAAAATATTATTCTGTCCCCTTATAAGATTAGCTGCATTTTGAATGTATCTCCAAAGTTCGTCTCGTGTATTAATTTCATTGGCATAAACTAATGACTTCATATGTCCCCAAAAATAAAAATCTAGCTGGTTGTACTCAGGACTTCTTGGTGGCCATTGAACACCATTGGAAAAATAAGGTTCTATCCTGCATAAACCATATTTTTCTTCTTACATCCAGTGACAGATCATCTAAAATATCACTAAGAGTATTTTCCAAAAAGAATAAATAAGAATCTCCATTTAAATTCGAAGGAAGAACATAAGGCCATAGTAGTTGATCGCCTATAATGCCACACCAAATATTCAATTTAAACTCATGCTGAAAATGTCTAGCTTTAATAGCATGCGGGTTTTCTTCTTCCCAATAATGACTATTTCGCCAATTAAAAACCCCTCGTCTGGTAAAAGTTGCTTTGTCGGTGAACATAATATTCTTAATAAAGTGTCTGTCATTGCGATGTTTATTCAGAATACGTTGGCAAAACTGTAACCGTCGTGGAAGATCTGTTGAAAGTAAATTTTGAACAGGAGTGAAGTGATAAGGATGGAGGTTCTCTTTTTTTAGAATTCTAACAATAGACGACTGACTTACTCCTGTTGCTGCTGATAGATGTGAACTTATTTCAGGATTTTCATCTACTCGAACCAAAAGTTCATCTTCTTTATTAGGTGTGATTTGTTTCGGTCGACCACCCCGATTTTTATTGTGAAATGACCCAGTTTCTGCTAAACTACGATATAATCTTGCAAAAGTTTTGTGATTTGGTTGCCTTCTGTTTGCGTATAACATTCCATACCTTCTGGCTGCCAAGCGACCGCAAAAATTTTCTTGTGCGTATACGCAAATCATATCTCGCATTTCTTCATTAGTAAAATGATTGTGACGAGGCATTTCAATCAAAAAAAGTAATGATTACTTTTAAAAAATGCAACATTACACTACACTGTCACATCAAAAATAATTTACTCTGAACAAATGACATTTACCAACAACAATTATCTGACAGTCCAAAGCATACTTTTCATAAATGAAATAATATTTGAAATCCTTTTTTAAGACTCTAAGCAGTTCGACTGCGTTTTTATCGAAAACGGTTGAAATTATCATGTTTAAACAAGAGTACCAATTTTACGTAAAAATGATGTTTACGTCATATTTTCTAATAAAAATTACTAAAAAGTTTCATCAGAAAAAGTTTAGACTCAATTTGATCATTAGGAATGATCCACGTGGCGCCCTCTATGACAAAACGTAAAATTGTAAATAAAATACTATTTCTTGTCTAAGATTATGCCTCTGTGCCAATTTTGATAGCAATTTATAAATATACAGGGAAACTATTAGCAAAAAACGAAAAACAAAAATTAACTTTAACACCCTGTATGTTTTTTCTCAGCAACATTTTATTAAGGAATATTTGGCCCAATAGCAATATGTTGGTCCAAATAACCTGTCCTTAGTCTATGACCCAATAGTTATGACTCACCCTGTATATTGAAATCACCCCGTATGTATTAAAACACCGAAGAATATTTTCAATCCTTTTTGCGTGACGAGTTGATAATAAATCGTTTTAAAGTTTGTTTATATATCACAGATGCATATTTCCTCGGTATTCTTTGATCTTTAAGCCGCCTAATATTGCGCGTTAAATAAATATTCCCGTTTATATGTTTTGTTTATACCAAATTGGGCGAATGAATTTTAAAGATAATTACATCACTCTCCGTAAAGCCGCTGTCAAGAGCAGTTGGTTTCGTTGTAGTCCGAATTTAGCTTCAAATTCGTATTGGATTTTCGTTTTTCGCCTTTTTTTGTAGCAGTGTAAAGTTTTATGTGCAGTTAAAAAGGTTGGAAAGATTTGTCATTAAGAGCAGACGGCGGTGTGTGTAGTTTGAAGAAGCCGGCAAATTTGTTGAAAAAAGTGAATTATACTCAATGTAATGTGTCAATTTTGAACGAGTAATCACTGTTTTATTTTCCATGTCGTCTCTCATCTGAGATATTTGTAAAACGGCGTTTACAACAACTTTGAAGGATAACCACATGTTTCCATTGTCGCCAAGTGCTCGGTCAAGAGTGACCAATGAGCACTCTTGGCGCGCATCGCCCCGCCTTCCTTCCTTTTCCAATTTTTTCATTAGTCTTTTGGTTTGGAATCTTGTAAAATATTATGTATACATATTAGTTGATTTCCAAACCAAAGGACAGTCTACCTCAGTCTCTCCTAGAGCACTAAACTCTAGGGAGCCGACTAGCGGGGCTCTGCTCGACCTACCTTAGACTCTGAGGCTTTGTCATCGCTTTCTACGAATTAGTTTTATTTTACCCTTCGAAAAGAACAATTCAACGTCCCAACTTGAATAAGGGATAAGTGCCTAGGGTGTTTTGCACACCGACTTCACGAAATATCCTAGAGCAGAGCGTATAGCAGAGTGGATAAGTTCATAGGTCCACCCTAAGCTACGACGACACCATTTTGCCCAGCAGCTTCCATCCTCGTTTTGTTTGTCCCTGGTTGTCATCTCAGGCTTTTTCGCAGTTTGGAGATGAATTTGTTCGTGTGACGGTGAATCTAACTCCAGTTCCACCCCCAGAAATTTTTGTAAGTCCAGTTCCTAACCCCAGAAATTTTAGTGAAATCCAGGTAACTCTTTTGTGTTGATTTTTAAAGGAAAAATAAACATTTTCTAATAATAATTGCAAAATATCAGTTAAATCTTTACTTATTTATAATGTTTTAGCTATTACTGATGATGATATAAAGCATACCGAAATATATTTGATTTTTGAAAAAAAGGGTACTCTTGGCTTTATTAATTCAGCTCCGTATATATATATATATATATATATATACATATATATATATATATATATATATATATATATATATATATATATATATGTAAAAGATTAAATCTTTTAGCGAAAGCTGCTATCGCTTTATTGAATTAAATGGCCAAATATATGGCCTAGGAGGACAAACCTCTTCAGGGTTGCTAACACTGCTGTCCCAGCGAGACAAATGTGTGATATTTTTGCGCATGTGTACAAGTCCTGTTTAATCCTTTGTATTTCGCTTCCTCTCGTATATTGGTTATGAGATGAGACGAATAATCTCACCTGAACGATGCACCTATCTCAATGATGTCCAAGTACGACGAACGATTAATACAGTGACACCTGAGACACATTGTACGACAACCTCTACTAGCAACTTGGAGCCAAGATCGTTGATATGTAAAAGTACCTTATAAAGTGTATCAGGTTAGATTACACAATAAGATGGCTTTATCTTATGTCTAGTTTTACAGCCTTATCGGCATAACGTCAATTCCGCGAAAATTAATATTTAATCTCAAAATGTTTTGTTTTTCAAAAAATAATGAAGATTATGTCTTAATAAACCTTAACTCTTTTAGAATGGGATGAAGTTATATATGGATATTATAAATTATGGTATGGTATTATGGTATTATAAATTTCCTGCATAAAATAATACATAGTAAAATATTACTTACATCACTATTGCCCACCAAACTCATGTAATCATCATGAGTATATATTTTTCTAACTGGTTCGGTATGTTCTCTAAGAATTGAACCTCTCCAATTTCCTATTGGAACTGAGCTCCATAACTAAAAAAGGAATTCATAAAAATAATATACTACATATACAGTTAAACCTCCAATAACGACCTCTGATGGAGAAGCTTAAATTGGTTTCCAGAAAGAGGTAGTAATGTGTTGCATTGCCGAATAAACGTGGTACAAAGTCCGACAAAAACGATTTGTTACCATCTATTTTCAATCCTTAAATAGTGGAAAGTGTGTTTATAAAAGTATCCAGAAATTAGAGTTGTGTATTAAGTGTATTTTTAATGTTTTTAATTATCTAACGATCAAAGATGAAGACAATTAAGACAAGAAATCCACTGCATCTTTCTCAATGAGTTGCTCATACTTAACTTGTGAAGTTCATATCCAGTAGTTTATCTCAGGTCTAACACTAGAGGAATAATCATCTAATCATAATAATTACTATTGTAAAAGTATATATAGTATTATAAAGTACATATATACCAACCTTTATCATTTTTTCGACACCAGAAGACGCTATAAAATTATTATGGCTATTATACCGTACTTGATTCACTATGGACCTATGACCTCGCAAAATCATATGAGATGATCCCCATTCACCTAAAAAGCCATTTTAAGATAAATAAGTATTTAACTATATTTAATTGAAATTGAAACCTTGTGAAATACCACGGCCACTATTGTAGTAAAATATCAAAGTTATAAGTATACTCACAATCATCTGTTGGTATCTTCCACATATACAGATTAAAATCATCGGATCCGCTGAGGACGTATTCATCGTTTTCACCGGCAAAGCAGCACGTCTTCATGGTACATGAATTATAGTACTGAGGATGATAAAACTGGCACAAGGCATTTTCAGATTCGGCTAAATATAAAACGGGAGGCAGACGACGTCTTAGAGCTAGGACTTTTTTGCCGGTACAGTCGAAGCAAGCGCTTATTCCGCTGGTTTTGCCGCTTTGTGAATCGTAGTGGATCAGTTGACTAAAAACAGTAAAATATTAAATACATGACATCAACATATACACTACGTAAATCTTTCAGCTGGACATAGGTAATATACATTGAGAAAAGTGTGGTAACTACGCTTTCTCAAGCCTACTGCTCTCAAAAAGTCAATATACGTTTTAACTTTTAACTTTAAGTATCAATTAAGATTCTATTGCGTGTGCATCGAGGGAGTTAATTCTGCTACGTAAATAATTTAAAGTTCTTGCAATGCAGTTAAAAACCTTTGAAATGACTATGCCCACCGAAAAACGAAAAAGTATTATTGTCAAAGTAGTTAAACACAAATAAATAATTTATTTAAAGAAATTGAAAAACAAAACAACAAGTAAACTAAATAAAGTTTAAAGGCTTTTGCGGCGTAATCGTGGCACATGCACTTCTTATTTTATTTTCTAAATCAACTAGATTATGTGCCCTCTCGAAAAGTTGCCACAGATGGTCGATTTAATATATCCCCAGAAAAAGAAATTCATGGGAGCCAAATCAAAAGATCTCGCAGGCCATTTAATTTTAATTGTTCCGCTTATAATCCGATCCTGAAAAATTGTGTATAAATAATTTCTTACGAGACGCGCATAATTAACCGAACAGCCATCCTGTTGATACCAGACATCTTCTAAACGTACATCTGAGAGATTCTGACTAGCTGGAATAATGTTATCTTATAAAAGAGCAAGATATTAAGTTGAATTCAGAATTCCAATTCCAATTTAGGTGACCAATTACATGGTCACCTAAAATGCCGGTCCACATATTAAGTTTTTGAGGGCGTTGGGTGCGATGTACAATACTTCGATGTTCATTTTCCTGAGACCAATACCGTGTTCTGGAAAGATTGTGATGACCCCGAACTGAAAATGTCGATTCATCGGTGTAAAAAGGATATTTTTTATAAATATATCATTTTTGTGAGATGCATTCATTGCAGCTTCATAAAACTTCATGAAAATCGATGCGTTCAAATAATATGAGCTTTGGAAACAACAGATGCCAGCAAATTTTTTGAAATCCGCTGGGACATATATGCTCCTCCAGTAATGGAAGGTTTAAAGCTACGATATTTTATAAGCGACATAAATGCACATAATTTAATACTTACTTTTTAGGTTTTCGACAATCCCAAAGGCTGACGCCTTCTTCTGAATTGGCAGTAACGAGGTAACGTGGTTTTATTGGATTGAACATTACAGAGTGAAAGCCACTACTTTCTTGTGCTACTACTTGAACTTCTGGAAAAATAATTTTTTTATTGTATGTACATACAGATCTTTGCTACCAAAGAGACGAACATCTCAAGTATGAAATGAACTTGAAAAAATGCCTTTTTTTATTTAATTAATGGCTTTGGATAACTTGATCCATTCAGCCACGATAATGTATTTGACTACTTGAATTTGTTAATGATGTATTGACCTATTGCATTTGTTAACAAAATAGTACTTCGCCTAGAGGTAAATTAAAAATATAATGTAAACATCAGTATCACAAGAATCAGTAGATTGACAAGAAACCAAACTTTCATTCGTTAGATTCAAGGCCTTAACCAACTTAAAGTGAATATTTAGAACCAACAAAAGATTAGATAATTTAGCGATACTTTTCACGCTAAGGCACCTTTCATAGCGACTTTATTACAACACAAGACAGGCAGCGACTATGAGCTAAATATATAACATAAGCATAGACAGAGGGAACAAAGCTAGATTTATACATTCACATTACACATTCTATCCCAAATTTTTCTTTTAGTCCTTTTCAAGTAATCCGAAAAAATTTGATTAAGTCTAATATTATGACGAGAGATATATAAAATAGAATATTGACACTGGGGAAGAGGTATTTGTTCTTTTATCAGATTTTCCAAGAGATACTTAATAGCAGCATCATTCTATATGCACCCGAACATCCAATGATTGATATCGTCAGTGTTACCATTACAATCGCAGAGTTCTGTTTCACTTAAATTAAATCTATGAAGATGAGCTTTCGCAGTAGCATGATTAACAAGGCATCTAATAAATATTGAATATACTCTTCTATTGGGATGACTTCTTGCAGCAAAAGGCGCAGTAGGTAAAACAGGGTGAATTTTTGTATAAAGGTTGTTGCTTCTGTTACAGAAAGCATTCCATTCAATTTCCCAGTTTTCTTTTAATTGTTGTTTACGCAGCGAGACTAAATCACTTCTATTGAGCTAACTAATTTCTAATCCCTTTAAAGCCGCTTCTTTAGCAAAATTGTAGCATTTCTAAATTTTTTGATATATATTTTGAAATCCCCTCGTATATGTAATAAATTGAAATCCCCTCATATATGTATTAAAATAATGAAGATTGTTTTCCATGTATTCCTGTTTCCTTTCGTACAAGTTAAAACACCGAATCTTTCAACTTCCTTTTATTTGCGTCGCTAGAGTTAATGTAAACCATTTTATAGTTTGTTTATATTTCACAAGATGCGTACTTTGTCGGTATTCTTTGATCGAAGCCTCTTTTAGGATATCCTGCGTTTCAAATAAATATTCCAGTTTATATGTTTTGTTTATACCAGATTATGTGAATGAATTTTAAAGATAATTTCGTGAATCTTACTTGGGTCGCTGTAAAAGACAGTCGGCTTAGGTCTGAATCCAAATTTATTCGTCGAATTTGTAAAGTTTTCTGTTTTTGCCCCTTTTCATGGATATCTTCGTCTTACGTTATGGAAAATAATTTTAGTAGCAATTTAATGTGTATGCAGTCTAATTCTACATGTTCCTGTTTTAAGAGGCAGAGTCCAAAGTTTTGTGTTCATTGCCGGCTCCGGCCTCAAATGGTCGGTCCAATTCGCAGTGTGAGATGCAGTCCTTTTGTTCGTGTGTTCGTGTCCAGAGAGTTCGACTCCAGTTTCCAACCTCAGGAACTTAAAGTTATAAAGTGACATCCAGGTAACTTTTTGTGTATAAATTTTAAAGTAAAGTAGACATTTTTTTAAATAACAATAATTGCTTTCATACAGGATAAAAATTGTAATGTTTAAAGTTGTAAATTTTATGGTTTAACTTTAGCTGTCATTTTAATTGTTGTTTTAAATTTAATGTTAACTTAAGACAGCTCGTTTTATTATTTTTGATATTAATTTGTTTTGTTTAAAAAAAAAGGTTTTGTGAGATTTTAACAGCCATAGCATACTAAGGGGTTATGTAAAATCGGAAGCAAATGGAGACGATTTAGGACAGAAACGAGTGGTCTTGCATTAGTTTATTATCCCAAACTGCATCATGCTTCCAGAGAAGATTTTGAGGTTACAACCATGGCATATGTCTTGAAATATCGCTCTGTCGAAATGCCGAAAAAATAATAAACAAAAAGTTCTTACCTTGATTAGGAACTTCCCTGATGTCAAAAAGTAATATTCTACCATCCTCGCCTGCAGTGGCAATAATATTATCGTTCTGTGGGTGGATACTAATTCCATATACAGGTTTATCATGTGGAATGCAATTCACCATACTTCGTCTATAACATTATCGTAATTATAAACAAAAAAAAACCTGAAATACTGTTGCATAAAAAGGGTGGGAATATAAATATCTTTATTGGTTAATAAATAAGAAATCAGGCCTTAAAATTTACAACCTATAATGCAGGCATGGCAACTAATTATTGTAACAGCAAGCGGTAAGCATATATTATAACTTATAAGGGAAAGTCTTCAGTGCTTGGCTGTATACCATTGTTTAAAAAACTTACAATCAAGTAAACACTTCCGTGTATTCTATATATTTATACCAATATAACATTTATAAATGTAAATTATTACTCGTCAAGAGGAGGAAGGACTAGGACCTAGGAATGACTTTCTAAATTTTACCCATCGGCGCAGAGAGCAGACAGAGAAAGTATTCACAGAGAAAGAGATGAATGAACGGATAAGTGTGACCGGAGAAGAAAGGGCTTGGAAATGGTTCCTTCCAGATATTTTTTGTTTGCTGGATGTTACTGTGATACTATGACAAATAAATCTTTGAAATATTTTGGGTTTTTCTTTGAAGAGTGACTGGGATAATGTAAATAATTCACCAAAAAAAAATAATATTCAGTTAGTAGTCGAAATTCATAAGTTGTTGTATCTGTAACTACACCTGCACCTACTGCTTCGGTATTAGAATTTTCCGAAGCGTGTGTGTAGAGAGAATAACAATAATTATTGCATTCATCTTTGATTTCGAGAAAATTTGGCACGACTTGGTCATGGAGAAGACAAATTGTAATCTTTAGGAAGAATCGATATTAAATTGCTTTTATAATGTAAAATTATTTTACTGAAAGCGTGAGACAGGTGCAATTTTTATCCTAATACGATTTGGAAAAATATGCAATGAGCTTGGGCTCTATTTGGTAATAGACATTTGATCTAGAAAAATTGGTTTAAACAATACAATAGGTAATTAATTCTGTAAGTCTCTAGAGTTTTAATAGGTACGTTAGCCATTCGGAATACTTTACCAAGCAACGACGTAAACCGTAAAGCTAACTGTAAAAACATTAAGTCCGTTTTACAGCTTGCAATTATACCTGCAAGACGCAAGAAAGTTGCCTAAAGGCATGCGCAGTATGTCGACAGCTGATTATTTCCTGCAACTTATTGCAATTGCGAGATAATCGGTTTGGTGCCATTTTCTCTGCAAGTTTTCATGGATGTCTAGGGGAATTTGTAGGAAGTTTGATTTTTTCACAATGTCTTACTGTTTGATTTTTCCAGAATGTTAAGGTTGCTGTTACTACCCTTTTCCTTTTATATTTGGCTATTTTTAATAGTCTTGACATTTCTAAATTTACTAATTAATGTTAAATAAACAGAAATAAAAAAAACAAAAGTTTATAAGTTAGGTTAAGGGTAAAAATTACAACATTAATTGCATTGCAAGCCGAGTTGCAAGTTGTAAAATCGCACATAAAGACCTTGCAATAGATTTGCATGAAAGTTGGTCATGAAAGAAATTGCAGAAGTTTCCTTGCGAGCTGTAAAGCGGTCTTTAGACATTAGAAATATTTTGTGAACCAGTAATTTGTTTTATATTTTCTAATAAAAGTAAGTAATACAAATTCTTTATATGTCTCGGCAATTCGTCACCATTATATGAAAACGACAACGTCAAATAGGATAACGTACAGAATTATGTGGAAATGACCAATAAACGATTCACTTACCTTTCTATTTGATGAATCAAAACCTGATCATCATTACCCCCAGAAAAGATCTTCTCATTACAAGAATCAAAAGTTAAACAGAATATATTGCTTCTGTGGGGCGTGCACATAGTAACGGGGGAACCCCGATCGTAAATTGCTTCCGGGATATACCACAGTAAAACTCTTTTGTCATCTCCACCTAAAAAAACATTCATAAAAATCTCGTATTAATATAGAGCCATAGAAAATGTAATTTAACCATATAAAGTTTGGTCTGAGATATATAGTGTATAGGTTAGAGAGTTTATTACTCCCGTATTAAGCTTTCTCTAAATTTTTATATGCAATTTAAATTATACATAGTAATAGCTACTTACAATACCAATAAATACAGAGTACATTACCATGGTTTTTATGACAGTAAATACATTATTTACTAATAAAATTATAAGAAGTGGTAAACTAAAATTATATCTTCTTTTCCATCTGCTATCTCTTCTAAGAAGGTTCTTAGATGTTACTCCTCTAAAGAGTTAAATGGAGTCACATCTAAACCACAAAGTCAATTATTCAACCACGTGATAGGTCTTCTCCTTTCCTTCTCTTTCCCTGTATTATCCCTAGAAGCAGATTATAACCTTCACATATCACGACATGTCGCAAATATTGTGACTTTCTAATTTTAATGGTATTCAGCACTTCTCTTTTTTTTTCCCATTCTTCTTAACCCGAAATTTCTAACACGATCCACCGGACGTATTCTTAACATTCTTCTGTAGGCCCATAATTCGCCCACTTTCTGTTGAATGAAGCCTTTTTTGAGTTTTCATTGGTTTATAACAAGCATCTTAATCTATGCATTCTTTGCATTTATAGATCACCTGATTCTTCTACAGAACTATTTTTTCAGAACCTGCTAAATTTGTTAGACGACCTGCCCAATAAAAGCAGAAAAATTCTATGCGGTGACTTGAATATTATTTATGCTGTTGGATTGATGGAACATTTTTTCTTTTTGCTGATGATACCAGTATCGCCGGGATATTTTGAAATGTACTGAGATTGGTCATATGGCTTTGGATCTCTTTTTGGACCTATCAAAGGCATATGACTGTTTAGTGCATGACCTATTATTTGATAAATTGGAGAAATATGGTATATGTGGACCAGCATTGAACTGGTTTAAGTCCTACTTGGCAAATAGGAGACATTTAGTAAAAATACATAAAAACACTGAAATAGGCATCTCATCTGAAAGCACTATCAATATTGGAGTACCACAAGGAAGTGTGATTGGTCCTTTACTGTTTGTGATCTATATCAATGATCTTCATGGTCTAGTGGCTAATACTACTTCCAGCATAACAAATTATGCAGATGATACAAACATTTTAGTCAGTGGTAAAGACATGTCTGTTCTAAGCGTTAATGCTAGTTTAGAGTTCCAGAAAGCTAAAGACTGGTTTTCTATGAATAGGTTGGTTTTAAATCAAAATAAAACAGATCTTCTTTTGTTTAAGACAAATTATGCACATACAGATATGCCAAACAGTATTATTGTAAATAATGACACTTTAAATATTAGCAGCAGTACCAAATTTTTAGGATTATATATTGACAGTTTTTTATGTTGGGATAAACATGTTGACCAGTTATGTATGTCTTTGAGTAAAGTGATTTACAGCTTTAGAGTTCTAAAAAAATACATGAATAGTAACTCATTAAAAACAGTGTATCATGCTAATTTTGAAGCAAAATTTAGATATGGTCTAATAAATTTTGGCCACAGTAGGGACATAAATAATGTATTTCTGGTTCAGAAAAAAATAATCAGAGTTATGTTTGACTTAAAAAGTAGGGAATCATGTAGAGGGCATTTTAGGAGTAATAATATTTTAACAGTTTACGCTGTATTTATTCAAGAATGCTTACTGTTTCTATATAAGAATAAAATACTCTTTAGGAACTTTGAGCCCAATAGTATAGTAAATACCAGGTTATATAATTATAAAATTCCAATACACAGGTTAAGTATAACAGAAAAAAACGCTCTTTATTGCTGCATCAAATTGTTTAATAAACTGCCTGAGCCTATTAAAAGGGAGGAAAGATTAAGTTTGTATAAACATCAAATATTTAAATTACTGGTAGCTCTTGAGCCATATTCTGTGGAGGACTATTTGTATATGTAACGGTTAGGAATAAGTAAATAATATTTTCGTTTGTGACACTGTTTTTTTTTAAATAATTTTATGTTCACGGAATGTATATTATTTTCTAAAAATAAAGATATTGTTATGTTATGTTATGTTATATATTTTAGAAACTGTTTGCTTAATTCGTAAACACCTACATGTTTTTACAACAAGACCTAATCATGACTACTTCAACAGAAATTCAATCCTTGATGTGTATTTATTGATCCCGTCCACTGAGTTAGTAAAGAAATCTATATTATATTTGGAAAAAAAATTATACAACCCTTTGCAATTTAAATCTGCAACTTCTTTCCGTAACTTCTGTAAAATGATAAAAGCCTATCTATCTGAAAGACCATATTATTCAGTATAAGAGTTTCTTAACGAATAGCTAAGAAATTACAGTACCTTTATGTACAAGTAACTAAACTATTTTTATATATATTTGGGTATCACATGCAGCAACTTCAACTTATTAGTTTGTAAGGTTTTATTATGCAATTTGGAATTTATTTAAATTTTGCAATATATTGTGTATTTTATTATCTTTTATTTTGTGATATTGACGATTTATGTAATTTCAGTAAATTTTAAATTGTTATTGTTACTTTTCTAACTTTTTGTAACCTTGGTCCATAAAATTGTAAAATTTTCAGTGGCAATAAGAAGCACATTTCTATTCTATTCTAATGCTTCCAGTTTGTAATACATTTCTTTATTAGTGTCCACGCTTCTCACCGAGTTAGAATCTAGATTCTAACTCGATGACACTTCCATACCATAGTATAAAACAAAAAAAAACATAACATCTTTCTTCATTTTGTTGAATCCCTTTCTTGCTTGTTCCATTCTTGACCGAACTTCTTCTGTGTATTCTTTGAATTGAGGTTTTGTACATATTTGATGTTTGTACGATTTTATATTGTTGACATGAATAAACAGTACTGAGTAATGACAGAACTTTTAAAACTGACTTTATCGTTTATCAATTCAACACTGACTTACGTTGAGAACGAAACTTTTTTACTTCAAAAGTTACTGATAGAGCCAATTCTAATGTCTTGCAACACTATTTACAAGTTTTGGTTGACAGAAAAGTTACTCAAAAAATAAGTTGGACCTTCTCATTCTTATAAGATATGAGAAGAAGTCAAGCTGTTATTTTAAGCACCTCCAGGAAGAAACAAAACATCAGTACCTGTGAAAATGAAAATTCTCAATGACATGTCAAACAAGAAAAATGCAAAAACAACAGTAGAAAGAAAAAATACCTTTACAAAAAGAGTTGCATGTTTTAAAAGTAGCAATCTAAGAAATACAAGAAACAGGAAATATCTAAAGATGATACTGAAGAAGACATATCTGTGTTTTGCAGAAGGTGTTAACGAAATGAATGATTTTGTTTTGGTATGCATCCAAGAAAACATTGAAACATTGTGTATAAAGAAAGATTAAGAAATATAATGGAAGGCAGAGAATTGTTGAGACATTATATAATTTTTTCATATTCCTGATGACCCAGATCAGTGTACTGCCATTATTAAAGATGCTGTAAGACTACTGTCACTGAATTTTTTGTGAAGAACTTTAACAGCAAGTAAAACAGTCCCATTTCCAATACATTTTGAGGATTACAATATGTTTGTTAACATTTTTATACATTTGGTAATAAGATATTAAAAATGATATAAATGGTATTTAAAATGGTTTTTAAATAGAATATTAAAAAAAAAGTGGAGAAGCTATTACAAGTTACTTTCACATTATTCACAAAGGTACATATAATACATCTGAATATAAATATACACCCAAAATATACAAATATTTTATAAAAATGCTTAAAATAAAAACATTTTTTGAATAATCTCCAATTATTTTTTTTTTCATTATTATTTTGGAAAAATTTAGCACATCATTCATCCATCTGATGAATCAGCATGATAAAAAATTTAAAAGCCAATTTTTATTGTTTTAAGACCTTTTGTAACATAAGGAAGGAAAATAAAAAAGCTTAGGCAAATGTAATGTAACTTTAAGGTATTTTGTAACAATATTTAAAACATTTTTAATCAAATTGTCAGAATATATTTAATCTTTACTTTCTTTTTGTATCTTTTCTGTATATTTCACTATTTATCACTATATCTAATTATTATTTTCTGATAATTACCCAAAAGATCATAATTTTTTCCTAAGTATAAATATTAGGTTTAAAGATCACAATGAGTTGTCAAATAAATAGACAAAGACATTTATATATAACAATATATCTACAGACTGTTTCAAGTTAAGAATTCACAACTGAACAGATAGGCCAGTGCATTTCTTACGGGCGTATGTTGCCAATAGTTCACGGGACTATGCAGGGCCGGCCGAAATAACCCATTCTTTATTTATATTCAAATTTTTATTTATATTTTCCAATGTTAATCAAATTTATTTTAAAAAGATAGGTACGTATCTATTTAATAAGCTTAACGACTACAATTACTTATAAATATGGTTACATTTTCAGGGAAGTGATTTTAAAGATTATTAGAAAAATGTCTTTATTAGTGGTTAAAATATTAGGTTTTACGCAATTGGTTAATTATTATGGCACAGGTAATTCTGACAGCTTAGGTGTCAACTCTCAAAATTATTTATAAAATATTACTTTCACAATAGTTAATAAATAGAAAGCAATAATAATTAAGATATTGTGCTTAAACTTCCATTATCGGGCAAGCCGGGCTAACAGGCCCTAACAGTAAACAATATTGATTACTTTATAATTGACTATTAATAGTTTTCTAATTCTCTTTATGTACTTAGTCATTCCAAACAATAGTGTCATTTGGAAAGCACATTTGGAAAGCAGACAGATTTATGAGTTATAGATAAATGAGCGGTATGTTTTTCAAAATAGTGTAATTAGGTGAAGTGGAGATTATATGTTTGTCTGTATACATAAGCCCAAACTGCCCGATTACGTTTTTAAATTCTTCTGCCCGGACAAGGGTTAAGGCATAACCATCGCGCACTCAAATCTCAAGTGTAAAAAATTATATTGTTAAAATGGATCCAGTTTTGCCGTTTAAAAGTGGTCAAATTTTACATCTGAGTGCTAAAAAAGTGATCTTAAACGTAGTGAGATACCACATTAATTTGCTTCGAGATGACAGTCAACGTATTGTATTCGACAAAGTATCCGCGATGACAGGAGTGTCAGTTCGTACGATTCAAAAAATCGTACAGGAAGACAAAGAAGGTGAGCTTTCTGAGGTAAAAACAAACAGAAAAAGAACCCGTTGCCGAAACAACTCCAGAGACTATACTTACGATGAAGGTGTTCGTATCGGCGTTCGTCGAACAGTGCATAGTTTTTTTTTTGAAAACATTCCTCCTACTTTGAATCGTCTTCTGCCAAAAGTGAACCAAGACGAAAACTTGCCAAATTTTACCCGCAGTACAATGTACAGGTTGTTAAAAGACATGAACTTTGTTTATGCAAAACGTGATAAAAGTGCCGTGCTAATAGAACGTCCTGATATAATTGCATGGAGGCATGGATATTTAAGGGCCATTAAACAATATCGGGCTGAGGGCTATGACATTGTGTATTTGGATGAGTCATGGGTCAATGTGGGGCACTCGGTTTCCAGAGAATGGAAAGACAAAACCGTCACCTCGGCAAGAGATGCGTTCATAAAAGGGCTAAGTACTGGACTAAAGCATCCCACTCAGCGTGGACCACGTTTCATCCTTGTCCATGCCGGAAGTGAAAATGGTTTTGTAAACGGTGCTGAAATGTTTTTCCTTGCAAAAAAAAACAGCGCTGATTATCACGACGAAATGGACGGTCCGTGTTTTGAGAACTGGTTTGAAAACAAACTGTTGCCCAACTTAGTTCGAAAAACGGTTATTGTTATGGACAATGCTCCATATCATAGTGTAAAAACCGAGTTGTTGCCTAACCAATCGTGGAATAAGAATAACATTATGGACTGGTTAAGACAAAAAGACATATTTTTTGAAGAAAATTATCTGAAGTGCGAGCTTTTGGAGGTAGTCGCGCAATTTAAACAAAATTTTGATAATTACAAAATTGAAGAACTTTGTAAACAACAAAATAATGTCAAAGTGCTTCGTTTGCCTCCATACCATTGCGAATTAAATCCAATTGAAATGGTATGGAGCCAAGTAAAAAGGCATGTGGCCGTAAATAACAGCACCTTCAAAGCGAAGGATATGGAGGACCTCATAAAAAAAGCGTTTTCAAATGTTACGTCTGATAACTGGAAAAACTATATTCAACATGTAATGACTCTGGAGAAAAAATTTTGGGAAGTGGACGGTCTAATGGAAGACGTAACTCCCATAGTTATAGATTTATATGATAGTAGTGACAATTCCGATTTGGATATGGACGAAGAATGTACATAGTTTTTGATAATTGTAATATTGTAAATATATAAATGTCAAACTAAAAAACCAAATAATTTGTTACATTTCTATGGTTCTGTTGTATTTTTTTTAAAATATACAGAAGTTTTTATTGTTTTTTTATGTTTTTTACTGACACTAATAATATCTACCACAATACTCACTCAATTTGTTCATTAAACAATTAAGAATATTTTTAAGAGTCTGATGATGACCTAAGCCGAAATTTAATAAATAACTGTTGTGAGAAAAAGACATGTCTTTAATTTTTATTTTTCAAAAAAACAAAAAAAATTTAAAGTTACCTAAGTGAAAAAACGTCTAATGTGCAATATAACATGCAGTTCGGCCCTGCTTTTTCGCTGCAACTCCACTACTCTCGCCTATCTCAGTCTATCGGTAGTTCTGGCATCACCGCTTCCCATAAGGCTCCTTTATGAATTCTTAACTTGACACAGACAGTAGTACTGTTTGGAACTAGAAATTTTCATGTATTTTATCCTACTAAGTTCTGAACATTACCAAAACAGATGTCCAATTGGTTTCAGAACAAGAAATACATTCTCATAGTCTCAAAACTTACAAAAAGGAAGGATAAGAGTATCAAGAGGAAGTACTAAGATTATAATATTGAAATTGATTGAAAGTTACAGGAATATCACCAATAACACACCCCACTGAAACAATAGTATAGAAAGAATGCTTAGATTATTGGAAAAAGAAGGATATAACCATTAAAGGGCAATATTAAGAACATACTTAAAGTAAATAAACAAAAAAAATAGGCAGTTAATAAATGTTAAGATTTACAAAAAAAATGGAGAACAAAAAGAGGATCCAAAAAATAGAAAGTAGCACATATACAAATTGAAGAAAATGTAAAGAATAAAAAATATAAGACACTGAAATCCAAAGTATGGTACAGTTAAAGGAAATTCAAGGAGTAAATGGCAGTATTAAGTAGAAAAGCTTTATAATAAAAAATAAAAGAGTCCATTTGATTCTTGTAGATAAAAAAGAGAAATATAACCAGAGATAACACATTAATATTAAAGAAAAATATAATTTAAAAAATGTCGAAATTTTAGTTATGGTGTATTAGAACAAAAATTTCAGATGATAAAAAGTGATATTTTTAAAATAAATAAATGTAAATGTAAATTATAATTTGAAATATATAAATTTCATCAATATGTAGTTGGAATAAACTTTTTGCGTATCAACATGTCTTCAACCCCCTATAAATTATCAAAAGTAGACAATATGCAATAAGTACTATACAGATTGTACTCAATGTCAAACAATCACAATATATTTGTTGATTTTTCAACTTTTTCAAAAACTATTTAAACAGAATTGTAAATGATATAATTATTACGTAAAATATACTTACCAGAAATTAAATATTCACCATCATTAGAAAACTCTATGGCATTCACACACCCATAATGTGCAAGCAGATCTTTCCTGTATAAATTTCTAGCTTTTGACAACCTAGCACTAACCAATTTATTTTTTATAAAAATATTGTCTTTATACTGTCTTTCGATAATGTAATTAACAGGATTTATAGATGGCATGGCCATTTTCACAACGGTGGAAAAATCATCCACCATAAATGGTCTTTGTTGACAAAAATTATGTGACTACTAAACGAGCTTCCAAAATGTCATAAACAGCTGATTGATGCTACGCTACCGGTGCTAGTCAACAAACAGCGACCAATAGCCTACTTGATTGGTTGACACAGTTACACACAGTTGCCAGTTCTAGTTCTACAAGGGATCACAGATGAAAAATCCTTAAACAATAAAATTTATCAAGGTTCTGAAAATATTAGTGGAAAGTCGAAACGTCAAACACTATTTGGTTAAAAATGTGATATTCATTACAAACAATAACTGCGGCTTAATCACATATCAACATAATATTAAATAAAATTCATAATCTAAGCATTGCAGCAAAAAAAAATTTGGACAATTTCCAATATTCCAATTGAAAAATATTGTAAAAACACTGTAATAAATTAATAGTTAATAAATATTTCCTATTTTTACTTTTGTTGCAATAAATCAGCTTTTAAGTTTTAATTGCAAGAGAAAAATGTTGCCTACTGTAAATATTTATTTGTATGAATGTGAAAAAAGATAATTCAAACCCCTGCAAGTATTTGTACCTACATTACGTATATTAAAATTGAAGATACGTAGCATTACAGAAGATGAAGGGGTGAAAACATCATCCATCTCAATGAAGATTTCTTTTTCTTCATCAGTTTGTCTGCACAGTTTGTTCTACCTATAATGCCCTTTTACATTATTACTCAGTATATCGAAATCGAAAAATCGAAAGAATCGAAGAAATTACCAAGTACACATATAGAGCAAAAATCGCCTTTCAAATTGGTAAATGCAATACAGCAGTTTCGTATACCATATCATAGGTTTAATAAATGAGAATATCCTTCAATACAAAACTGAAAATATTTGTACATCAAGAACAATCTGTAATATTATTTTATCATCCCGTGGACCAAAGAGAAAACTAGGCATATGGTTCTTCGAAGGGTTTTGACGTGACAACGTCTTAAATTAGGTTGTGGCTCGGAGTCACTCATGAAAAAGTGTAACGCCCGCTCACGTCTGTTACGATGAGTCACCGAACGAGAGAGAGGCCCGCCGGACCGGCGAATGCCTTGCGTCTCTCTCCCACTCAAACATGATCTGTCCGCTGCGCGCGCAGCACTAGAGAATTAGGCGCGTTGAATCGTTAAAAGGAACAACCATCGACTTGACTTTCGCAAGACACATTACAGCAGAAACACTTCCTTTCATTTCATATTTCTCCTATCATCGTCCTATCCTCAACAAAATCACTCAAATAGAAATTAGTTAAGTTTAAGTTTACATGTACAATGTTTTAGTAAACAAAATATATTTCTATAGTTAAAATTTGTGCAATTCTTATTTTCATTCAATTCCTTGTTCCTATTGTGCAATTTAATAATATTCATATCAATAAATATTCTACCGAGAAAAAGACGTTGTCACGTAAAATCTTCGCCCGTAAAACCGACTTTACAGGCAACCGATTTTTTTTTATCTCATATAAGAGGTAAGAAACTCTTACAATGTGAAACCAAAGGAAGAATTTTAAAGCATGTGTCTGTGCCACCTGCCACCTGCTACGTTATATTACGAATACATTACTCAGCCTTTTATGTGATTCATAATAATTATAATGTTCTTTAGTTTAGATAATGAAATAGAGAGGACAGCGCAAGCGTTCTCAGAGGACAATAAATTATCAGTCATAATATAAGGTCGAGCTTCATGGCAATCTTTTTTCACGATGTAGGTATTATAGTCCGTTTTTTTTTAGTCTGGAGTTTTGTGTCCTGTTATAGGTTTTCCACCTCTTCAGGACGTGGTTTGTTTTTTGTGTGGCGGCTCGTTTTTCCTCGCTACGTAGATCCACTGGTGTTTTGTTGTGACTGGTCCTCGGAGGAGCGCACTGGACAATCAGAGGTGAAAGGTATTGGTAAAACGGTCCTTTCCAGAATGTAGGTATTATAATGTATCCTGTGGTTTTATATTCCAAGAGAAAAGCAAACAGGCAAATTGCTCGACATAGGTATAATCCAACTTTTAATTGGAACCACAGATGTGTCTATCTGCGCTTCTGCGCTCGTACGATTAAAAACTTTTCGCTGACAAATCAAGCCATGCCTCCTCGAGGCTTTGAATTTGAAGTGACATACATTTATTAATTATGAAATAGCCCAAAGGTTTCATTCATACTTATATTATGTATTTCTACTTATTTGTGGAGAATTAATTATATCTGGAACATTTCGCATATTTTTTAGGTACATTTATTTCAATGACTTAAAAAAAAAACTAAAAAAATACCTACTGAAAGTTGAAATTTAAAGTAATGAAGAATATCAATAATTTTTTCATATTCCTATACCAGTAAACTTCAGCCTAAACCATCAACTAGCTGTTAACTTAGTAGAGGCTCTTATCGATTGAGTTCTACTTATAAAAAAGAAGATTGTTCAATAATGCCTTTAAAGAAAGCGGAAGAAGAAATTTAGTTTAAAACCAAAAGCACAATAATGGCAAAAAATACTATTTTATTATTAATACAACGATAGGTTTGCAATTTTTAAAAGTGTCATTAGTAAGTTTTAATTTATTATGCGTTTAAGATCATTTAAAACACTACCATTTTTGTTTGTGCTTCTCCTAATAAAAATATTGACATTTTACTACGCTTCTCGCTTATTTTCTGGTATAATACAGTCAAATATAGAAGATAAAATAATAACACCTCCAATTCCAAAGCCTCCAAAAAAGCGTTTGAATGAATTAGTGACAGTCATACTAAGAGATTTTGAATTGCATGAAAATGATGTGACTTTAACCTTACATTCTTTTACCAATGCTTTTATGAGGATGCAGATATTTTTGATGTACGACGAGCTTCCATACCCTCCTCTTGATATAGTGTTAACTAATAATACGCTTCCACATATTAAATTTATAAAGTTATCTCCAGATTTGAGAAGTAGTTTTGTGGATAATTATCCCATTAGTGAAATAAAGTCTAAATATGTTTTGTTTGTACCTGATTCTACTAGAGTATCTTCCAGACAGAGTTTACAACTCATGGTTAATGCTTTAAGTAAACATCCTGGGAGTATAGTTGCAGCTGTTGTTAAAAATCACAGGCAAACATTGAGTTGCCTGAATGTGAACATTAATATAAGGGAATGGAATTTACAGTTTGATTTTATTAAAAGTATGACCTGTGATGCTGTGACTGGAAAACATGTTTTTCTCCTGGAGACGAAAACTCTAATGATGATGTCCAATGCCTTTTTGTTGCCCTTTCCACATTCTTTGTACCTTCAGAGTTCTGCATTAAATTTAAAGGTACTGTTAGAACCTTTTCTGATTGTTTATGTATTGTACTTGAAACTGCAGTAGTTAAAAAGTGCAAGTAGGAAGATTTTTGTTTCTAGTTTTGTTTACACTTTGCTTTAAATGTTATACAAGTAGTGGCATGTTTTATTCATTAACTTATAGCATTTTTATGCTGTTTTTAAAAGTAAATGTTGTGTATTCTTCGATATAAAGAGTTTTTTTTAGTAATACCTTTGATTTTGCTTGTGTAGTTTCTTTTTCTTTATCCTCCTAAAGGTACAAAAACTTTTTTAATAAACATTTAAATTTATCAAATTTTCTATTAAAGTTGCCAGTTAATGTTTTAAGAAAAATAATTATAATGAATTCTGCTACTAACTTTTCTGGTCATATTCCATAAAGGATACTTAGGAAGTTCTTCTATTCTCAGTACCACTAAGTGACTATGACTATAACTGTGATTATAGTAGTTGTATTCTTATACTGTTTGTATTCTGTATAGCTATATGAGAATTTCTTTGACATCACATTTGCTGTATGTGGTTTTTCCCATTGATTGAATTTTCAATACTATGTAGTTACTATAACTGTCACTAAGATTGCTTTAACATCTCTATGTCCTTATTCTGTATTACTATATGAGATTTTTTTACCTCATATTATCAGTACATGTGTTTTTCCAAATTACTTCATTTTCATTTCGTTTCTTTATATTATATTACTGATAACTGATCTTTACTAATATGTCCAGGTCACTAAAACAGTGCATTTTTTTCTCTTATCTTCTTCAGGTAACATTAGGATTGTATTAAAAGACAACTAGCACATTTATTAATCTATAAATATACTGAATGATAATTATAAACATCTGTAAAGGATGAAGTTCGTAGGATATCCAGCACTAAGGTACACATAGCACATTCCTAAACGAGTATTATATAAGTATTTAGTATTTATTAATCCTTTCTTAATGACTGTTTGTTTGTCACAGTGAACTGCCTGGATGGTTATCTTTGTAGGGCCTTAAGTACCTACTGATAGCTATCTGGTATACTCGACACTTAAGAAAACATTATGATTTATTTAAGAGAAGAATCTAAAAGAAAGTAAACCATGCAAAAAGCTTTATTACTGAAATAAAAACTGAAAATATTAATCTAATACATTTGGTTCATTAATGGATTGATTGGTTCAAAAGTAGTGTTTCCTGTAAGAGATCAAGGTTTACCACAAGACTGTGTCATTAGTTCTTTGTTTAATATATACTCTATGGATCTGCATAGTTTATGCTTTAATTGTAATATCTTATAATGTGCTGAAGATTTCTGTTTCTACACTGTCAAAAATTTTTGCCATTTGTCAAACCAACATTCTTGTTGTAACTGATCATTAAAAGTACCTACCTTGGTATCACAATATATATTAAATTATGTTTTGTTATGCTTATACTAAATCTACACTTTTTAAATCAGAAATATAGTATGGGAATTTAACACATATATGTCTAATGTGAGAGAAAATAAAGGTATATGCCATTTACAGATTATCCCATGTTAATGGTTATGTTTGATAACTTGATGATAAGTACTCTCACTTTTCAATTATCAATAACACAAAGGTTTTTTAAACCATACAACCATTTAATTTCTGTGGCCACAGGAGGTCCAGACAGTATTTAGAATTAATAAGTAGCATATTTTCGGTACTTCAGTAATCACTACCATTCTTCGTATTGAAGTACTGCTTGTTTATTCAATTTTTTATAAAAGTTTGACAGCCCATGTGTCCACAGTTAGTGTTGTTCCAATAACTATTAATTATTAAACTTACAATTTACCTTAAACCCCTGAACTACCGCTATCTCCTAACCTCACTTAATACAAAAATAAGCATTGGTACCAAAATACATAACATCAACATTAACACTCAAGATCTAGCCAAGTACTGTCCAATTACTTGTCTTCTAACTGTATACAAAATGGTCACATATTATGTTGCACAGCATATCTACCAACATTATGCTCTAAACAATATTATAGAGCCTCAACAGAAAGGATATGTTAAGGATTCCTTAGGTTGTAAAAAACAACTTATAACTGTCCCAATCATTTTTAACCAAACACAATCCAAAAAGGAACCTTTTACTACCTTACCAAAAAAAGGCCTTTGATTCAGTATCACATGAATGGCTTATAAATATGATAATATAGTGACCTTTTTAAAGCGTATAATGACTGAGTGGAAGACTAAATAAAATTCACCTTCAAATACCTGGTTAAAACAATATCGAAAGTGAAGATATTCCAATTACCAGGCTTTTCCAAGGGTACTCGTTAAGTCCACTTTGGTTATGTCGAGCGATGAACCCACTATCTTAGCTACTGAATTCCACTGACTCAGAGTTTAGCATCAAAATAGCAATAATGTTGTGGCAAAGCTTAATCATCATCATCATCATCAATCAGCCCTGAGTTGTCCATTGTTGAACATAGGCCTCCTCTAGACTTTTCCATCTGCTTCTGTTCTGCGCCTCTGCTATCCAATTGGTCACGATTCTTTTGAGGTCGTCGGTCCATCGCGTTGGGGGTCTTCCTCGGCTTCGCTTGTCAGCCCGTGGTCTCCACTCAAGCAATTTTTTTGTCCAATTGTCGTCTTTCATTCTTGCAACATGTCCTGCCCATCTCCATTTTTGCCTTGTAATATGTTCGATAATGTCTTCCACTCCGGTTCGTCTACGACTTCCTCGTTTCTTATTCTATTTCTTAAGCTTATTTCAAGCATTGATCTCTCCATCTTTCGTTGTGTCCTCAATTTTTCGGCTGATGTTTTTGTAAGAGTTAAGGTTTCTGCTCCGTATGTGAGGACTGGTAGAACGCACTGGTTAAAAGCTTTTCTTTTTAAATGGATCGGTATATTAAATGAAGCTTAATCATGTGTTGTAAATTTGTTGTAATTAATGACTTCCACTCGAAATCACCTAGATTAGATGCTAACAGTGGCGGCTTTTCGGGGTAGGCAGGATAGGCCGGGCCTACCCAATAATTTTAAGAGCTTTAAAATTGAAAAACATACATTCAAAAATTATGTTAATGCATGTAAATAACTTTTAAATGTACAAAATTACTCAATACATTAGCGTCCGTTAAAACAACTATGTTATTTATTATATTACCACAGAAAGCATCGAATCGTATTCAGGCATTTTAAATATCATTAATAGGCCCGATCGGAACTGGCCGACCCAGCTCACATAAGATCCCTGTACAAAAAGCAGTTGAAGTTGCAGCTTGCCGGACAACGATTTATATTGTCGTGTTTATGCTTGCTGTTTAGGCACCAGACGATCGGGCCTACGCCGACCATTGTTGTCACTTGTAGCGTAATTATCGAATTGTAATATACATTTTCTTTTAAATTACGATAAAAAAAATGTAACATAATCGATAATTGTAACATATTTTTAAACAAACAACACAATTGCCAACAAGTGCACGGTTGCCCAAATAAATTTAAAAAAAATCGTAAAATTCGAAAAAAAAAGATTCCCACTCTCACACAAAAAAAAATGTATTACACACACTGGCGGCTACAGAATTTTTTTTTGGGTAGGTCATGGATCTTGAGGGTGATTACTTTTCTCTGATGCAAGGTCACTTTTAGTCTTACCACCAATAGGATAAGTGGGTTTTCAAATATTTTTAGGGGTGGGGATCATGATTCCGTGACCCCCCCTCTGGATCCGCCACTGATTACACATAGCTATATGTAATTTGCTGACTTGGCCTACTCAAAATTTTACCACACCAGTCGCCACTGGATGCTAATAACTAGAAACTTTTTCAAATGATATTGATGACAAAACATCGAGGCCATTTCAAAGTAAAGCATGCGCGAAAAATTTACGATAAACAAGTGAAAAAGTAAATTATACCTTAATAGTAAAAATTTGTTTAGGGTATTAAATCGGTACGCCTGTTCCGCGTTTAGCTACTCATTTGGCAATATAAAGTAATGAAAACGGATATAAAAAGTCTTCAGTGAAAGGTAATTTCATTAATTACATAACAAATACAAATATTGTTTGTAACAAGTCAAAAAAAAATTGCATTCTAAAAATTTAAAGTGCATTTGTTGAATTGCCCTATATGATTACACCATAGTTTAGGTGAAAGTGGAATAAAGAAGATATGTCATTTTTAATGTTTCAAAGTTGACAACCCTTGCTAGTTGGCGAATAACAAATAATGACCTTGATAGCTTTTTCTTAAGTTGTGAGATATGAGCCGACTAGTTCAATCGATTATCTATGGTTATTCCATCGAGCAAAAAGACAAAAGAAGGAATGTAAAGGTAGTGGGGGCAAAAATATTGTTAGACAGGAAGTGCCATCTTGAGAGGCCAAATTAAACAAGGAAAGAGAGTCTTTCCTTGTTTAAGAAATCAAATTTAGTTGGGTTATGTTATTATTTGTTCCAACTGTCACACGAAATCTTATTTATATTGAAGTTTTTTAACAATTGTTTCACATTTTAGACTGTTATCGTTAATATTTAATTAAAATTTTCTCGTCTAAGACACATTCTGAAAACTATTTTATAGCTACTGTTAATAAGTGTCGGAAAATTTAAATTTGGCGCATTCGCATTTCCGGATATGTCCGCCATCAGAGGCCACTTTTTTTGGTCGCCTTTTCATAACGATTAGATTCCCTCTTTTGTCTTTTTGCTCGATGGGTTATTCCCAATAGTTTAACAGTCTCTTTGTTATCTGTGGCCTCTGATGGCGGACATATCCGGAAATGCGAATGCGCCAAATTTAAATTTTCTGACACTTAGTAACAGTAGCTATAAAATAGTTTTCAGAATGTGTCTTAGACGAGAAAATTTTAATTAAATATTAACGATAACAGTCTAAAATGTGAAACAATTGTTAAAAAACTTCAATATAAATAAGATTTCATGTGACAGTTGGGACAAATAATAACATAACCCAACTAAATTTGATTTCTTAAACAAGGAAAGACTCTCTTTCCTTGTTTAATTTGGCCTCTCAAAATGGCACTTCCTGTCTAACAATATTTTTGCCCCCACTACCTTTACATTCCCTCTTTTGTCTTTTTGCTCGATGTTGCAGATATAACCAAATTTAGCGTTTTACCAGAGTTAAGTTTTAGTTTGTTTGCAGCAAACCTTGTGCTAGATTTAGTAGAAACTTCCTCATAAGACATTTTTAAATCATCATTATTTTTTCCTGATATAACGTATGTCGCATCATCTGCGAATTGTATGGATTTGTACGGAGATATGAATTTAGACAAATCGTTGTCAAAAATAATAAATAAAAGAGGTCCTAAGACCGAACCTTGTGGAACTCCATTTTTTACGGAGAGATGACCTTTAGAGACTACCGCCTGGTGTCTGCCACGTAGATAAGAAGTTATAAGCTTTAGAGGGATGCCTCTGATTCCATAGTAATATAATTTGTGGAACAAAATTTCTTGTGAAACGCAATCAAAAGCCTTCGAAAAATTGCAAAGAGAAATTGCTATGCGATTGCCGCGTTCCAGCCACTTCAAGCCCCTCAATAACCTCGCTCATAACATTAAATACCGCGTTCGTAGTAGAACGAGCACTTCTGAATCCATATTGTGAGTTTCCAAAGTAATTATTTGATATAAAATAGGAACACAATTGTTTGATAACCTTTTTCAATCACTTTCTCAAAAGTAGAAACAATGCTACCTTTTTTGTAGATTGGTAGTACTTTTGAGTATTTTAGTACTTCTGGAAATACTCCAGTTGATAGAATTAAATTAATAAGATGAGTGAAAGGTGTTAAAATTATTTGGTAAGTTTCCTTTAAAATTTTACTATTAATTTCGTGAACGTCCCTACAATTAGACTTACTAAGAGACTTTATTATTTGAGACACCTCTTCTTCCACAACGAGACGAAAAAAAAAGGACTTACTCGGAGGATAATTTCTATAATTAAAGAGGACATCGACATTATTAGTGGGAAGAGATGTAATTATATTCTCTGCAATTGTAGTAAAAAATTGATTTATTTCGTCTGGAGGTAGATCAGGTTGTACCGAACTGGATCTTGTGTTGTTTCTTTCGAAATTTAATATTTTTCAGTAGTCTCTAGGTTTATTATTGGAATTAGTAATAGAATTATAGTACCTACGCTGAGTTTTTGGCAATTTGTAATTTGCCAATTATTTTCAAATTTTTTTTGTTTATATACTTTGAACAAATCGGGATCCTTAGTGGCATCTGCAATGTGTTTAATAAGAGAAAGATTAGATATGTACGACCTTAATTCATGATTAAACCATTGTACGGGTGTTTTTTAGCAGTTTGTCGTACTTTTTTTAGTCTAAAATGCTTTAATATTAAATTGTTATAAATTTCGGTAAGAAAGACTATCAAAAAATCAGAATCATTATTAATACAATAGAAAAAGTCCATACTTGTACTAACTAGTGTACGTTTAAGCTTCTGTGAACCAGAAGAAGTAATAAACCGTTGATATGTTTGATTAGTGTCAACAACTTTATACTTAGAGTCAATAAATAAAAATTGAGCTCGATGGTCAGAAAAACAAGGTTCACTCTGTAGATATTTTCAGAAAAATTTGTCATACTGTTGTCGACGCAACTACTGGACTGGGATGTGATTCTAGTGTAATCGTTTATAGTTACTTTTAGGCCAAAATATGTTAATAGATTTTGAATATCAAAAGAAGGGTCAGAGAATATCAAAAGGCGCTATAGATGTGGGAAGAGGATTTATGAACATAGGTGAGCAACTGGATAAACAGGTTGCCAATTTAAAAACCCATAGGCGCAGTAGATGACATAACGCCGCTGAAACTGAGGGAACAAGAAATGCGCGTAAATCACCTGTCTAAATAAAAAAGTGCGCATCTCAATGAGTAAACCTCTGCATGGAAGATATCTCGATCAGGCAAGAATGTCGATCTATTGGTTGATATCAGGAAAGGTGTCTGTTTATTCATACAAATTTTCCGAAATATATTGTTAAGGAGCCTCGGGTCCAAAACGACAAATGCCAATATGGATGTCAAGCCCAAGAAAACATCCAACATCTTGCCTGGGGCTGCCATCCGTTTGTCAGAACTGATTATAAAGAACGCCATGACCCAGTAGGAAATTTTATTCACCAAGAACTAGACAACAAACTTGGACTTCTCCGAACCAACCATCTCCTTTATAATCAACATGCCCAACATGACCAACATGACAGTTTTTGGCTTCATATTTAGTTATTGGTGCTTTATAGTTAAAAAAATCGACGATAAGTACTAATACTAATGAAGAATTACGTCTTTCCTTATACATAAATGTAGTAAAGTCACTCGCTTGATCTTTGCAAATAGAGATATTTAGCAAAAAAATTATGATTATCATAAAACTAAAAATCATATTTTTCAACAATCTATTTTTATATAATTATCGCTGTAGACCAACTTGGGTAAATTGGGACAAAGTGGCTGTTGTAGCTTATCATTTACAAGCAGAGCTTGGACAATATTTTATTAGCAACATTATGTACAGCAGGTCACCAAAGTGGTGTAGTATTTTCTAAAACGTAACAAGCCCAATCATTGTTGAAATAGGAAGCATTGTATCTCTCGAGACAGGTTATTTCCAATACACATTTAATTTCAAAGCACATATCCTGAAGTTGTCTCACTCAGTTCATTTTACCTACTTAATTACAAACCTGATCAAGAAGTATCAGTTCAAATACGAGGTTTTATGATGACACTGCCCAGACTGGCAAAGATTTTATGAAATGAGGGTTGAGAGCAAAAAGAAAGATAGGACAAAGAATTGAATTTAATAAGGGATAATTCCCAGGAGTTGGCTGTATACCGTAGGTAGTTAAAAAACTCGTACATCGAAGTAAAGCACTTCTGTTGTAATTGGTATATTTGATTAAAATTAAATTTAAAAATCCAAAAGGATTAGGTAAGTTCAGAACGTTTTTGGACTAACCATTCCATCTTCAATGAACTTTGTAGTACTTGCAAAATAACCTCAAAAACCAAACAGTGGTTGGGTTTAAAAGGATTAAATCGTACTTGAAATTATTAAATTATCTGACAATATGCCGATGGACTTAACATAAGTCCCAACTCGAAAGAGTTTTCTACATCCGTACTGTAGCAATGTTAAATGCTAACTGAACGTAGAGTTAATGTAGACTGACATTCCTACAGTTCGGATTTAGAAAACTCTTTCGAGTAGGGACTCCCTGTAGGAAATCTAAGTCCTACATACTAAATCCTAAAACAGAAGTGTTTTACTTAGATGCTCGAGTTTTTTTTAAAGTATTGAATGATCTTGGTATGAAACAGAACAGCAGGCAGGTATGGAAGTCGATTAAAAACCTGATTGACGAGCCTGCAGCTACGCATCCACACCTCTCAAAGCAACTCCATACCAAATATCTTTCTAAATAATTGACCTTTCCGAAACTCTAGAGAAATTGATTAAAAACCTGAGTAACGATACTGTTATACCCCCTCTAGACCTCGCAAAGTAACTACAGATAAAATAGCTTTCCGTAAAATAGACCACTTCAAAACTCTGGAAGAACTGATTAAAAACCTGAGGAACGTTCTTCTTGCACCACTTTTAGATCTCCCAAAGGTAACTCATAGTTGACTGGCATCGATGTTATCAAGGGACCTTGTTCTGGGCTTCCTCTTCTCTGACCAATGGTTCTATCAAGGAGCGTTTTTCTAGCTGGGTCATTTCGTTCCACCCGCATTACATGCCCTATCCACCTCAGACGTCCTATCTTAATATGTTTTACGATATTTGGTTCCTGGTATATTCTATAAAGTTCAAAGTTGTATCGTCTTCTCCACATTCTATTGTCATGCACTGCTACATTTATTCGCCTTAGTACTTTTCTTTCGAAAAATCCTAACATTAGGACGGCGTATTATTGTTTTGTACAGTTTTATTTTTGTATTTCTGCATACAATTGTGAATTTTTTATTGTTATAAAGTAAGTTTTTCATCCAGATACAATCCCAAGTATTTGACAATTGGTTTTTATAGGAATGGGAGTATTATTAATATAAACTTGTGGATATGTAGATTTTCTTGTTGTAAAGGTAAATTGTACTGATTTGCGAGCATTAACACTAATCTTCCATCGCTTAAGCCAGTTTTGTAATTGGACTAAATGATTTTGTACTTTTTGTGATGCTACATTAGGGTCGATATCCACTGCCAACATTCCCCTGTCATCGGCAAAAGTAGCTAGGAGGTATCATTGCTGGTTGAAACGTCTGCTGTAAATATCAGATACAGAAATGGGTCCAAAACGCTACCCTGAGGTACGCCAGAGTGTATGATGTGGTAATTTGAGTAGCTGTCTTCAATTTTGACTTGGAAGTAACGGTCAGTAAGATACGATTTTAGTATAAAGTATAGTTGGTGGATTTAAGGAGGAGATTGAGCCCATTACGCCGAATTGAACCTATAAAAGGATATACCGCAAGGTACTTTTTTCTATTTTAAATTTGAGGAATGAAGGCCTTTGGGGGTTGCAATTTGAGAATGATTACCTATATTTACGAAATATGTCACACTAAAGATAAGAGTTGATGGGTCTGAACGTTTTATTGTTTTTTTTGCGTTAATAAGAATAAAACCTAAAGAGAAAAGTTTTCGGTGGCTCACTCTGTGTATCAAGATGCAAATGCATAAATATCTGAAGCCTTATTACCTTATTTCCGTCTTCTTTGGTGTTATTTATTGTTATTGTGATTTGATTTATGGTAGATTATTTAGTCTAGCTTACAGCATGCCTTGTTGTATTTTTATTGACATGTTGCTGTAAAAGATTAATTTTTTTTATATTTTTAGGTGCACATTTTAAAAGACGTGTCTTTTCATGAAGGCAAACCTCTTTTTCGGTCCCATCATGCTCAATGGCAACAAAAACAATTGGAAGCCACCAGATTAAAGAAGTTGTACAATATTTTTAAGATTAAAAAAGTAATTCGTGAAACAGGAATTACAGAATGGTAAGTAAAATTTATTTGTGCTATAGTTTCCTTTAAAACGGAACGTTTAGAGCAGGTTTTTTCTAGGCAAGTTTCAAAAATGTGTTTATTGCAAAATTTTCTAGGTATGGATGTACAAAAGAAACAGAAAGATGTTTTGGAACTGTTATAGACGCTATGCCTTCATACCTGTACGAAAGAAGGTGGACACCTCCGTGCTGCCTGGCCAATTTACGGAAAACTGCCAAACATACTTTCAGTATGTTAGACGAAACAGGAATTCGGTATTGGTTGGAAGCCGGTAGCCTATTAGGTGCGATGAGAAACGGCGAAATTTTGCCTTGGGACCACAACGTCGACGTGGGCTTTATACGAGAGGATCTGGATCGTTGTTCATGGTTAAAGATGGCTCGATCTAAATCGGTGCTGGATCCACAGGGGTTTTTATGGGAAAAAGCAACGGAAGGTAACTTTTATCGGGTTCATTTTAGTAAAACTAACAGCATACACGTTAATTTGTTTCCATTTTATTCCAAAAACGGTACTATGACGAAAGATTCTTGGTATACTCATCATAAAAACATGGAATTTCCTGAGATTTTTTTACACCCCATGTCAAGTATAGAATTTGTAGGAAGGTCTGTGCCAAGTCCTAATAATATAAGAGATTTTCTGGAGCTCAAATTTGGCAAAGGTGCTATAGAAACACCCGAGTATCCGGATCCTAGTAAATTGAAGTTTCCATAAATTTTGTGATAATAAATGTCTGCGCTAATATTTTTAACTAAAAATACAACTGTTTTCTTAGTGTAGCCGATTGAAAAAAATATATTGTAAAAATAAAGATTTGTAAACAATAGATTTAATCCTGCTGGCTTGTTTTAAGTTAAAGGTTGTAAATTGCAAACGGGTTAGCCATATTTCGCCCATTCTATGAATTAGCATAAATAAATCCTCCCTTTGTATTCAACAGCAGTTAACAGCGATAATCCTCTACAAATAACTGCCTAATACTTTCATTTGCTTATTTTTCTCAGCGGTCATCAAACAATTAATAATTTTCTGACGGTACTAAATACTTATTTTTTCTTTTAATCGGATATGTTGGCGTCAATTTAGGTCCTAGAGACAAACCGTGATGTTTTCTTACATAAAATTGGCCGCTTGTACTCCTACTATGCTCAGAATTTTTCTACATCTAACGGTTCGTGAGAAAAATTTCCATTTGGAGGTCTACATGTCCTGAAAATTTCGTGAAAATAAAAACTTGATATTTCGTTCTAAATTTGATTTATTTCGATCAAGCTGGACGTACTGATTAAAAAAATATATACATACTCTTATGAGAAAATGCACCGTTTGGCCGGAAAATGAGAAAAACTGAAAATTTTTCAATTCGATTTTTCCATTTTTTTGCCAAACTGTGGGCAGGGGCTAGAAAAAAACACATGTTTGGAATAAGCTACATCAAGTGCATCTATAAACATTAAAAAAATGATTTCTAAAATTTGAATTTGCCCATGTTCAAAAGGGGCACCCTTGAATTTTTTTCAAAATTAAAAAATTCGGCATATTGGCCTCAATTTCGGTCCGAGAGTCAAACCGTTGCACTTTTCTTACACAAAATTAGCCGTTTGTTCTTCTCGTATGCTCAGATTTTTTTACATATAACAGTTCGTGAGAAAAACTTCCAGTTGGGGGTCTACATGTCTTGCAAATTTCGTGAAAATAAAAACTTTATATTTCGTTCCAACTTAAGTTTATTTCGACTAAGCCTGACGTACTGATTCAAAAAATATATACATACCCCTATGAACAAATGCACCGTTTGGCCAGACAATGAAAAAACTATAATTTTTTGTATTATTTGATCATCATTTAAAAATTCGTTAATCGGATATATTGGCGTCAATTTAGGTCCTAGAGACAAACCGTTGTTCTTTTCCTACACAAAATTGGCCGCTTGTTCTTCTCCTATACTCAGAATTTTTCTACATCTAACGGTTCGTGAGAAAAATTTCCATTTGGAGGTCTACATGTCCTGAAAATTTCGTGAAAATAAAAACTTGATATTTCGTTCCAACTTTAGTTTATTTGGATTAAGCCAGATGTACTGATTCAAAAAATATATGCATGCCCTTATGAAAAAATGCACCGTTTGGCCATAAAATGGAAAAAACTATAATTTTTTGTATTATTTGATCATCATTTAAAAATCCGTTAATTCACTCGTGAACGGTGAACAAAAAATATATTAATAAAAAATATTTATAGTGTTAGGAACTTTTTCCAATTTTTTGCTGTGATAAGGAGCATTATCCATCACCACAACTGTTTTTTCTGGCGAATTAGGAATTAGGTTATGTTTGAAACAATTTTCAAAGAGTGGACCATACATTTCGTCATGGTAATCTTGGATGTTTTTCTTTGCCAGAAAAGTCAGTTCTGCTTCATTAACAAAGCCATTTTCACACTCTACATGTAAGAGGACAAAACGAAGACCACGAGCTGCAGGAGCTTTTAAGCCTGTAGTCAGGCCGCGAACAAATGCATCTCTATGCGATTTATTGAACTTGATTTATTTAATTTTGATACTCTGTGGCCTATGTTTACCAATGAATCATCTAAATAGACGATATTGTAGTCTTCTTCGCGGTATTGACGAATGAATCGTAGGCAACGACGACCCCATTAAATTATCTCCTGTTTCTCAATTAAAATCGACTTTCTATAGCGCTTTTCAAACTTAAACTCGATATCGCACAACAAACGATATAGTGTGCTTCTTGAAAAATTGGAATCAGAAACACCACTCATTTCGGACACCAGCGTTATTATAATTGATAATGAATCATTACCACGGCGATAAAAATGATAGTTCGTAAGATTAATGATTATCTGCTTTTCTGAAACACTGAAATGTAGCCCGCGTTTCCGTGGAACAATTACGGGCGCCAATAATAAATTTATCCAAACTCCAAAAATAACACAATCGACACTATAGAAATAATCGCAATTTTCAAAGTTACTGCAACTCTATAGATTTGAACACTAATCAGATCATTATGGAAAACGTTATTAAATATATTTTCTATTCCTAATAAGTAATTAGGAATCTATTAAAATCCCATTATTCATTATGACAGTGATTAAAAAGAAATTGTTTACTATCCATGTATGTCCTAAATTGTTGAGAATCTCTGATTGTATTTGGTTCGTACGGTTGCTGCCGTGAAGAGCGGCAACGTTGTCAAGAAAATTCTCATTTAGTTTGCATGTCATCATAGATTTTTTTTATTGATTTTAGAATTGAGTACGCACATTCAGTTCAACTGATTTAAAACTTGTGTTCAAAATCGCACCCCTTACATTTTTATATTTAAGATAATGCTTACTGTAAAAAGTCATAGATGGCGCATATCAAATTACAGGTTATGTGGTCAGTTTTGAATGGACCGTGGAAGTGATGACGTAGATTTTATTGACATCTGTCAGTTTCACTTTCCAAACAAACCTTGTTTAGTGTGGATAATTTGTATTTTTCGTTATTTTTTCATTTTTTTTACAGAATCTTTCCGCTTTTTGCAATATCTAAGTATTCTAATAGTTACTACAACAATTTTACAAGGTTGTGTAAATAATAAAGCATGTTGTTTTATAAAAATAGCAATAAAACGCATTTATCAATAAAATAAGGTTAGAATGTCTTTAATTTAAACTTTTAAACTATATTTCATAGAAATAGAACACGGAATTATGATGGTATTATCGTAAAAAACACTATACTTAAAAAAAAGCAGCAGAGGAAGCAAAATGTTAACTTTATAGAATTTAATAAGTCTTGAGATTGGACATTTCAACTTTTGTTTGGAAAGTAATTGACAGTTGTGACGTCACACTTCCACTGTCCATTGTTGTGACTATATTGTATGTCAATTGTCAAATTTGTGCGAAGTCATTATTAATAATTAGTCGAATAGTTACAAGAAATGATAAAAATAAAATGGATGAACGCTTTTTCCGCTGATTACCAAAAGCAAAATGTCTGATTTAAGCGCCAGGAGAACACTAAAAGAATCCGAATTGACTGATAAAAGACCTAAGACTACACCATGGTTTACCCTCAATCACAGATCACGCACGTGATGTGATAATACAAGTTGGACTATCGATAACTGGAAGAGTGTTCTATTAATAGGTGAAGTTAGAAGTCTAAAATCTCCAGATGCTCTCGATAGACCATGACAAACACCTATTTATAGTTACAGTATGGTAAGAGCCGTTTGGCGGTGGTTCAAAAATGGTCTGGTGTAAAATTTGATCGTTGATAGGTAGACGAATTATTCGATAGAGAATGTAAGAAAGCAATAGAAAATAAACAAGGCAAGATAAAATGGCCATGGTAAAAAAATGCGAAAGACGTATAGAGAAAAAAGAAAAAATCAAACAAACTGTGCAAGTTAAAAAAGATAAAGAAAGTATGGTATAATTTCACTATTTGAGAGAGTGAGTCATCGTTTAAAGGCCCAGAAATGCGGAAAGCTGTTTGGAAATCCAGTGACGTACACTTACTTTTATTTTAACGTTAATTATATTTTATTTTTCAAATATTAATGTTCGAAATAGGCCACAATATATTTATTTACAAGTTTTTACTGACGTTTCGATCTCTATATCCAAAGACCGCTTTCAAAGATATAAATGATAGTTATATTTATTTTATTTGTTTATTATTATATATTTTTATAATCTTATATTGTTTATTTTTTTTTCTATCTTTAAAAACGGAATAGAGATCGAAACGTCAATGTATTAAACATGTAAATAGATATATTGTGGCTTATGTCCAACCTTCTCCCTAAAAATACAGAATGCCACAAACAAGCAGCTATAGAAAAATAAATATATCTGTCATTTGTATGTTTGAAAACGGTCTCTTTATAGAGATCGAAACGTCCGTAAATTAAACATTTGATTAAATATATTGTGGCTTATTCCCAACATCATTTCTAAAAATACAGAACGACAAGCGAAAAGCCATAGAAAATAAATAGTACTATCATTTGTATAATTGAAAACGGTCTCTGGATATAAAGATCGAAACGTCAATAAATAAACATATGAATAAATATATTGTGGCTCATTCCCTACATTCCCCTAAAAATACAGAATGCCACAAACAAAAAGCTATAAAAAAGAAGTAATTTTGCAGAAAGTTTACTGATACCAACCGGCTGTCGCGGAAGTTACGCTAAAACGTCTTTTGACGTGACCCGTCCTTAAAGAGTTACACAATGAAATTTTTTTAAAACAAATTTTAAGACAGTTTCCACACCACCCCAAAGGTATGTCTTGTGGCGCGATACTTTTTTTAAATGGGTGTTCGCCAAGAGCCATATTGTCTTATTAAATAAAATGAACAAAACACTTAAACAGTATAAAACAAAACAAAATAAAATCCTATAAAACAAAATAAAATTCTATAAAAACAAAATAAAAATAATGTTTGATGTGTTTAAACACAAACACTATACACACTTACTATGTTCTTCTCGTTTTTTTTGTTTTTGGTTTTTTTATGCTGATGTTCTTATTAAACTATTAGAAAATATTATTCGCTGTCTAAACCTGAAGATGCAGTGCTGCTATCGCTGTCATTATCTTCACCACCTGGTGTAATTATAATTGGCTCTAGTAAAACTTTTATATAAGTGTCAAGTTCCCACATACGATGTTCTTCTTTAATTATGTGGCCTATACATTTAGCCCATTTCTCTGGAGTTACATGGAGGATTGCTTGAATCAAAAGTTTCTTAATTTCGTTTAATTTGAACGTTTTGTTATTGCGTGCTACTTCTCCTTTCACTTGCTCCCAGATAAGTTAAATGGGATTAAGTTCGCAATAATAATCCCCTTTTCTGTAAGCCATTGTTGAATCCTCCCTTTCAATTTCTTTAATAATCACCTGTTTTTTTCGACTCAAATTGAAGAAAACCATCATCAAGAAACCCTGTATCACTTCCTATATGGGTGACGATTAAACGCCGTCCCTTTCCTGATGGAGCTTTTAATCCTGTATATCAGCCTTCTATAAATGCTTCGCGTTTACTTTTGACATTTAAATCTTGCCAAACTTTTCCAACTGTATGACCTTTTCCAACGTTGGTTAATCCAGGTTTCATCCAAATAACATATTTTGCGTCCAGTGCTGCGAATTTTGCGTATTTCTTCTAAATATTTTCTTCTCCGCACAATAATTTTATTTTTTTCTAATAGCATACTTTTTCTGTTGAGTTTTACATATCGAAAGTTCATTTCACGCATGGTCCTGGTTAAGACTCTACGAGATATCTTGGGTAAGGAGTCATCGTTTTCGAGCTCTTGAGAAATATTTTTCAGTGTTGGAATTTCACTCCGAAAATAAAATGAATGAATTTTTCGACGTATAATATTCCTTGTCTCGTCATCCAAAACAATGCTTTTCCTACCTCTAGTTTTACCTTTTTCTTGCTTTTTATTTTCCGATGTATTTTTAAGTACACGATAAATACAGCTAACGGATACTTTTGTTAAACTGCTACAAATGTCGACCGCTTGGCTAACATTTAATTCCATTTTTCTGCCGACAATTCCTTCATAAACGTTTCGTATTATTACCTTCTCTTCGGACGTTAACATTTTCCGTCTCTTTTGCGGCATTTCATTTTTGGAATCAACATCAGAATTTTGCAGTCTTCTCTTACAACAACTCGGTTTTTCGTCCAACTCCAATAAAACTCAAACCAAATAATCACAGAATATAACTAAAAATTTACTATAAAACGACAAACTATAACACTCGTATTATCAATAACACGTTTTATCAATAACACAAACTTATCGCATAAAATATCCTACCCTCAGAAACGCCAATGTAAATAACCTATTGTTGATGGGCACTCGCTCGACAAAAACTAGTCTTACGGCTTTCTGTGGATCTGAATTGAAACGGAATTCCGTCGCTAATTCCAAAGTTGCCAAACGATTGAAAAATATTGTTTTAAAATATCGATTTTTATTTTATAAATTTAAATATGTAACGAAACGGAACATATAAATAAAATTTATTTCATTACAATTTTGTGCTTAATTTTTACTATTGAAAAAATCAGGTTTTTTTGTATTTTTATGACGGTAATAATCGCTGCATGGAAGAATACAGGTTTTGTATGACCATAATTACTACTTGTGAACAAGAATTGGCTACATTGTACGACAACTTCTGGTCAAGTCTACTATAGAGAAGCACAAATAAATATACTACTTTATATATTCTGTAATTTCTTATGAGGAAACGCAAATTGCAATCGAGAAAACAGGCGGTTTTCGAGGGCCGCTGTGTACATTTAAATTTGAGGATATTCCGCGTTTAAACTATGATATCACTCTTCTAAATTGAGGGTTTCTACTTTAGAAGAAATAATGAAGGATATAGAAAAAGAAAATAGACAGAATTCAAAGACAAAGAAAAAATGAAGTCAGATCCGTAATTCATAAAGAATTATGGAAAACATATTTAAAAGAATTATACCAAGGGAAACATAGGAAAGAAAGGAGTCATACTGAGTCGAAGACTATGAAGAACCAAATTCTAAAGAAGTAATAGACAGTACATACAAAGTAACATACTTTTTAATAAATATTTATCTGTACGTAAAAATATGGCCTGTACTTCATTGTATTCAACTAGAAACCACAGTAAAAGAGTCTACATAGTTTTATTCAGGTAGATCCCAACAAGTCAGCAGGTTTAATAGATTTGGTTAACTTGGTTCTACAAGTATTAGAATTCTAGAATAGACCACTACAAGGAAAAATTTTAATCTTAGTTCATAATATAGTTTTATAATTAGATATAACAAATTATTTCAGTGGCCTTGATTTATTTTTAGTCTGAAGGTTAATTTATATATGCATTATTTGGATTTACAATGTTATAGAGACACGAACAACGGTTGTTTTATATTTGCTCCCAAAATATGGATTTCTCCAAGAAGCCCATTCTGTTATGATCATCATAAAGGCCATCTATAGGACTAGATTTAAAAGCGCCTAAGTAAAGACGAATAGAAGTGTTATCCACAGAGTTCAGTAGCTTTAAGTCAGATTTTGATGCAGACATGTATATGAAGCTGCCGTAGTCCAGTTTTGAGCGGATTAATGCTCTATATATATATATATATTAAGTAAGATCATCATCTATCCTTCATTTATCACGTCCCCTGCTGAACATAAGCTTTCCTTAAACTCTCCCATTCTTTACGATTTTTTGCTCTTGGTTGCTAATTTTTGGTGATACGCCTGATGTCGTCAGTCGAACGTGTAGATGGTCTTCCTCTACTACGTTTGTCTGCTCTTGACCTCCAATTTGTAATTTTGTTCGTCCAACATGAGTCGTGCATTCCCGTTACATGGCCTGCCCAGTTCCATTTCAGTTCTGCTATGCGTTCCACAACATCAGCAACACTCGTCCTTATTTGCAGATCTTCGTTTCTTATTCAATCTTGCAACGTCACACTCAGCATAGACCATTTCATTCGTCTCTGTGCCACTCTCAATTTTGAAGCTGTGGTATTGGTTAGAGCCATAGTTTTCGCCCCATAGGTCATGACCGCATTGACCCCATACTCATTGGTCAAAAAATACTTTTCTTTTGAGGCTAATTGGTCTGTTGGCCCTAAGTGTGTCTCGCTGTTTTCCAAAGGCTGTCCACGCTAAAGTAATTCGTCTTTGGATTTCGCATCGTTTGGTTATCCCTGCTGATTCTTATTTCATGACTCAAATACGAATATTTCTCCACCAGTTCTAGCACTTTGTCTTGAATAGTTAAATGGTTATTAGGGACCATATTTGTCATAAACTTTGTTTTGGTCAAGTTCATTCTGAGGCCCACCTTCGAACATGCAAAGTCCAATTCATTTGACATATCTGTGACTTCTCCTAAATTATCTGTTATAAGGACAATGTCATCTGCGAAACGGAGATGGTTAAGCTTTTCGCTATCCATTGTTACTCCTCTGTGGTCCAAATTGACCATCTTAAAGACATACTCTAATGCCATTATGAATAATTTCGGTGACAATGTATCTCCTTGCCTTACCCCACGTTTTATTTTTATTGGTTGAGTTTTATCGTGTATCTTAACAGAAATAGTGGCATCTTTGTAAATATTGTAAATAAGTTCACTATAGGTACCTATGGTCGATCTTGCTGTCACTCATTGCTTATATAAGGCTGCCTATTTCGACCCTGTCGAACGCTTTATGAAAATCTATAAAAGTGTAGATTTAGAGTATAGATTTTTCAATGAGTGTCTTTACTGTATAGAGGTTATATCTTCTGTTATATCTACAAGTAATTCTTCATTTTTTCACTGCCAGTCCATGTAAATAATCTTTAACGTCCTAAAGCCAACACAGTTGAGGTGTTCCTTGCATCTAGCACTCATGTTAATTTCTATTGTACATAGCAAAATTGCAAAAACCTCTGCCTAAAATATAGAGGTATATTTAGCTAGTGAAATAGTAGTAGAAGTATTTAAATTTCCACCACTACTGAATATTCGTGCAGCCCGTCTGTGTACCAGGTACAATCCTGCAGTGTGTGCCCAATGTTTCCTCTGCCCCATCTGTTTTTAAGAGTATTTGCAAGGCGCTTTTCCTAGCTCCCATGTTGGTCTATCGATCCTCGAGATGTTTTAACTTTTCAAAACGCACTTATCACATTTCTAAACGATCTTTTTGCCACTAAGTGCGTGTTAAGGTATTTTGTTTCTCTTCGTTTAATTCGATTACTGTCTACTTAACAGAATCTTCCAATGTTTCTCAATAAATTCTAATTGTTCCAGACAACTGAAGATAGAATTCCAGTCTTATTTTCTTACAGTCTTTACGAGACAGAATGAGAATAGCAAACAAGATCGATCTTATCGTATTTCAGTCTACTCGTCGTTTTAAAGATCTCTAACAAAGATTTCTGTAACTTTGTCACATTTTTTTCTGATTACAAAAGTCGCTAAACTCATTCCTTCTGAGAAGGGGAATTTTAAAGTTGAAATTGATTTGATAGCAGTAAACTCACAGTGATACAGTAAATTCTCTATATTTCCTAAAAGGACCAAAAGGGCTGCCGAAATTCTGAACTTGGTTCAGTTAAAACATAAAATAAAATAAAGCAAGGCCTATATATGTTAAATGAAACAAAGCTTCAATGAAACTAGATAGTTTGGTATACATGGTGACCAAGATTAATTAGACATTAGTTAATGGGTGATAGGTGACGTCAAAATAAAGCCCTTGAGCTCATTTTACAGCGTGTTTCAATAATGTTTAATTTTTGTATGAGAACGTGCATGTAGAGCGCAAAAAATGTGGTCATGTAGATAAACAAATGTTGTTGTAGGTTACCGTAACCTTTTTTACGGGAAGGAGGTGGTAAATCTTCCATAAATTCTGCACCAGATAAAGACCAGAGGAGTTGTGCTCACATATGCACCCTTAGTTCCCTGCCTACCATCTCCTCATCCGGACAACTCATGCGGCAGGTCCTCTTCAGACCGGTGCATCTAACACCGTAATCTAACTTTTTTGTATTTTATGTATTTTGTATTATTTTGTATTTATTTTGTATTTTACGAATTTTATTTGTTAAATCCTATCTACGTCTGTACGTTGAGCCGTGTAGACACTGTAGACTTTAGATTGTTTTGGCATGATGCCATGTTTGATTTTTCTGCATTGTTGTACAACCCGTCCTATCCATTTTTCAGCGATTCCTCTACAACCCTGTACGTTAAGCTGTTTAGGCGCTCTATGCCTAAGGCCCCTTTGGCATTCTCTCTGACATGCAACCCTTAGTTCTTTATTTCTTCAGTCACTTTCTCTCCCTACGATCGAGTTCGACCGCTGTGTGATGTCAGAGAGGGGTGGCTACTCTATTCGTTATATACAGGGTGATTCATTAAGCATGCCCAATCTCTGAATTGTAGATACCTACTAGATCTCAAAATATGATGATTCTGCCCAACATGCCTTCTACAAATAATGCTAGTTTAGATACCGTGTGTTTAAAGTTTAAATATGGATTTTAATTTTCGCCATATTTTAATTTTTAAAAATTGACAATTTTAAGTTATTTGGCATGAGAATTGCTAATTTAGACTATAATTTAGCATTGCTAATAGAGGGCGCTAAGGCTAAAATAGTGAACTATGGGTAAAATGATAGAAAAATATGACAAAGCGTTAAATTCTTAGAAAAAGTTACTCTTCTTTGATTCATGTATGTAATTCGATCGGTTATCGAGTTATTTACCAATGTTTAAATAGAAATTACACCGGATGATACAATGGATATTTCAGAAAACCACAAATGGAGAACAGCTCCCAAAGGAATGGACGGAGCCATATATGACATCTATATTTAAGAAAGGAGATAGAAAACGATGCGAAAACTATAGGGGAATAAGCGTAATATCATCAATAGGAACATTATATGGGAAGATACTGCGAGAAAAGATGGAGCAAGCGATAAAAGGTAAAATCGGGGAGGATCAGGCAGGCTTCACGGCAGGAAGATCATGCATAGACTACATATACACATTGGAATAACTGTTGGAAAAGAAAAAAGCAAAAAATAGAGATATACATTTGGCATTTGTGGACCTGAGAAAGGTGTATGACTCTGTACCAAGGTTAGAACTATGGGAGGCAATGTACAAATTAGAAATACAGACGAAACTCATAGAAGCTACAAAAGCTCTGTATAAAGAAAATAAAGTGTCCATTAAAATGGGAACAAGAATTATAGGAGACTTCACCACAACAAAAGGGCTCCTACAGGGTTATTCCACATCTCCAACCCTATTCAAAATATACTTAGAGAAAGCCTTGACTACATGGAAAAGAAAATGCGGAGGCATGGGAGTACCGGTACGGAACGAATACCTATATACGTTAAGCTTTGCAGATGATCAAGTAGTTATTGCACAAGACCAAGACGACCTCAGCTACATGATGAAGAAACTACAAGAAGAATATACCAAGGCTGGTCTAGATATTAACCTCGCGAAAACAGAGTACCTATCTACAAGTGAAGAAGACATAGAAGATCTACAGATTGATGACAACGTAACAATCAAAGGAAAGGATCAATTCAAATACTTGGGGTTTATAAACACGAAAAAAGCAACAACAGAGGAAGAAATTACACAAAGATTAGGACAAACAAGAACAGCAATCCGACAACTTAACTCAGTATGGTGTTACAAAAACACAGATTTATAAAACATTAGTGCGAAGTATTATGACATATGGGGCTGAAAATTGGATCATAAACAAAAAAAAAACAGCAGTAAGATAGTAGCAACAGAGATCAAATGCCTGCGAAGATGATGCAGAGTAACAAGAATGGATAGGAGAAGTAATGACGAAATAAAGCAAAGAACATCAATAGCAACAGACATACCAACATATATAGAACTAAAAAGACTAATGTGGTATGGACATGTAAGAAGAACTAGCGACAACAGATGGATAAAGAGAATAACCGAATGGATCCCCATAGGAAGGAGGAAAAGAGGACGACCCCGAAAATCCTGGAGGAATGAAGTAGACGACGCCATGAGTAAGAGAGGCCTAAACGATGGAGAATGGGACAACAGAGAGAGATGGAAACGGTTGAGCGAGGGAAGGCAGTGAATACTGTAGAATCCCTGAATATATATAATAAATAGAAATTGTGAAAATTTACAAATTATTGCGAAAATTAAAATTCTTATTTAATCTTTAAACACTGGGTATCTCAGAAACTAGCAATATTTGTATAAGGCATGTTGGACAGAACTATCATATTTTGAGATCTAGAATCTACAATTCAGAGATTGGACAATATTAATGAATCACCCTGTATAGAAGAAATAGTAGAACCAATTATAATTTCTTTGTATAAATGATAAATTTATAGAAACAAAATTAACGAAAAACCATGTAGAATGTTAAACAGTATTTTGAACTGAAAGCATTTTTTATATCACCTATCTCCTTTATGTGATGTCCAATTAGTGATGGCAGATCCTGTAGATACCTCTTGTATATTTATAAAAGAAAGGTACTATTTTATTAGGATAAAACATGCATGTAATGCTAAATTTGAATCTTTTTCAAATTCGATACTAAACTTCCTTCCAAAAATGATATTAGCGATATATTTAGTATAGTAACTTAAGGTTGTAATATGTAATAAATATTCTAACGACATGTCTTCTCTAAATTTGCACCACTTTGTTGTTAACCTATACAATGGCAATACTACTGGTTAGCAGCACTGACGAATATGTTGGTTGTACAAAGGCTACATTTTTTGTTTATTTTGATTTGAAATTTCACTTTGTTTCTAGACTTTCAACAAAATTGCGAATTCTCAATACGGTTTTTATTCACTTCCACCAAATACCTTACTTTGTATGTCCTAAATGCCAACCTGTGAGCTTCTCTGTAACATGTGGGTCTGGAAATTCTTTTTCCAACATTATCACTCGACAGAACACTTTGCTCAAGATAATTTGGACGCCGATTTTTTTCAATACTTCTTCTTAATGGACTTCTATCGATGTCCTAGGCTTTATGGTAACTCAAACTGTAATTTTATATCTTCTAACTATATTCCTTACACTACACCGTCATAATTGTAATAAATCTGAAATTTTTGAGTTTGATGTTTTAGGATTAACAAATATAATATGAATTGAACAAATGTTTTGATCGATTATCTTTTCTATGCACATTTTTATACCAGACAATTACCAGAAGATACCCTAAATCTTAGCCAGAAAGTTACACGAACTTACTTACCAATAGTAATCGTAGATGTCAGTAATGTCAGTCTAAAGTCGTGAAAATTCGCAAAAATCTTCACACCATTCGATATTACCCATGATCAGAATTTTTCTAGAACTACTATATTAGACAACCGAATAAAGTTGCTATCCAGACAGTAAATCAGTTGATGACCAGTTGTGTTGCTGTTATACTAGTTAACAGTAATCGTTGGAAAATTCAGCGATTACAGTTTAATCATTTTGTGCCAAATAACAGAATTACTTACTATAGTGAGGGACAAGATCTATACGAAATTGTATAGACCAACCAATCCGCTATTGATACCTATTGTAACACAGACCACTAGAGACACATTACAGAGTTGTACTAACCTTTATGCAACATTCAAATAAAATTACCGGAGCAGTGTTGAATTTTGAATTATTAGTTTGTTTAAATGTTTTTACAAATTGATCGGAACAATGGTTTTTAGCAGTAAACAATCTCGCAATATACTATTAAAAAAATACTTGCGTTCATCTTTTTTCTAAAATTGGGACTGGCAAAATAAAATATTTTTCAGTTACGAAAATAAGTAGACATTTTGTTTTGTGGGTTCGTCAATGAACACTATAGTAAAATTCATTAACCGATACAGGAAGATGTAAACATTACCACGTGTAGGCCTGCAACAGGGCCGCATTTGGGATTATCTTTTTGTTTAGTCAGAATATATATTATCTTATAAAATACGAAATTTATATTTTAATTTTGCAAAAGTGCTCGACAAGGAACCTGATTGTTTTAGTTGATATCCGATAATAGGAACCATTTATACAGGGCGAAAAACCCAAGAATTTATTTTTTTTTGCCAACAATTTTATGTACAGAGTGCCTGCAAAAAATATAAGTTTTATTTCTAATTTTTACTATACTTAGTTGTTTGTACAATTCTAAAAAGTTTCATAATAATAATAACAAAAAAAATACTCATTACTCAATTATGTTGAAATAATATATACATATATATATATATATATATATATATATATATATATATATATATATATATATATAATTATATATAATTATATAATTATTAATATGTCGTGACTCGTCACTGTTAAATTATCTAAATCGGAAAATTTTGGGGAATGCATATGTAGGTACTATAAATATGTCATCAGAACAAAACGTAAAGTCTATAAGCTCTCATCTTTTGAAGATATTCTCTTCGCCACATTACAATGTCGTCTCTATCTAGTAAAAGAGCGTTTCTTCCCCCACGTTTGTATTGAAAATTAAGTTTTTCAATATTCGGTAAAATGTGGTTTTCGAAAAATTTGGAAAATCAGGGTCATAGTTCACCTTCTTTAAAACCTTATCAACGGTGGGTATTTCGTTGCTCATAAAAAAATTATGAACCAGTCTTCTAATTTTGGCATTTTTGTCAAAATCATCAATTTTGTCAAACTTCTTTTTCCGGGTCAGATATACTTTTGGTCCAGCGAATTGATGATTCGTTTTGTATTCCTTTATCACCGTAAACACACTTCTATCACAAACTCCAACTTTATTAGCCACTTTTTTCACAATATCTTCAACCACTAACCCGGGATTTTCTTGTCTTTCACATTTAAAAACATTTAAAATGATTTCTTTAACTTCAACGCTAAGAGGACGTCCTATTACTTCGTTTTCGAGGAGGACTCCATGTATTTTCAACCAATTCATCAGCAGAATCAGTGGATGACATTTTTGGTTTCAATATCAGTTATCGAAATACGTGGTTATTGTTACAGTAATCACAATCACGTATAGATAGGGTCGTTATACAAATAAAAATATATACTTAAATAGTTTTAAATCGCACAACAAATAATTGCTAATTCAACATTAACAGCATAAATATAATTTATTGTCCTTTGACCATCAAGATGACTAAAAATATATTCACAAATCGATTCAAATTACAAAATTTCAATACCGAAATATAATACCTACTTAAATCGTGTCCGAACCTGTATGAGTTCCGACGACGTCGGCAGTAACGAAATAAAGATGGACATTTCGGTTAGTTTTTAAATATTCTTGAAGAACTGTTACTTGCATGTATGCATAAAATATTCATTAATTTTATAAATCGGATTATTTTTTTGCTTACTATGTATTCAGTAATAAAAATAATTTATATACTATGCAATAAACACTAATAGTTGAGAAAATAAAAAAAATTAATAAAGTGTCATAATTATACTGTTACTTATCGGAACGAGTAGACTCATTTGGAACATCTTTAACAATCATCTGTTAAATTTATCTTTGTTTATATGCCCTGCATCGCTTAATGAAAGTAGGTATAATTATTGATATACACAAAAAGAAGTAAAACTATTCCAAATCATCGTCATTAAATATTTTTGTGAAATGTTATCAAAAATATGATGTCTTTGTTTATAACATTTAAAACTAATTAAGAGAAATTCCTGCGGTTGACCTAAATACAAATTTACAAACAATTTTATATTTCCGGTAATGGCTAAGTACTTAATAAGTACATTTTCGTAGAATACTTAAATGGGGCGGGATCATTGTCACAATATTTAAATAACGGAATTAGTCATTCTTAAGCAGTATATTTTGTGATTATATAAAGAAAAGTACCTACGGATAATTTAGAAGATGAAGATGAAAGTGCGGGGCCAAGTACTCAGCAAAGGAAGAATTTTTGTGTAGCTGAGCAACATATGGTGTTAGATGTATCTGATGGACTTTCTAAAAAAATGACCAAATATGAAGCTGTTAAGCAAACGGCGGTTTTAACAAAAATTTCTTGTGCAACAGTGTACCGTTTAATAAAGACAGGTTCGAAAAGTAGAACAACAAGAAAGGATTTGGGAAGCTCTAAAAAAATTCAACCTCACCTCAAATTCATATTAGTGAGTCAATATATGAGGAGCAGACTTTCTATATGCATTTTGTCCATTTTTTGTAATTTTGGCAAATAGAGAAAAACTGCTATGCGTTTGACAAGAACTTGAACGAAAAACTGATATACCTAAAATATGGATGAAAAATCATTCAAATATTATACCTATATGCTAAAAATCTAGTATTGATAATATTCCAAAAAACTTGAAAAAACTGTTGGACAAACTGCATTTAGATTGTCATCCTTGAACAAAACGCATTTTGATTGTCTACACCAAGCGGTATGACAGACAAAAAACTCAAGTAGCTTCATAAAAATAGTATTTTATTTTTAAATACAAAATAATGTTTAAAAATGAATGGAACAATAATGGCATTTTACATATCATAAAGGTCCCCATGGTCATCATCATTGCAATCACAGTACTCAGCTCCTTCGATAACGTCATCATCCTCAGTTTCGCCAAGGTTAACTTGATTGTCATTTTGCTCACCAGTGTCAGAAAGAATTGGTTGTAACCATGTTAGCTCAGGATCGTTGATGCAATTCACCCCTGACAGTTCCACTAATAGTTTCGAGAGGCTCTGGAGTTTTTTTGGTTTAATTTTGTTTTTCTAGTTCTACAGCAGGTAAGTGTAAAGTCGAAAGCTTCTTTCCACGTTTCAATAATGTTTGGAATTTTTTGGATGGACCATCATTTCTGTAGAACAGTTCGGTCTTAAGCAAAATATTGTTGTTGTTTTGTGATCTCTTAATAATAATTCGTTTGGCTGCACTGATTCCTTCAATATTTTTTAAACAGGTTAACGCAGTTTTTATATCATAAACAGTCCAGTCTCTACCATGTTGTTTAACTTCTCCCTTCTTGGAGTAATTGTCATAATATTGTGTAGGGGTTTTTATTGTACTGTAGGATCGTGTAACTTTTTCTATTTGCCCGAAAACACGGTCCGCTGGCAAATATGAACCCCGCGTACCGGAAAAATAAGTACCACAAATTTAATATTTTGTGGGGCATCTCTGTATAACCATAGCATGAGCATATGCATCATGTGTGCATTTTTATTCTGCCCCGCACAACCATCTGCGAATAGTCTTAACTGTTTTATACCTGATCCAAATTCAGATTTATTAAGAAAATCACGTAGAGCAGAACTTGTTTCTGCAGATCCCCTTTTTGCTTGATGTTCCATCCAGGTGTAGAAAACTGGCTTTTTAATATCCACGTCGGTTACACAAAAACAATCAAAAGACAACTGCTGGGCGTAAAATGCATCTTGAATTGTCACTTTCGGTAAGACTTGAACCTGTTGAAGGTCAAAACAGTAGGAAACAGTGTGTTCCGGTTTTTCCTTTATTAGTTTAAAACATTGTTTGGCCCGTATTTTATGTACACGTAGAGAAGTTCTTAGTTTCTCTATTTCAGTTTTGTCTTTACAAAGGCTAATAGAAGTTTGGGTCCTGACACAAAAACCACATACGTCAGTAGCAGGGCTTCCAAATACAATATTAAAATGACTATTAAAGATCCTACTAAAATACTTGTAATTTACTTTCAAATTCTCAGCAGTACTTTGATTGTACAGATTCCATAAAATAGTAATATTATTTTCAGATGATAGATAAATGCGCCGAGATTTAGCACGCCCGTAATGACTTTCATGTCCTTTCAAACTGGCTATAAATTTTTTAACAGCTTCAAATTTTTCAACATTCTTGAAAGACCGTTTGTCTTCTCCACGGTTCTCAATAATACCACTGCCAGATTGCATTTTTCGAGCAATAGTATTTACGGGTCTCTGACTGACACTAAATATGGATAAGAAGAATTTCTGGCAAATGTAAATTTTTTTTCCATTCTTCCAAACCTAAAATAAAGAATAAAACCTTCATATTGTGTTTTTCACCGTGTTTTTAAAATATCTAAACAAAACCTTTTAATGCTAAATAAGATTTTTTTGTAAGTAAAACTTACATGATATCTTATAAAGAAATTGTGGGATTTTCTTTTTATTTTTCTGTTCCGACATCTATCTGGTTTTTCGACATCCATAAAATGCCCCAAATGATTATCCTGTAGATTTTTGTTTATTGCTTCATAAAACATACTTCTAATTGTCCTAATATCGTCTTCGGATACTTTATTACAGCAAAAATCTTTTCGATTAGCGTGATTACAGGAAAATCAACAAAATGTTAAAATTAGGATAATGATTTGAATGCCTTGAAAAGAGAATGATATTAAAATATTAACGACAACAACATAAGAACTTAAGATGCTATTGTGTAAACAATACCAAAATACAAAAGTAACCTATAAGTCATTAAAGCTTACCTAACATTGCTTTTACGCAATGTTAGGTAAGCTTTACTTTAGAAGTTAGATATCTTTTTCTTTTTCTGCTACCGTGGTCCGTATCACCAACTACATGATCTCCTGTCACAACTACATCCATTGTTATATATTGTTTTGTTTAAAATCGGAAAAACCAACGCACATAAAACAAACTTAACAGTATAGACACCAACTATACAACGACAACGGCCGCCAACGACAAACAAATCGCAATTAGTCCATAGCGCACGGACAAACTTCGTTTAGTTCGTCTACCGTCAATGGACATACAGCACATAGAAAGTCCAAGGTATTTTTTTCATTTAATTTGCAGACAATAGAATGCATTTAGAACGTCTTTCGTGACACAAAATGGTGGCTATATACATAAGTTTGCGATGCCATCTTTGGTTGAAAATTTGAAAAAATGGACAAAATGCATATAGAAAGTCTGCTCCTCATATAATATGTATGCAGCTAAAGTTATGCCTAACCTAAACAATATCATGGCAAAATTAAAAGAAAAACATATTGTTGATGATTGTTCCACAAAGACTTTGGGAAGATTTTTGACCAAAAATGGTTCTAAATATAAAACTGTCAATAAGAGATAAACCATAATGGAAAGTAGCCGCCTAATCAAATGGTGGATTGAATATATCGAAAAAAATTCACAATACCGCAGTGAGTGTCGAGAAATTTATTATCTGGACGAGACTTGGTTTGATTCTCACGAAATGATAGATAAAGCCTGGACAAACGGTACAAGAAAATGCCAAATATATGTACCCCATTCTAGAGACAAGCGAATTTGCATATTGCATTGCGGAGGACAACATGGATGGGTGAACGATGCGTTATTGTTGAGTTCAAAAGGTATTAAAGACAGTTCTCTAGACTACCACCAAGACATCGAAGGGACACTTTTTGAATCATGGTTTGAGAATACATTACTCCCAAATTTAAAAGAAAATAGCGTGATTGTTATGGACAATGCATCATATCATTCCAGATGCATTAAAAAAATTCCAACCATCAGAGTAGGAAGGATGAAATTCAAGAATTTTTAATAGCCGAAGACCTATATTTTGAGGATCATTACACCAAAGATCAACTTATCCAGGTTCTTCATACAAAAGTCGTAACTAAAGAATATATTGTAGATAAATTAGCCACTAACAATGGACATATGGTTTTAAGATTACCTCCATATTACTGTGTGTTGAATCCCATAGAATTGCTATGGGCTCAATGAAAAAACCATGTCCGGAGGAACAACACATCTTCAAAAGATGCCCAAAGTGTTGTCGAACTAATAAAAGCAGAGTTCAAAAATATCAGTGTTCAAAACTGGCAAAATGCAGTAGAACATGTAAAGAAGATTGAAAAAGATTACATGAAAAATGTCCCAGCCTTGAAGAAAATTATCATTAATTTGGCTAAGAGTGATGAAGAGAACAATAATGACGATGAGTTGGAATAACTGTTAACTCTAACTGGAAGATCCCAAATGATTGTGAATTTCCGAAGTGGCTAGAATACCATTTAATTTATAATAGTAAAAAAATCAATGGGTTACTTTTTGTGGTATCGCATGTGACATGTAAGTAAATAAAAACTATTTTTGAAGTTATATTTCTTTAGGCGCGATTGGGAACAATTGATGAGAGTGAATTTTTATAAAATTCACAGTATGAAGTAAGCGCATATTCACAGCATGAAGTTAGTTGCTACATCTAAATCTTTTAAGTTAGGTATTAATGCAAATAAAGTGTGAAAAAAAATATATTGGTGTTTTTTTTTAATTCGATTATACTAGGACGGTGATAGATATTTACTGATGATTTGTATATTGTATATGTAAATTTTTGTGTGTAAAAATCGACCTGGTTCAGTAGTTTTCATCTACTTTATAATTACGTAGAAATTACATTTATCCGTTACTTTAGTACCTCACTGTATAATATATTAATATTAAATGTTCATCTACAAACTTAGCACGGTTAATAAAAAAACTTGTAAATCCACCAAAAGAAAATTTTTATTTTCGTAACTGAAAAAATATTTTATTTTGCCAGTCTTAATTTTGAAAAAAGGTGAAGGTAAATTTTTCTAAATACTATATTATAAGGTAGTCTACTTTAAAAATAATCAGTATTTCGATCAATTGGTAAAAACATTTAAGTACACAAATTAATAATTCGAAATTCAACACTTTCTCCGATAATTTTATTTGAATGTTGGATACAGATTAGTACTTACAATTCTGTAAATGTCTCTCTGGGGGTCTGTGTTACAATAGATATCAATATCAGATTACCAGTAGGTCAGTTTTTAAAATTTCGCATAGATCTTGTCCCTCACTATACATAGAAGTTATATTTAAATTTTCTAGAATATTTTGTGATTTTTTAATGCACGGTGTTTTAGCAAAATAGAACAATCATCAATTTGTTTTTGTGTTTAAACAAATTCTTAAGCAATCAAATTTTGTAGCTATTTACTGAATTCAGTCACAAGTGTCTGGTAGATTTATTTTGGGCTATTTTGAAAAAGTAAAAAAAATATTCACCTGCTCTTTATTAACAAAATGAATTTGTTTCAATTAAAAAAAAAGGTTTAAATGTTTACATGTAAAAGAGATATCGATTCTAATCTTTTGGAACGATAAAATAACTACCAAAGACTTCAATGTTGAACAAACTTGAATGTTTCAATGTTCAACATTTGAAATACTTCAAATGTTGAACAAACAAAAATGGTATATTTTACACGTGAAGATAAGTACAATTGTAAGGAAAGATTCAGATCGGGCGCAAGATTAGGAGAAATATTTGATGAATGGTACTCTTACAGTTCTATCTAACTGTCCTGAGCAGCTCTTGAGTGTTAAAATAACCAATTTCACCAACCTTTACATTGAAGATGGTATTCGAAGAAAAAGAATCATTCAATAAAATCAACCACACGATATTTTCACAGCCAATAATACAAGTTAACAGCTAACGATAAGTGGGATCATTCACCGGTTTCTTTGCTATTTATTTTCGGTTCTTCTTTATGTGTTAAAATTTTGGACACCATCCCAAACATCACTTAAATTACTGGAGGTTTGCGAGATGTGGTGCTATAGAAAAATGTTGGTTGTGAAATGGTTCTCACTATCTACCATTGTAGTCTTTAGAGCAGCACCAAATAAAGTGAAAATAGAATCTTAAGAAGACAACTTTTTAGCTATAGTCATAGCAAGTAAAATTTTTAATTTAAAATACATAGAAATTTATTTTATTCACTGCCAACTAAGTGTGCAAATGACATAGCACAAAATTTACCCTCACTGGATGGTAGTAAATCTATTATACCACTTAAAATGCGTTGACGGAAACGTACACTAATGCATTAAAAGTACCAACTGTTTAAAAAATAAAAACAGAACTAATAAAGAAAGATCTAAATAAATTCTTTGTCTATAGCGATCACACTAGAAATATTCTATTCAAAACTGATTTTATCCAACACTCACATATTTTGCAAATATAAAAAAATTAGTACCATAAGAAACGCGAAGGCTTTCTTAAACCTTTTTTTTAAGGTTTCATTTTGTGTTTTATTTTTCTATTGTATCGTGTATGGTCTAAATATATTTGTTTACCTCATTGTATATATAAAATATGTGCCAAAACTGCTTTTATAGATGCTCATTTAATTCGTGTTATGAAAATATGTAGATCTTTATTTAATGTTGAAATAAAAATTTAAATTTTATGGTTTTTGTATTTTTTTTATACTGAAACATTGACCAAAAATTACAAGAAACGAAAATATCAACTAAATGGATCATGACCATGACATCAGGACTTCAATTAAAAGAAGCAGAAGCAGCATTAACAGACAAAAGCATGGGAAATTACCAGGCTCATAGGGAATATGGCCATAACCGACTAGATATTGATCGACGAAGCTATTTAAAATTCTATGTAGATTATATCAAAGACAGTTGAACAATGAAATGAGTTCAGAGGAATGAAGACAAATAAACAACCCAAAGGTCAAGCATGATTTATTATTGAACCTATTTCCACATTAAAAAACGCCCTAGAAAAAAAAATAGAGAAATCCATGAAGCCTTAACAGATCTGCAAAAAACATACGACAAGGTGTCAGACTCATCATTTTGTGTTAACCATGCCATAATATGGCAAAATGTGAATATCTGATAGTGGACAAAGACGAAACAGGTGAATTACTTAATAGTACAGAATAATTACATTAAATTGATAATTATAAGCATATGTAGTGAAAAACTTGGAGCTTCTTACTATATTACATCTTTTGGAGAACAAAAAAAAACGATAAGTCACGTTTATTTAATTGTAGAGTGACAGAAACTGAAAATTGAACTTAAACGGTCCATCCCTCTGATACTTCACTGTTTTATAATAATCAACTGCTGTGTCCGCCTAAACACTGCCGGATGATGCCTGCGCAGGTGTGTATACTCATAAACTGTGCGAGTTAACTTGATTGTTTTGTATTCTGAACATAACCTTAGAAATTGATAAAATTGCAGATGCAGAAAAATGCGAATATCTAGCGAATATAATAAAAAATGCAATAGTGAAATTGAAATCAAGCAAAGAATAAACAAGTATGAGCTGTGATACGAAGCTTAAAATCTCTTCTCAGCAGATAATCACATATCCATGGAAACATATTACATTTTAGGGTGCGGAGGTGTGAGGCGATACCAAAGCTAATGGCATTGAGTATAAGTGAAGTTGAGGTAGATCGAAACTTAGGGTGACAACTAACAAATACGAAAAAAAATGAAAATGGATCAAAATATAAGTAAGCAGATATGAAAAAGACAGTTAACATAGTTTGGTCGGGTCAAGAGGATGGCAGAAGGCAGAGAAGGTCACATAGATCAGAAATACATAAAAATGATGTTTGTTCTAAGGGAGAGCGCCCACCAAACTGGCGTGACATGTAACATGGCAGTGGCATAGCACGGGCATGGCACTGGCGTGGCAGGTAACGCAGACCAAAGTAGCATGACATTAAAAAGGCTAGTTAAATTCAAAATATAGCCCTCTGAGGATAAAGTTATGCTAACGCTTTTAAACGTCAACAATATAAACAAAACTCGTCCGCAACATCAGTTTTGGGTACACTCTTATTGGAAAGGAATGCAAAGGCATAGTAGATTTAATGTATTTAAAGAATTAAAACATCCCTGACTTGTGTTGTCATAGATACCTGGAAATTTCTTTACCGTGGCGTAGCAAGCTGCATGACGCCACTGTCACTGTCATTTTGGTGTGCGCTGAATCATTCGTTTGCATTGGTTACATTTTAAGTAACATGCTAGACGCGCGCTACTTGCCACTTTGCCATGCCAGTTTAATGGGCGCTCTCCCTTAGAGATATAATAAACAATTAACTAGATGGAGAGAAAAATATTTGCTACATTTGTAGATATTTGACTCGATAGATAGAGATAGATGAACAATGTGAAGAATGCATATAACTCCAAAGACAATATGGAGTCAACAAAAATCCAAATATTAAACAGTTACGTTAATACTCTTTTATCGTGCAGAGACTTGAAAATAGGAACAAACAACCACAAAAAGATGGCAAAGGTTTTTTAATATCGGGCCTGGGAAAATATCAAATTTAAAACTACGCAGAGAAAAACATAAGAGAAAAGAAGCTACAATCAAACTTACATAGCCAAGATGGTACTCGATACCAAGTTGACAGAAAAATGAGTCAAACTAAGAGCGAGAAATAGAGAGGAGTCACACAAAAAGGATGCGCAAAGTCATTCAGCCACCTTTTATGATTGGCTAAGAAATCTAAAATGCGCCCAATCCTCTATTAAGAGGGACGAAATCCTAGAGAGACTGGGATTAGGTTTTCAAAAAAGTTTTATTAGCTCAAAAAATGTTGCTCAAACGGAACAAAATATTTATTAATGTAGTAAATCTAGTAAATGTATGGGGTAGTAAAGCGCAATGATGCTGCATTCTATTGGCATCACTTAGTTTCTCCTACTCAATTATTATTTTCACCTCCAAATTGGTGCACAACGGTAGGCAACACCACTCGAATCGGATTTGAATCTGGCCAGGCTCTCGGCTCCCATGCATCATTCTTTCAGGCCGAGATCTTTGCGATCCACATATATGATCAGGAGATAATAGATAGAGCTTGCTCAGGCAGGACCCTTTCTATCTGCTCTGACAGTCAAGCAGCGCCAAAGGGCTTTGAAAGAGCCCAAAGTCAGCTCTAAGCTGGTTCTTGTGTACAAGAGAGCACTTGCTGATGTTGCGCTGATTAATAGGGTTAACTTGGTATGAGTACCGGGACACAAAGGCATGTAAGGTAATAAACGAGCTGACGCCCTAGCAAGACAGAGCTGGTGAGACCCGAACCTGTGATTGGAGTGCCCTTCAGTACTGGTCGGAGTAGTCTCAGGGAGCTTCTTATGCCGAGGTTCCAGGACTCCTGGACCAGTTGTGGAGGTATGAGACAGGCTCAGCTCCACATAGTGGGACCATCTAAATGTCCTACAGCCCAACTCCTCCTTCTAGACAGTAGAAGATGCTCTCTGGTGGTCAGTATGTTTACCGGCCACTGTATTACTGCTTATCTACTTGGATTGACGGATGGCCCACTGTGCTGTCTTTGTAATGAGGAGGAAACCTCCTCGCATGTCCTCTGGAAGTGCCCGGCACTGGCCTATCAGAGATGGCAGATCCTGGGTTCTGTTTTTATGAAACCGAACCAAATGAAGGAGTTATAGTTAAAGAGACTTGTAGCTTTCTGTGAAGCCACAAGGTTACTAAAGGATTAGACGTTCGGAACGGCAGAAAGGGCGCAGATTGGGAGCTTCTGCTGATTATAGCAGATATGGGAGCCCGGAGCAGCATAGGCCTCAGATAAGTTGATGACTAGGTCCTTAAGTTCCTAGTCCCTACGATAGGGGTGATAAAATGCACTTTGCTCTTGGTCCTTCACTGAATAGGTTGACTAAAGAATTAACAATCCATCTTTGTAAAACTCAATTGTTGCGAAAATAAGGGCAAATAAGAACCGGACGGATTTCACAACGATTAGCTCAGAAAAGAAAATGAACATGATCATGAAATTAAAATTTGGAACCTGTGCGAACTCTCTTAAAAAAGGCAGAAAAACTTGAAAAATATTGAGTTGAAATATTTAAACTGCAGGAAATTAGATGGAAGATCTAGGAGAAATTTGTAAAAAATTCTCACTTTACTACTCCGGAAACGAAACCAGGCAAGATGAAAGAGGAGTAGGGTTTATAGTAACCTAAGAAAGACTAAGAAAAAAAAACACAAAGGTTGCTTTCAATTGCCAAACGTGACAATGGTCAATTTATATGTACCGACGGAGGATGCTGACGAAGAAGTAGAAAGATTCTATGAAGATCTACAGAAAGTATTTGATAAAATCCAATAACACGATGCTGTTATAACATAAGGCGATTTTAAAGCTAAGTTGGGAAAGAAGGTAATTTGAAAAAAATAGTTTACATTTTGAAACCAGTCAAAATGGACTTGGAGTAACACAATTCGTAGCAACAAATAATTATGTAGTTAGTACTAACTTCCAGAGAAACGATATCCATAAAGGAACATAGAAAATACCAAAAACCAAGAAAATATCTTTTTAAAAAATATTTATTTTATATTTAATATATTTAGCTAAAAGTTACATATACTACTGTTCTTCTGATCCAGCTGTATCAGGTGGTATGGTTAAAGTAACGGGTTCTCTTACTAGCGACAACAATCGGTCTAGTTTCATACATTGTAGAGTCCATTGATCTAGATGCTGTTGTTTTTTCGGTGCTTTGCACGGTATTCTTAGATTTGGTGATAGTTTTACTGTTGTTACACATCCCCTGGAACAAAGAATAAGGGTAATCTCATTTTAAACTTTCGTCATCTACTTGCCGCGGCAAATCAAGAAGAAATGGAAGACATAATGGGATGTCTGGAGGAGAAAAGCAAAACATATGGACTAAAGCTAAATAGGAGTAAGACAAAGATCATGATAGTAGACAGAGCTTATAGTAATCTTTAACACATTAAAGAAATTGGGGGCTTTGAAGTAGTAAATAGTTTCATATACCTGGGGTCCCTAATAACAAATGATGGAGGGTGTGACAGAGAGATACGTAGAATATTGACTATTGCTAGAACAGCTATGATGAAACTGGTAACAATTTGGAACAATTCTAGCATAACAATACACACAAAACTAAGGCTGGTAAGGGCACTCATTTTTCCCATAGCCACATATGCATCCGAAACGTGGACCTTAAAGAAAGCGGATAAAAATAAACAAGACGCTTTTGAGATGTGGGTATACCGCCGCATGTTAAGAATATCCTGGATTGATCATCGTACTAACGTATCGATATTAGAACAACTTAAAGTAAAGGATATATTGCTTAAACAAATACAACAGAGATATTTACAGTATTTTGGACACATTGCTAGAAGAACAGGTACGATGGAAAAACTGATAGTCGAGGGTAGAGTTGAAGGAAAGAGACCTAGGGGAAGATCTCCAAGCCGTTGGGTAGATCAAACAAAAATATTGATTAACCAAGGGTTAAATGAAGCCGAACAACTAGCCCAGGACAGGAAAGGATGGAGGGAAATCGTGAAAAAACTGTAAAGGCCTGATGGTGTCACCACATCCCAAAAGGGATTAGGACTGAGGAGGAGGATTATATTAGCCCTTTATGAACATTTTAAATATAAATATACAAAACTTACTTGTCGTCCCCTATCACGATTATTGGAGATTTATAGTTAAAGGAAAGTCTAGTAATTTTATTTTTCTTCTTTGAAACGATTGCTTGTACACAAATCGGCTTATATTTGTTGACGTTTAAATCGTAGACGCAAACCTTTCCTTCTGATGTGACGCATGCAAAAACTGTAGAAGAGTAAGGTGCCCATTTAACATCGCCTACTCTATCGCCCACGTCGAAGACAAATAAAGGTTCCCTAAAATATAAAGACAAAAATGTTATTAAAATTAACTGTTTGTGTTTTTCAATCAGTGATGGGAATAAAACCATAAAACATAAAAACCGAAAAACAAAATTTGTTATTTAAATTCAATTGGAATTTTTTAGAAAATTTCTTTGCCACATAATAGAATTTTAATAGAATTTATTGAGAATAAAATAGTTTATTATAATTTTTTCCATAGCTAATGTTAAAGTGTTGCTATAACAACTGTTTTGAGTAGATAAAGTATCACTTTAACCGCAAGGGTAGATAAAGTGACACTTTAACATCAAGAGTACATAAAATGTTTTAACTTTTTTTTATTCAATAAAATTTACAAATTCAAACACATTAAGGATTAAAAACAACTGAAATTTTACAATTAACATTATTAGAAATATTTATTTTTGGAGCATCACAACTTGTACTCGTTTGCTTAAACACTTGATTCGAGGTACTGGATTGATTTTCTGGTCCGCCAAGTATACACTCGGATACAGGAATCTTATTCCTTATTGACTCTTCAATGTAAGATTCTGCAACAGATGAAGATTTCCATCCACCTAATCGTTTAACTTTTACTAGATCATCTCCAGAATTTGCGAACATAGTAGCTGAAGAACGAAGGAAACAATGCCCCGTGTACATTTCTGAATTTGCAAGTTTCAAAAAATCTGCAATCTTCTTGGAGATATTATATATAGTGTTAATCCCCACCGGTTGAGTAGTGCACTTTTCCTGTCGGTAATTTACAAAAAACTTACTGTGAGGTACGTTTTTGGGGCGCAAGGCAATATACTTTCTCACAATTTCCAAGAAACTCAGTCCAATTTTCTTGTTAGTAATACAAAACGACGCTTCCTGCTTGGTATTAGTATCAGATAATGAAACGATTATCACCGATTTTCTGACGTCCACGTTAAACACTTCTAACTTGTACAATTCATCGGACCTAGTCGCTCCATGCACACCAAAAATAGCAATAACCTTCATCAACAAATAGACGTCATCAGGAGCTTCTGTCAGAAATTTAATAATGTCATCTGACTCCAGGATTTTGGACTTTCTAGCTTTGTATCCTCCACTCAGGTTTTTTAGTAAGGTGGTTAACTTGCTGAATTTAGAAATGTCACAATTTTCATTCACCAACAACTCTGCTCAACTCAACAACTCAACAAGTCTCGACTGACGTCTCGACGCTAAAAAACTCTCTCGAAGATAAAGTACAATTTTATCATCTTGTACAATAAATAACTATAAGTAGCTTCGTCTTTCTTATGTCAAAATTTTTGGACACTTCTCATCAATAAAGAACAGTGCTACACAATGGCACAGAAACTGTTACATTGTTTGTTGACTCTAAGAAGATATCTAATAGAGCGATGTCAACAAATATTAGTGAAAAGTTCAGTCGCCTTTTGTGTTTTGTTTCTTTTGAGAAAGAAATTAAGGCAATTCAGTTTAAACATATCAGTCATTTTATTTGGTTTTGTCGTTTGATGCTAAGTTAATGTCTTTATCTCTTGCCTTGCCAGAATGTTCTCAATTTTACAAATTTCCTTACGGGTTGTTGTTCACCTACAATATATCTGCTACTTTCATGGATTTTTTGTATCCACAAATGAAACAAGATTTTAAAGAGACAAATATTAACGCATTTTCCATAAGCTTTATTTTTAACGGAACACCCCGTATATTTTTATATTTTTAATAGCTCCTAAACGATTTAATCTTAACGAACTATATAATTTAGGGTCTATTATGAATAATACAGGGTGAAATTTTAAAATTATAAAGTGTAGAATCCACTTATGGAATAAAATTGGTTGTGACCTTATATTAGACAATTATGAAAAAAGATGGGAGACCTCGACTTTTAAATTCAAATGTGCGCTTTTTAAAGATAAATTTAAATGTACAGGGTGATTCACGTAAGTGTAGCATAGTCCATCATTTTTATTTTTAACGAAACATTATGTTTATTGTAATGTTTTGAAAAGCTACTTAACAAACTCATCTCAAAAAGCTATTATGAATAATTCAAGGTGAAATTTTGAAACAATGTATAATTTTGGTCAAGAACCGATTTAGATACTGATATTTTTTTAAAACTTATACAGAAGTAAAATACTTCAAATTTGTATCTTGGTATAAAACGTTTAATTTAAAACTTTTTAAAAGTGTCGTCCAAAATTTACACGTGCTTACAGTAACGTTTTCGATCTAGTTCAGATCATCCTCAGTGCCTTCTTTTTGTACTTGAAGCTAACACTAAAATAGTAGCGGTGACATCAATATATGGTTTTACATGTTTAAAAATTTAAATTCTAATGCGAGCCTAGGTCGATAACAATGGATAAAGATTTTAATACTTAAAGAGCAACATGTTTCTTTGCTCGACTTGAACACGTGGTTCTTGTCAGTTAAAACGACAGAGACCAACTCTTTAGTTGGCCGACACTATATAAGGATAAAGATAAAGATCGATTAACGCAAGGTTAATTATTTCTATAAAAATTATTTTATAAATACCCTTCCTAACTTACAGTCTATTGTCTTCCCATACTTTTACTCTCCAATCCGAACTGCAAGATATAAAGATATCCGTATTATATCTATTAAAGTCTATCCTGTAAACTGGTAGCTGGTGTGCCTTGTATGTCAAGAGATACATCGAACTATACGCCACGCTACACTTGAAAATTAGTCCTTCTTCGGTTCCTACTAGATATATTTGTGGTTTGTTGGGATGAATTTTCACGCAACTTGCGCATGCTACAACGAATAAGAACATTTTAATTTTTTAAAAGTAGTAGTTTAAATAATACAACTTTTGATATAATATGTAGTTCATAAATTGCAGTGGAGAAACAAGATATTATTACGGCATTAAAAAGTGAGTGGTAGAGCTTCTGGCCTTTAGATAATTCGCTAAAGCACTCTAGGTGCAGGGCACTATAAGAAGAAGGTAGAGAAAGCTTGGTTCTGAATCAATTTGGTAACTTTACCATCAGGGTTTCCGATGCCGATGACTAGAAGTGTCTCATTTGACCTAAATATTTTTAAGAAGTAAAAAAAGTGATTAACAATGACCAGAGGGTTGTAAGAAGTGGTTGTTTACAACTGGATCTTTTTTTAAAAATAGATTGATTTGATTTTTTCATACACAACTAATTTTTTGACTCACCCATACGTTTATTAACAAATAACACATTTACTTTAATCAAATGAAAGTCAGATATCGAGCACAGTTTAGTTATTAACTCTTGCCCAAGTACTTTCGCTCCTAGAGCATCTTCAAGGGCATTTCGTCAAATTTAGCCTATTCAACAATCGATTGAGAATGTGATAAACATAATAATATTTATTTAAAGGAAGAATTCAGGAAGCAAACAGATGTATGTACAGCCTCCACAATACTATTAAATCTAAAAGCCTAACACAAACATCAAAGATTTGCAATATCATTTTTTTTACCTTTAATCCTAAATACAACTTATCTGGCGCTTCAAACAAAAATTTATCAAACTCGGCTTTAGTGAAAACTTTAGACTTCTTTGCAGTATATCCTTTGCTTGTTTTTTTCAGAAAGGCACGTTACTTTAAAAATTTGCTTATATCCACATTTTTTCTAATAACTAACTCGGATTTTATCATAGAGTATCGTGACCACATTGTAGAAGATTTCCATTTATTTTCATTTTCCATTATATTGTATCGCACCACTCTTGGAAGTGCTTGTACGCTAACCGATACTTTATTCCGGACTTGGAGGGCCCCAAACGTGCTATTGCATCATTAGCCGCGGACTCAATTTCGTTTAGGTTTTCCATTTTCGCACTAAATTTGCGCTTGCGGTTGCAACAACAATAAGCTGTCTTTAATAATTGCAAACAACTGTCTAACAACTGTAACCAGGGAGACGTAAATCCCACCGATGACTTAATTATTTTAATTTCTAACATCTAGATGACTTTGATAGTTGTCACAGTTAATTTCGAGTAAAAATAGCGTATGAATTGTACTATTTATGGTTGAAAATTGCTACGTTTGAAGAAAAAATAGTATACTTTATTCGGCAAAGAAGCGACTTTTCTTGACTTGCCCTCTATTATATCGGGCGCGTCAAGAAAAGTCATGCTTCTCCGCCTTATAAAGTAATATACTATTATAGAAACTTATTAAAATTCTTTACGGATTTTGTAAAAACTTTGCATACACTTAATTGAACTTTATTACTCTTTATCTCAATATTAAATAAAGTGAAGTTTACCTTTAACTTTGAGCATCGTTCCATCAGGTCCAGGTACTGGAGCTTGGTCTAAATATAACGTTGTTATAGTAGTAACGGACAGGTCATTTTGCATAAGTACCCAATTATTTATTTTTCCATCCCCTGCCACTGAGAAGAAGTTGAGTTCTCCATCAGGTAAATCAGGTGCCCATTTTACCTAAATAGCAATCAAAAAATAATTTAAAAATCAATGAAGCTACATTTTTGTAATACTTGAATTTAACATTTATTTAATGTATATATTATTATTTATTCTATCGATCATATGAGTTCGATCAACTATCAAAAGGTGGAAATAATCCTTAATCGCTATCTCGTTGACCATGACCGTAAATATTTCTGCTCTTTTGCATTCGAACTATTTTTTATAACATTTTTAAGATAGTCTCAGACATCGTCTGAGGGTCAGCAGCAACCCCTAGTGGGAATCTTACGTTGTCATGTAGGTTATCTGAGAAATATTTAAACATCACAACATAATTTTAAATAAAATGTAAGACATAATAAATTTTGTACCATTTAAAGGGTTTTTATCCAGGTAATTAGTGGTTTAACTAATGTGCACTTAGTAACATAACCCTGATAATGCGCTTTTAAGTCCGAAAACGTCTTTTTATAAAGGATTTTAAATAAAAAATTTTTAAGTAAAGAATAAGTTAGATAAAAAATTTGGAAAAAGGAAGAAAAACTATTCAAAATCAATTTTTCTCTCAAAGTAAGTAGTAAAAAAAAATGTAGTTACCTCCCATACTATACCTCTATGTTTATTAGTTACGCTATTGCTTTTATACGCTGGTTCTTTACACGTTGCTTGTACATTGAACACTTGAACGCTGCCATCATAAAGTCCAATCACTACCATGTACGGATACTTAGCGTGAATATCAACACACATTACGGCAGATTCGGTCATACAAATGTAGTCCGGAAAAGACGGATTCTTGATAGTAAAGAGACATAGGCAACCGTCTGCTATGGGTTTTGTGTAATCCACTGAAATAAAAATAGATGATTAATGGAACATCATTGCAGAATTCCATAAATTAATAGAAATGTAATAAAACGCGGTAAAAATAAGGATATTCATCATTAACATTGTCTTAACAACTCTTTTTGGGTGTTAACCTGTTCAAGAATTCTACATTTTAATCTATTTTGAGGTTTGTTTTTCAAATTTTTTATTTATCAGACTATTAAGCGGTGTGTATTATCTATTAAATATGTTTTTGTTAAGTTTGGCTATAAATTACTGCTCGATATCTATAGTGGAAGCCACAGTTAGAATGGAGTACAGATAAGATAGGCAACTCTACATAGAAGCTCCTAACCACGATATTAAAATAATACTAGGTGATCTAAACGCAAAGGTAGGCACAGAAGACTACGTAATACCGATGGCAGAAAGATATAGTCTACATGAAGTTACAAACGATAATGGATCACGTTTGGTCGATTTTGCGACAGGCTGCAACTTAGCCATCAAAAGCACCCAGTTCGCTAGAAAAAAGATCCACAAGGCAACATGGAGATCAAACGATGGAAGAACAAATAATCAAATAGATCACGTATTGATTGATGGGAGACATTCTAGCAGCATAATAAGTGTCAGAACTATGAGAGGGCCGGACAGCGACACAGACCATTTTCTCGTACAGGCCAAGCTCAGAACAAGAATTTCAACACAAACAATAGATAAACACACAAAGATCGAACGATGGAATGTGGTGAAGCTTAAAGAAGAAAATAATCAAAGACAGTACCAAGTAGAATTAAGAAATAGGTTTCAGGTTTTGGAAATAAATGAAGAAGAATTGATTATCTGTCGAATCCATCAGAAGAAAAACGTATACGATTCCACAGGGAGAGAGCTGCAGCTAGAAGAACACTTAGACAAAAAAAGAGACAATATCTACAGCAACAAATTGAAAAAGTAGAAGGAGAACACAGACGAAATCAAAATAAAAATTTCTACAGAGAAGTAAGACAACATAAGAGAGGCTCGTACATAAGCACACCCAACTTCGTAAGAGATAAAAATGGAGAAATGCTGGCTGCCGAAAACAAAATAATAGAAAGATGGGCTGAATATTTTGAAGAGCTCCTAAATATCCAAAATTTCACTGATGAAAATAAATAGAAATGGCCTGGCAATAAGAAATAATGCCGAAAGAATGGTGTGGTAGTATTATTGTACCAATACACAAGAAAGGAAAAAAGGAATCATGCATGAATTACAGAGGAATCTCACTAATCAACACTACATATAAAATATTGGCTTCCATATTATTAAAAAGATTAGTACCATACGTCGAAGAAATAGTTGGTGACTACCAGTGTGGTTTCAGGTCTGGCAGATCGACTATTGATCAAATATTTACAATAAGACAAATGCTTGAAAAGTATTGGGAATATAATCACGACGTGCATCAGATTTTTATAGACTTCAAACAGGCTTTCAATTAATCGTGCAACATTATGGAAGGCAATGATCGAGCTCGGCGTACCCAAGACACTAGCTGCGATAACACAAATGTATGTAAGTAAGTCTTTTGCACAAGTTAGAATAGGGGGAAAATATCAAATGCTTTCTGCGTAAATTCTGGACTGAGACAGGGAGATCCGTTGTTCCCGTTGTTGTTTAACCTGGCCTTAGAATATGTCATGCGAAAAATATATCCAAAAATCAAACCAGACATAAATGCTCGAGGAGCAAAAATCATACTCGCCTTTGCCGATGACGAAGACGCAGTAACACAATCAACATTAGAAATTAAGGATATTTTCTCGAGCTTTGAAGAAGCTGCATTAAACATCGGTCTAAAAATAAATGAAGACAAAACAAAATACATGGTCGTCTCAAAACATTACTATAAATGATCACAACTTCGAAGTGGTTAAAGAATTTAAATATCGAGAAGCAACAATCACAAATGACAACAAATTAGAGCGAGAAGTTGAAACGAGAATAATGACAGGAAACAGATCTTTCTTTGCAATGCAACATCTAATGAAGTCAAACCTTCTTTCACGAGATACAAAAATCCGGATATATAAGACCATAATACGACCAGCAGTCGCATATAGAAGCGAAACATGGACGCTAACAAAAAGAGAAATAAATAAATTGCTGGTGTGGGAACGTAAAATTCTTCGAATGATATATGGCCCTTGCAGAGACAGCATAACAAACGAATGGAGGGACAGATACAATAACGAGCTAGAGTCCCTAATCGGAAAAGAAAATCTAGTCAGATATATAAAGGCCAATAGACTCAGATGGGCAGGGCATGTGATACGCAGTAACGACAATCGCCTTATAAATAATGTGTTCTGGGAAAGGCCAGAGGGAAGAAGGTCTGTAGGGCGGCCTAGAAAAAGGTGGAAAGATGCAGTCAAAGAAGATCTAGAGAAAATGGGAGTGCGACAATGGGAATTACTGGCACAGGACCGACAAACATGGAAGGCAATAATAAACGCGGCAAAGACTCACGAAGAGTTGTAGCGCCATTGATGATGATGATGTATTTGTCGTGCCATATAAGATAAACTATTTGGATTTTTTTTTGTGTATATGTGAAGAAAATAGTTTAATTTGTACTTACAATATCCAAAACAAACTGCAAATAAGTCATAATAATACGGGTTCCATTCTAAGTCTGTAACAGTATGTTTAATTGTTTTATTATAAGTAAATTTCCATAGAGGAAGCAGAGTTCCTTCTTCTTCGCGATATTCGTCAGATGGATCTTCCCAGTATTTGTAATCTAGAGAAAAGAAGAAAAAAATACATCAACATTACAGAATTTATTGATATCTTTGTTAATATTAAACTTTTAAGCGAAAATAACAAAGTCGTAGTGAACGTGAATCAAAAAGTAAGAAAATTAAATGCATAGCATAAGACAATCAGCGGCAGGTAAAGACGAAATACAAAACGAATTACTGAAATATTGTGAAGCAGCAGTGACAGAACAAATAACAACATTACTTAATAACAAAATTATAAAACAATAAAATATCGAAATAATGGAGAACTAGCGAACTAACTATTTAAACAAGGAGATAAAAAATAGTCAGAAAACTACTAGAGGTATAAACTGATTAAATACTACCCTAAAACTTACAACTAAAATTTCACAAGAACTAATAAATCAGAGGATCAGTTTAGCCAGTGGCGCACCCAGAATTTGTCTCAGGGGGGGGTTTTGACATTTTTTTATGCTACCTCCATTTTAAGCTCCTAAAATTTGGTTTTTAATTTATCTTAAAGTACCAAAGACAGCAGTGCCAAAGATTCAGGTATCTATTATCCTGCCTACCAACTAAAACCACTTTCTCTTACTTTTGCGCAGTTGACTGTCGCACATACCGTACTCCGAAAGTGGGATATCCTCTGTAAGGCTGACGACATTTTTGGAACACTCCCTTCTCTTATCTAAATCTTATCTATTGTTCTGAAGCCATTTTCTTGTGGCATTTTAAAGTAATTACTATTTGATGGGAATAAGCCACAATTGAAGGTTAAAATAAGTTTATTGACGTTTGACATTAATCCAACTTGTAAATACAATACATTTTGGAGACGGCTATCGCCGTATTCCCGTTCTCCTCCGCCAATCTGCCCGGTCCAAAGCATGCTCCTCCTCCAAATCTCTCGATTCCATCTCTCTTCAAATTCCCTCATTCCGTGAGCGTCGAGGTCTACCTCTTTTTCTTCTTCCAGGGGGCTTCCATTTGTAAAGTTCTTGGTGCCAACGTTCGTCAGGCATTCTCAATAGATGTCAAAACCATTTTGAACCTCTTCTTTCTATTCTGTCAATGAACGTTTCTGTAGCATTCATGTTATTTCTTATAGATTCGTTGGTCTTCCTTTCCTGCCCTTGATATTCTAGCACATCTCAAATAATCCATTTCAACTGCCAACAATCTTCTCTTCAGGCCTGCATTAATTGTCCATACTTCAGAGCCATAACAAGGAACTGTGCCATGGTTTGCCCTATTCTTTGTTTGTTCCTTTTGGAAATGTTGTGATCCCACCATAAGGAGTTCAGACATCCTACAATTTTACGTCCCTGATTAATTCGGTGTTTAATTTCGGTTTCTCCCAAGCCGTTCTTAGCAATGAGTGCACCTAAATATTTAACTTTTTCCACTTGTTTGATTTCCACGTCCTCGTCTATCAACACTTCAAACCTTGCATCTGAATTGATAACTAAATATTTTGTTTTCTTCATGCTGACTTGTAATTCCCATTTTAAATATTCTCTGTATAGACGCTTAATCATAAATTCTAGATCATAAGAATCTTGAGCTAGGACGACTTGATCATCCGCAAAGTTCAGGGAGAATAGTACGTCATTTCCTATAGGGATTCCCATTCTCTGACAGTGGTTTTTCCAATTTTGGAGGGCTGCCTCAATATATAAATTAAACAGTAAGGGTCACATACTGCATCCTTGTTTTAGTCCTTTAGTTACTTTTATTGGCTCTGATAGTCTATATCCGATTTTTAGGTAAGTAGTGTTATCCCTGTATACTTCTGTGATTATTCCTAAAAGGTTTGAACTAATGTTGAGTTGTTGTAAAGCTTGTCACAATTTAAGTCTTGTATCAACTGTATCATACGCCTTTTCTAGATCGATGAAGGCTAGATGTACTTCGGTACCAACCGCTATTCTTTTTTCTATTAATTGTTCGAGTATAAACAAGTTATCAGTGCAAGATCAAAGATAAAAAATTCAAACGTCAATAAACTTATTTTAACCTTTAATTGCGATTTATTCCCATTAAAATAGTAATTACATCTTATCTATGTCGTTGGCCCAGTTGGTGTTTCACTTCTTCTTCTTTCTTTTTAATGGCTGCTCGGATGTAATTGTGAACACTATTCCATCCCTCCGTATTTCCCGTAATCTTCACGATCATGTCTGTTACAGTCATAGGGTTCATACCTATTTCTTTATACATTCTGTTTCTCTCCACTGTACATCTATTACACTCTAGCATTGTTGGGGCAACAATGTCGGAATATTCGCAGTATGGACATTTATCTGTATCTGTCTTTCTGAACCTTTGAAGATACACCCTAAAACAGACAATCTACCCAGTCCCTTAGGCTCGGGATCAGCATCTTGGCCCACTGGGCAACATCTTCCTTGGTGTTCCACTCTTCTTGCCATCTTTCCATTGATATTCCCCTTTCTTCTTTGTTTTTATAGCTGTTGTCAAATGCTTTCTTCTCTCATATTGATGTCTCTTTTCTACTGCTAACACATGCAGAGGAACACAACCCGTGATAGTCTACAAGGCCGCCGCAGATACAGTCCTGTAGGCGCATGCTACTCGCAACAGACTCGTTCTGTCTACTTTTTCGTAAGCCTAATATTAGGTATCTATATCTAAATATAATGAAAAATATTATTATTTATTGTGTATTTATACAATAATTGTTGTGTTCTACATATTAAAGTGGTAATTTAATTATTCAATTAGCGATTTGGATTTTTTGTATTGTGTGTGAAAAACAAGTTACATTTTTCTACTATTCTTTATATATTGTTTACTTTATATGGCCTGGGGGGGGGGGGTTTAACCCCCAAAACCCCCCCTGGGTGCGCCACAGAGTTTAGCAGATGAACAACAGGGTTTTCGTAGTGGAAGATCGTGTACAGACGCAGTTTCGATATTAGACTATTTTATTTTGTAGCCTTCTAACTGAATAAATTAAGCTAAGGAATCAAGCAGTAAGAGCCATTTTTTATTTTTAAAAATTAAAGTTGAGTATACAATATGAAACAGTGCATAAAAATTTTATGAATTTATTTTCGGAAAGTTATTGGGTGGCCACTTTCTTGCCGGTCAGTGTATATCGAAACTTGGTCGCCTGCTAAACTAATAACATATTAATAGATGTATGAATTAATGTCAATACAATGAGAATCGATACATTTTGCTGCTAAAAAGTTTTTTAAATTAGATAACCTAGACCAAAACAATAAGAAGCATTTACTTAGATGATACATGGATTTGATTAAATATTCCATTTATGTATGATTTAATATTAACAAATATTACAATCTACCTACCTTTAGCCATTTCGTTGTACGTATTCTGATTGATCATCCTCTCAAGCACCTTCGTCGCTTCGAACAATCTACCCTGCATGTCATCTGCAAGTTGTTGAGGAGTTTTCTTTACTACGACTTTCGGGGGTAGACCCATTTTTTCTCTACGTTCCCGATCTCTTTCTTGTTCTTGTACTTCGTAGTCTGCTTGGTACGCGTCGTAAATTACCCACTGGAGCACATTGGCAGAAAACGAAGCCATGGGAGGTGGTGTCGTTTGCGTTTCTTGAGACTATATGATTACAAAAACAGCCAAATAATGAAACAGTTATCATACGATTGTTAAATATATATATATAAAAATTAGATCAGTTAGCCAGTGTCTTATGACCAAACCAGATGTGGGTGTAGATTCGAGTAGAGGCCTTAGCGTTCCCAGAAACGTAATAATCTTTTAATCATGGACAATACGTCGTTTCAATTTATAATTCTAAGCATTTAAAATGTAATGTAAATACATTCACTGCTTGGTGATGAGGTTATTTAGTAAGTACTTTTAAGTTCACTGAAGATGGTCTGACAAGACCAAAAACGTTCTGAACAATTTGAATAATATATTTCGTAAAGCTACTCGCCAATGTACTTTTTTATGTCCGAGTGATAGTAGCATTAATTCCTGTTTAATTATTTTCTTTTAGTTCTTTATTATTTCCATTTTTTCGTTTGATTATCCTTTTTCTTCTTCTTATACTTTTATCTTTCGGTATTTTATCCAGTGGATAATAATAACATCGTCTATTGTTATCGGCAAATGCTGTAAAAAGTGAAGTTGACCAACAATTTCTAATGGGCGAACCCGAAAATCATAAAGTCATGGTAGTATACCTACTTAACTGTACTAGATTATTCGTTCCATACATTCTCTGATTACAATTCGGTTGTTTAGTCAATTAGAGTGAAACTAAAGAATGTAAAGCACCATATCTCCAAGAGAAGCATGGGTACAAGTCGGATCAAACAAGACAACACACATGCGGAAACAAAATTTAAAATAAACGAAAACTTAAGGAAAGTCAAAGAAGAGAATGCAGCAACTATTGACCAAAAATGGGGAAAAAATTCAACATGCCCTTGTTTGAGTTGGAAAAGAAACCCTCAAACCGCTTGGGGAAAAACAAAACCTTGGATGGCAGTAGAAATTCTTGAACTTATAGAAGAACGAAGAAAACATAAAGTAAAAGACCTGAATAAATACAAAGAAATTCAGAAAAACATCAGAAAGAAAATTCGAGAGGCAAAAGAGAGGTAGCTCTTCGACAGATGCAAGGAAATAGAAGATCTGTATAAAAAGTATGATAGTTTTAATTTACACAAAAAAATCAAAGAAATGACAGGTTCTAGAAAAAGCACAAGAACGAATATCCTTAAAAATGATAAAGGAGATATTATTACTGATATGAAGGAAATATTGTGTCACTGAAGAATTATTATTCGAAACCACAGATGATACCGGACCACCAATATTCCGGGAAGAAGTTATCTATGCCATCAAAAATACAAAAGAGGGTAAAGCTACCGGACCAGATGATGTGCCCATCGAATTGGTGAAGATGTTTTTGATGTAATGGTTGAAGTCACTCTTTAATCTAATAGATCAGACTGCCATAATCTCCAGACAATGGTTGCAATTGACCTTTGTGGCAATACCCAAAAAGCCAAGTGCAATATCTTGCTCAGATCACCGAACAATAGCATTAATTAATCACACACTTAAAACATTTTTGAAAATAATACACAACAGAATTGGTAAAACTCTTAAATATGAAATTAGTGATACACAATTTGGCTTTAAAAATGGTATGGGCACAAGAGATGCTTTGTTCGGCTTGAATATGCTGGCCCAGAGATGTATGGATATAAATCAGAACATGTACTTATATTTTGTAGATTTTGAAAAGGTATTTGATATTAAAAAGCAAAAATATTGACAGCCATAATTTGCGTTTTGCAGACGATACAGTAATAATGACGGATAACAACAATGATTTACACAACGTAATGCAATGATTTAATGAATGCTGTCATGAATATGGACTAAGGATGAATTTGAAAAAAACTAAATTAATGATCATGATCATAAATCAGCAGATACAAACATCCAATTAATGGTTGAGGATACTGTGATTGAGAGTGTGGATACCTAAAAATGCTTAAGAACATGGATGACATCAAATGTGAACCAAACCAAAGGTATTGAACATATACGCAAAGGTATACGTATTGAAATAGCACGTGTATCATGTGTTAAACTGAAAAAGTTTTTTTTTGTCGGGATATAAGGTTAGGATTACGCCTAAGAATGCTTGAAATAGCTGTGATGATTTCCAACCTTCAATACAAGATAGAACTTAAAGAAAAAGAAAAAGCTATTCCAACATCTCATCCATCTTCATGTTTGTTAAATAACTTACCCTGGTAGGATTGTTATAAGTCAACGCAGCTCTTTCACAAAAATTGAATTGATTAGTCAGTTTTCTGGGTTTTCCACCGGTTTTTGGCGGGGCTTTCTTTTCAATAGCTATCTCCCCTTCATCTTCGTCGGCTTCTTCGGGTTCTTCGGGCTTCTCTGGCTCGGGACCCTTTTCTTCTTCCTCCTCTTCTTCTCTGACAGTAACTCTGGAATCCGCGTCTTCTTCTTTAGCTGCCTCTTCTTCTACAACCTCCGGTTCCGGCTCTTGTTCATGTATGGAAGGTTCAGGTTCTTCTGGTACTAAGGTAACCTCAGAGGAGAAAAATTCTGAAGCTATAATAAAAAATTACAGACAATAAAAAAGATTTAAATCTGGGAATATTATTGCCACACATGCTTTCAAACTTGAATTCCTTGTTTTATGCTTAAATCAGGATTTAAAAGAAACTATAGTCGAATGATTGGCTTTACTTTCGTTATATATCATCATTGTATAGTTCTATACTACATCAGCAATATATAACCTTATGTTTATTACTTAATATCGGAACAGAAATAATATAAAAAAAAACAGTTGAATTTTTTTTTTACTTACGGTCAATTCCCATTTCAACCATTTGCTGTCGAGCCTCTTCTGAGTCTTTGTGGAGCAAAGTACCCTCTTGAGAAAATACTTTGACCATATTGCCTGGAGGTGGCAGCTGTACAAATGCTGCCTGTAAGTAGCTCCATTCTATGAGACCTTCCGGAATTTGTGGATTGGTTGAAGTGAGTTGTTTAGGTATTATTTCCTTTAGTTCCTAAAACATTATTGTAATATAATATAATAAAATATAATATAATTACTATTTTAATGGGAATAAGCCACAATTAAAGTTTTTTGACGTTTCAATTTCTCCTTCGGAAATCTTTATCAAATACAAACATTAATTAAAACAAGAAGAAAAGCACATTTAATTGCCTGCATACAAATAGAAGACCAAATGCTTTAACAGTTACAAAATTCGTACAAGAAGAATTAGCTAACTTCTTTCTACCAGATCCCATTCCTTGTGAAAAGTTCTTGCTGTTCTTATCCGATGCTGCATATTACATGTACAAGGCAGGACAACATATTTTGTTTTATTGCCTACTTTACTGTATCCCAAATGCTTTAATTTTTTGGTTTATTATTTTTAACAAAAACTAGGCAGTGTAAGCGCCTAGCGTTGCTTTAAGGCAACACTTAATATCTCAGAAATGCAATATCTGAGAAAAAATATTTTATGAAGTTTTTTTTTTAACACATTCATTAATAATTTTGCAAAAAATAATACAAAATCAATAATTTTTTAATCTCAGCGCTAATGTGTTAAAGGAAAAAAAAAGTAAAACTACAAATATTTTGTTTTTACAGGAAGCTATGTTATTTTTTTAAATATTTAAATAAACGATTTTTGCAAAATACATATTTCATTCCAGGGCCAATCTCCAAGAAAAATTAATATATTATCTTAATTTTTAAAGGTCCAAACTCTTTCAAAATTCAAACTTACTAAACATATGACAACATAATATTTAGTAATTTTTACATAACACATTTTTCACACAAAATACACATACACACTGAAGTAACACAAAATAAAGAGAGGCTGAGTGAAATAAGGCCCTTTGGTCGAAGGCAAAAGTTCATAGATAAATGCAGAAAAAAAATTAAAATATAAATTTTAACATAAACTTACTGCATCAGTTAGTTCTAACTGATCCTTAGGTTTTATTAGTTGCTTAGCCTTTTTCCATTCTTCTAAGTCATCTGAAGTTTCCTCTTTTTTCAAATTTCTTTTCTAAAATAAAGAAAAATTATAATTAGACATTAAAAATTGGTTGAATCTTTCAAATTGCAATATCTGACCTCTTTAACTTTCCTAACAAGAGTAGCTTTGAACATTTTTATCTTTAAAAACAAGCCTCGAATGATGTTACTAACTAGAAGGGCTCAATTTATATTCCGTATATTTGATAAAAGCTTTCTGTCACAGAGGTAGAAGATCGTGCATTTATATTGTTATTTATTTTCGGCAACCGATATTTCAAATTGCATGTTTAACGCTGAGAAGACGGATATAAATTCCTTTGACCTTTTACAATGCATCATCGCCTCTTATCGTACAAAACATCTGTGTGTTACCAATACATTAGTTTTCATAATGTGTTTAAAAAAAATGAGAGAGAAATATTTACCACTTTTTGAGCACCAGTATTGGCTACGGTGGAAGGGGATTTCTTAATATTAGCGGGGGGCATCTTCATTATGTTTTAGTATATTATTTAACACATGTATATGCGACAATTTCACTGTCTTATTGACAATATATGACACTTTTAGACGTAACAAAGTATATAAGTTGCTTGGCGACAGTGTGTTATTGACCAAACGTTTGATACTTGAACTTTTAACACATTACGTGCCATGTCTTTTATATACCTACCACATTTTTGCAAAAATCATGTCCTTCGTCTGTATGACACATTTCTATTCTACTCGTTTGAAGACATTTTTATTATTGATATATTTATTATTTATATTATATATTGATATATTTATATATTTATTGCTTACTTATTTTGATAAAACAATAGTAATACAATCATTATTTAGCAGCTAATATCTACTACTGATTCATTTGATTCAGGTATATGCATCCTAAGGGGTAGCGGGTAGGAACTCCCTTGGACAGTCCTACCAGGGAAAGTGAATCAGTCTGCCCTCCACAGATTCCAGGAGTTTGTAGTCCAGGAGTCCAGTACTTGTCCAGGGTCACGGATGAAGACCACAACAGTATCCACGACGGAGAAGAACATCTTCGGTACGGTGTGTATGGCGGAAGTGGCACCCCCGATTTTAGGGTTAGTATAAAATTAAATGTAGCGTCTGATCCAGAGTGGACGGCTACAAACAGCGTCTGACCCAGAATGAGCGGCTGATCACTAACTTACACCAACTCGCCTGGCAAGCGTGGTGTTTTAAATGCCATTACCCCCCCCCCTCACTTTTATCATGGCGAATAATAAAACAGAAGAAAATGGTCCCCAGGTGGATAAGAAAATTTTTGAATCCCACACCTCAAAGGTCTGCCTCACGGTATCTGGGGGAGGCAATAATTCGCTTTTGATAGATAAAAACAAAAACCCTCTAAGACGAGCACAACATAAATAAAAAAAAATCCGTCAACCTGTCAATAGGGACATACAATATAAGATCAATGTCCATGGATGAAAAAGTACATGAACTGGAAGACGAATTAACAAACAAAATGGGATATCATAGGCCTATCAGAAACTCGACGAAAAGAGGAAGACCGAATACAGCTAAAATCCGGTAATCTACTGTATTATAAAGGAATTAAAAAGAATAGTAAATTTGGAGTAGGATTTATAGTAAATAAAGCTATAAGTAAGCATGTCCAAATTATCAAAGGTATATCAGATCGTGTCGCCCATGTCATACTTAAAATAAGAAGAACATCAATTAAAATTATCCAGGTATATGCCCCACGACAGCTTATGATGACGAAGATATCGAACTATTTTATGAAGATATATCAAAGGCTATGGAAGAACATAAAAATCGTCTTACACTAGTAATTGGAGATTTCAATGCCAAACTGGGTAGAAAACTAAACAAAGAGGAAACTAAAATAGGAGATTTTCGGTATGGTTAGAGAAATGATAGATGTGCTACTTTGATGAACTACCTAGAAAAAAAGTATCTATACGCAATGAACTCTTTTTACAAAAAGAAGCCCCAACAAAAATGAATATGGATCAGTCCTAATGGATCCACAAAAAATGAGATCGACTACATACTGTCCACGGAACGATATATCATTAAAGATGTAACAGTTCTTAACAGATTCACAACAGGTAGCGATCACAGGATGGTCAGAGCAAAAATTAGTATTGACGGTAACTATGAAATGAAAAGAAAAATAATTAGAAACTGAGATCTAGTAGAAACAAACTAGGGCAGAATATGTAGAAATCAATAAAACAATAAGCAGAATGATAAAAGAAAATAAGAGAAAAGAACAAGAAATAAAAATAAAAGAAGTAATACAAAGCAACAAAAATATGAAATGCTTAAGACCGAAATTAAGTAAGTGTGAAATAAATAAAATAAAAGATGTAAACGGAGTAGAAACAAACATTAAAGATGACTTCATAAATATAATCCACCACCCCGTGGAAGGCTCCACGCCTTCGAATACAAAACCGAATACAAGCCGAATACAAAAATGTGTTCTACATTTTTTCCCAAACAGAAAAGTCCTGCGAATTCTATGTGTTGATCTAGGAACAACTCCACTGGTCCTAGGGTGTTCTGAGATAGACCCGTTCCATGACTAAGTGTTGATAAGCCACTTCCCGTACCTTGCCGGATCGAGTGTTTATCGATTAGTCCACCTCTAATCTAGATCATTTCTTCTCTTTAGCGTGTGTTTGTTTTATTATATCGTATTTGCGTTTAGAGTTTTATGACATTAATTGTATTTATTTTTCGCAGGTATAGACAGTGGATCATAGCGCTTTCGATATCCTTGTTGTCAAGATTGACATTTTAATTTTCATTGTATATAAAATCGCTCAACGTTTATTTATTTAACAGCTTTATAGAAATTTACTTAATTTGTAACAAAATGCAAGAACTTCATACAAAATCTGCACTTTTCACCTTTAAAACACATTTTTAGATCATTTATAAACAAGACAAGAAAGATCCGAAACGTATAGAAGTTGGGGCATGCCATCCAGCAGATGGATTGATGACAAAAAGATAGTTGCTGGTATCCGGATATAAAGAACACACGATAGAGAGAAGTGGCAAACACTCAGGGAGGTCTGTGTTTAGAAGCTCATTCACAGGAATATAATACTTCCGCATTATCGTGAATAAATCGTTGGAACGAACCGGTCATCAGAATCTGAGTCTGATGAATCAGAATTTACTAGAATTTTAGGCTACCTATACAATATAAGCACTTACCAGAGAGTAATTATTCACTTCATATAAACTGGTTTGTTCAGGTTTCGCTAGGCAGATATCTTTTATATTTACTTAAAAAGTGTACTTAACAGGATTCCTGTTATATAGGGCTACTTAACTCACCCACAGGAATATAATACTTTCCTCATTATCGTCAATGAATCATTGGAACGAACCGGAATTTAGATTTGTTAAGCCCCTTTGACCATCCTACTGACTGCGCCACTTAAATTAAATAAAAGATGTCGAATTTTTACCGTACGAGCAACAATTTAGGGATGTGAGATGCTCTTGAGGCTATTTTGCATCTAAAATAGAAGTGAGCCGGACATGTTGGTAGAATGATGAATGAACGGTGGACAAGAAAGATCCGAAACGTATGGAAGTTGGGGCATACCACCCAGCAGATGGATTGATGGCAAAAAGAGAGTTTCTGGTATCCGGATATAAAGGACACCCGATAGAGAGAAGCAGCAAACACGCAGGGAGGTCTGTGTTTAGCAGTGGATAATTTAGCTTTTTAAATAAATAAATAGATATATAAATATGATTCTACATTTAAAGTCAATATTTCTGGTCTAAATCCATTTAGGTACTCTCCTAGTATTTTTTATGCATAGATTTTTGCATTAATACATAAAAAGTACTATTAATATATTTAAATAAATAAATTTTGTAGGTCATGTCATGTAAAACTTGATTCAACTATATTATGATAGTTTCGTAAATTGCATTTATAGGAAAAATCCAAATTAAAATAGGAATTTTACCAACATAAACATATTAACCGTATCAATTTACTATAATTACGTATTTGCCAACAAACAAGGCATTAAAACTTCAAATATTCTAGTTCAAGTCCGTTTGCGCGGTTCGGAACTACGTTCATCCAGGTTATGAACCTCTGTATTGATTTTCCACCAGATAATATTCCCTGTGACTCGCGAAAACCAAACTCTCCATGTTGCTAGTGTTTAGTGCTCGATGATAGCTAGCAGCAGGTGAATAAACAAATGCTGGTTAATTTATGTGCTATCAAAAATAGTCTACAAGGCCTTTTGAACCTCGCCGGTGATTAAGTAGTTTACAGAATGTGATTTTAGATTTTCAGCTTTTGTTTATTTTTGAAATTTAGGCTTCCAAATTGTGATGGAAGATAGTGGGATTGACAGTGGAGATCACAATGGAGATTCGAATTCTAAACCGAATGTAAGTACATATTAAATATTTCTTATGAATCCAAATATTGCTTATTTACTTCTTTATTTATTACTTCATTTAATTGCTTTTAAGAAATATACCAATTATATTAAAAGATTTACAAAATATTTTTAGTAAATACCATATGTTACGATTTATTTATTTATAAAGGAAACTTCTGATACAAAGTTTATATTTTACTATAAAATAAATAAATTAAAACTACGGTTTAGAGATATTATTGCTGCATTTACATAAATATTGCAATGTTTTGACAAGTTTTAATTTCTTGAATTGTTAACGAAACACTCTTGAAGCTGTTACGATATTATTCAGATATTAAGATATCCTAAAGTCATAATTTAAACTTATTCGCTGAAGTTATACTGAAAATTTTGGACTATTTTGTCTTTATTATTATATTCTATATTTTCTCACTGTGCCAATAAATTTGCCGTGGGCTCTAATGACTAACTTATCCGCTATAAACCCAGATCTTCTAAATTTATTGAATGCTGCAACTTCTTTTACTTTTTTATGAAGAATAAACAAGATATATGTTTTACCCCAGTTTATGCTCGAAAAAATCATCGATTTCACGTAAGGTAAGATTCTAAAAGGTAAGGAATACCTGATGACAAATCTTTGAAGACGTACAACTGATTTTAAACGTTAAGCAGAGACTATTATAGAGTCAAAGACTCATATGTTAAACAGTGACTTTAAATCGACTGTTTGAGGCATCAATTTAAAGATATATTAAAAAAATTCAACCTTTTATCAAAATTGATAATTAAAAACCATTTAAAAAAGGGTTGATTTTTTATCATCTAAACATTTATAATGAGTTTGATATTATTTATGTCATGCGCTTCTAAGTAGGCTCACTAATAAGATGGGAACACAATCTTTTAAAAAAAGAACCTTCTATGATCAAGAGGAACCAAGATATTACGTTTTTCTTAAAATCGTATTTTCATTGTTTATTAATATTAAGAGCTGAAAATTGAACAGATTATAAGCGAAGATCTAGATTATATGATCCAATTTATAGATGACATATACAGAAAAGGTATAAAAAGTTATAACTTGTTAAAGTGATCGTGCCCGTAAAATACAGCCCCGTTAAAGCGAAAGGGGAAACTTTTCGAGCTTCTTTTGTTTAGAATGGAACTTTAAATTGAAGCGCGCTGGAAATTTGCAATGTCTCCCCTTCTATGGTACGCAGAATATTCATTATTTTTTTAAACCTGGGTAGCTTGAGAAAATAATAAGAACTGGTCTACTTTCACCTCGCGGAAAAATCAATTAAAATTTTCTGTATTTCTAAAATTTAAACAATTTTTTCAAAATTGAAGAAAGTAATTTTATTATATTTGCTCTTAACGCCACCTGTTAGCGTATTAACAAAGCATACATTGTTTACTTCTGACATACCTGTCAAATTTAGACCAAATAATCAATAAATTATCAATATTATAATTTGCTTATTCTTTCCGAAATGATTACCTTAAAGCCACCTATTCACAAAAACTACTGTTTATTTTAAAATTTATAAAATAATATGTATTGTTTTTAAATGATTAAGAGAGTGCATCACTCCTAACGACATCGCTTCGTTCTTCCTTTTCGTACAGGTGAAAAATGATTTGCTAATTGAGGCACTTTTTTTCTTTATTTTCGTTTTTCTTTTTTTTTCAATAACTAGACTTTCTTTAGGGGAGAGTCCTACAGTACGGTCACCTTAAGGTTTATCAACAAAAAAATCAAAATGCTAAAAGGTACATGTTTAATACTTCCTGTCATGTATGAAAGGACTATTATGCTGTCAATGAAAGTAATAAACAATCATAATGTTTGAAAATAATCACTTTATTAATGAAAATTAAAGATAAGGAAAAATCAAACTTTATAAAATTGGCCTCCAGTACCGGCCAGTAAATATATTACCAGATAAACAATACAGAAATCACAAATATATTGTTTGGATAGCTCTGATATGTTCGCACAAGCCTCATGAACCCAAATATTACAGTTTACACACTGTATCCAATCCTCTTCATGAGATTCAGTGCACAAAGGACAAACTGTCTCTTCTTCAACCGGTCTGCTAGGAGGAGGTAGGTTTTCATCTTTATTATTCCTACTTTTCTTACTAACATATCTTCCTGACAACAAGCTTTTACCTTTTTGAACATATTTTCCTGAGACCTTATTTTTTTTGTTAACGTCATTTTCCACAAGTAAATTCTTCCCTCGTTTAAGTGATTCGACGCTTGTTTTGCCTGCTTTTTTCTCTTCCAGCATTTTTTTGTATGGAGAACCAGTTATAATTTCGCTTTTTTCAGCTTTACGACTCCGGGCAGTTGCTCTTCTTTTAGAAGCATCAGGAACCGGTGAGAGTTCTGTAAGTGCAGCTTTAAAATTGTCTGTGGATAGGTCAATTGTAGCTTCTTTTTGAGATTCTAATTGCCGCAAAAAAGCAATTTGTGATTCTCCATTAGCAAGAGTAGTTTGGTTGTCGGAATGCACAGAATTTGTAATATGGGCTACGAGATCAGGAGCAGGAGTAGTAGATGTTGGTTCTAGCAGTTGGGAAGATGAAGGCAACGGTTCTGATGTTGAAGGTGTTGCTTCTAGCAGTTGGGAAGATGAAGGCAATGATTCTGACGTTGATTGTTGTTCTGTAATGTTGGTTATGTTAGAACAAATAAAGTCCAAATCATTTAAGACATTTTTATCAAAGGGGTGTATGCCTGTGCAACGAAAGACACTAACTGCGATTTCCATTCGAGAAACTCGATTAAAAGCTGAAGGAACTAAGCCAGCAATCTCGTATTCACTGATTCTAATACCGGGATTTAATCTCATCCACACGTCACATGCATTATTATAAGCAGATTTAAATGGCTTCATGAACGTACGATCTAGTGGCTGTAGTTTATGGGTCGTATGTGGTGGGGTGCTAAGCATATGGATGTTATTTTTCCGGGCAAATTCAATAACATCTAAGTCCTTATGACTCGCATGTCCATCTAAAATCAGGAGAACTGGATTCTCGGCTGTTGGATTAGAATACTGCACAAAATGATGCATCTATTTTAAAAATAATTCGGCATTCATCCAGCCGTTTGGCTGAGCTTCGCCTACGCTCTCATTTAGGGCGTTAACCATTAGTCTTTCATTCATTCGGACTCGTGGACATATAAAATATGGTGGAATAAATTGACCTCCAGCGCTCATTGCAAAAAGCACCGTCACGTTCTTTCCACGTTCTGCTGAAGTCAGTTTTTCTACTTGTTTTTGGTTTTTAGTAGCTAAAACTCTGGCATGTTTTTGGACAATGCTGACACCAGTCTCGTCGCAATTCCATATTTTATAACGAGTGAATTTAAACCTCTGTATCAAAGTCTCTAAACCATCAAAGAAACGCTCAACCTGAGGTCTGTTAAATCCTACTGCTCTCATTAAGCCCGTTGATTCAGCACTCCGCAATGATAAATCACTATGTCTTTTCATAAAAGAATAATAATAGTTTTTCCCTGCCATTTCTTTTTCTTTATTAAACTGGTGAGGTAACTTCAACTTCTTTGACAGTTGAAAAGCAAGACGTAAAAATTCTTGCCTGTTTAAAGGCATTAGTCTATTGGCCAAGTCTTTAACATGTGTCGCCAATGTTTCTTCATGTTCAGGTGAAAAAGTATTGTGAAAACGACCCATAACTGGCTCAATGGATATCTCTTTATTATTTTTAATAGCACTTACTCTGTCATTCAATGTAGTTCGTGGTATCTGATAGCGTTCGGCAGCTTGGCGTGCACTCATCTCATTATTCAGTACCTTTTCCACGGCTTTTCGCATGTTCGCAGGATCCCAGCTGCCCTTTTTTTGCCTCACATGAACATTATCTTTATCACTTGGCATTTTTGCGTACCTGTAAGTAAAAGAAATCTTTTAAAAACGAACTTTATTATTGGCCGGTACTGCAGGATAATGCAGTGGCCGGTACTGGAGGAAACGAAAAAAAAAAAAAAAATAAGTTTGTTTACAGGTAAAAACAAACGCACAAATATTGATTTAAAGTATACTTTTTTATAGTTATATAAGTACACTATACATACCAGGAGTTATTTGTTTTAAACTGGATCTTTAAATGTTGAAAATCACCAACAGAATTTTAAATATGCAGTGTACGTCTATGATGCCCAACACAAATCTTTGCACTGACAAGAATCCTGTCGCGACAAGTTGACACCGCGCTGGGCTTGTACTTAAATAGGAGTGTCTAGCACTAATACCGATAATCATCACCGTACCATCTATTATAGGTTTGTAGAACTTTCAACTGGCCGGTACTGTATGCCGGCCGGTACTGTGGGACTCTCCCCTATATGTATTTTTATCTTAATTATGTTTTCGCATGCACTTATTGCTATTTATATTAACTTAACATGTTTGTTTACAAAAAATTGTACTCACTAAAAAAATGGCTGAAAAAAGTTTTGCATTATTCTTTTTTTATTGTAATCGGATCATTATTGAATACGTTTACGTGGGGCTGAATACCAGGTTGAGTCCCAATACTGGTTTTACTAGAAGTTTCTCTTTTCTGTTTTTGTCTCATCAGACCATTTTCGAATACATCTACGCTAGTCCGAAAACAAGTTTGAGTCCAACAACTGTTTAAATTAGAACTTTTTCTTCTATTTTTGTGTTTCCCGGATTTTACTTTACTTTTTTTATTTTTACTGCATCTACTTTTAGTTTCACAATTCCTGTTTAATTTTGAGGTACCTTGTTTGTCTATGTTGTGCGAAGATGTTTCATCAGAATCAGAATTAACTATAATAACTTCAATTGGTGATGGTGGTACAAAAATAACGTCATCATCTCTATCTGGAGACGACTCGCCGTTAGCTTCGTCGTATTTTTTTGAAAAGTGTGTATTTATGGTATTATCATAAGTGATATCGACAGTGTGTTGGAAACATGGAAAAACTATTGTTCAGAGCTCTACAGGGAAAAACACGTAAATCCAGGCCACACTTCAGCCCTCGAAAACATCGCATACAACCCTGAACCTGAAATTCTGCTGTCAGAGATTGAAGAAGCTGTAACTCACCTCAAGAAGAATAAATCCCCTGGCTGCGATGATATCACGGGAGAGCTCCTCCAGAACATGGGAGACAAAGGATGTTACATAATATGGAAACTTTGTAATAAAATTTGGAGATGCGGAAAGTGGCCCAGAGAATGGCGCACATCATTGTGCATACCAATCCATAAAAAAGGAACAACTACAAAGTGTAGTAATTATCGTACCATCTCACTGATTTCCCATCCAAGCAAAATATTACTAAGAATCATTAAACGCCGTTTGCAACAATACTTAGACAAACAAATTCCCCAAGAACAAGCAGGCTTTGTCAAAGGGAAGGGTACGAGAGAGCAAATCCTTAATATGCGGCAGCTCATAGAAAAGGCCCGCAAATTTAAAATTCCAATAATAATCTGTTTTCTAGACTACCAAAAGGCATTTGATTGTGTGAAGAACTCTGGACAGTTCTTCATGAGATGGGAGTTCCAGATCATTTGGCAATATTAATTAAAAACTTATACGAAGATAACTCAGTTAAAATAAGAATTGAAAACCAGCAATCTGATACCTTCAAAACCAGCAGAGGTGTACGACAAGGGTGCATACTATCTCCAGACCTGTTCAATTTGTATGGAGAATACATAATGAGGAACGCACTCGATGGATGGAGAGGCGGCATCTCCATTGCAGGAAAAAAGATCTCAAACTTAAGATTCGCAGACGATACAACACTGATAGCAACATCTGAAGAGGAGATGTCGAGACTGATAAAGAGAGTAGAAACCGAAAGCAACAAGTGTGGGCTCAAGATTAATAATCAGAAAACAAAAATCATGATTGTGGACCACGCGAATATCCTCCAAACAACAGGCGCCCTAAATCAATTCAAGAAAGTAGACGAGTTCACGTATCTAGGATCTTCCTTAAGCAATGCAGCCTCCTCCCATACGGAAATTCGCAGAAGAATAGGGATGGCCAAGAACGCGATGAGTCGACTGTCAAAAATATAGAAGGACCGCTCTTTATCCAAAAAACTCAAAATGAGACTGGTACGGACACTCATTTTTTCAATCTTCAGTTACGGTGCCGAAACATGGACAATAAAATCAGAGGATAGGAAAAGGATTGACGCATTCGAAATGTGGTGCTGGAGACGAATGCTACGCGTCTCGTGAACGGAGCACAGATCCAATCAGTCGATTCTCGAAGAGCTAAACATTCAGACCAGACTCTCCTCTCAGTGTCTTGCAAATGTTTTAAAGTTTTTTGGCCACATTGCGAGAAGAGACAATGACAACTTAGAAAGACTAATTGTGTGCGGAAACGTAGAAGGACGTAAAGGCAGAGAACGCTCACCTATCCGATGGTCAGAAAGCCACTGGAGAGACGTTTTCCGAGTCCATGAGAGCAGCCCAAAATCGCAAGAGATGGAGAGAATTGACAGCCCGCATTGTAGGAAATCACGATACTCAGCAATGAGGAAACGACAAGAGAGAGAGTGTATTTATATTTATTGCTTCGATCATGTATTCATCATCTAGACCATAGTCATAACCATACTCTGAAACTGAATCTGTCATGAATCTTGCTGAAGAATGCCAGTAGCCCTCAAATTATTATTATTTTTTACCACTTTTTATATTTTTCAGAGCTCACAAGAACTCAACAATCGCTTATCGACTCACTTATCGGCTGCAAGAATTAAACTGTGGAATGAATGCAGGTAGCAGTCGCGTCGGTCGTTTCTGTTTGTTTCTTAGTCGCCATCGAGAATATCCTTCTTAGAGTGCCGTCTCCCTGCGGAGGTTGGCAATCATAAAATAAAAAAAATATCTATAATATTATCATAATAAATATGGCAATCATTATGATTGCCATTGAGAATACACAAGTACAAATAGTCAACATGTTTCGATTGGACAGTGGCGCAGCGGCCGGTTGTTCGGCTTTTCTTAAATGTTCCACGTCACCCTTGGCAAATGCTTGAGGCACCACAGGGTGCCGCGTCAGCCACTTTGAGAACCTCTGATCTATGCTCCTCCGCTTTGGACATCCCCGAGATTTCTCTTAAAATGTTGAATAATAATTTTGGGCGGGCATGTTTTCGACGCTGAAGTACCTGAGGGTCTTAAAAGTACCCTTGTTTTGGACGCTGCCGGAAGGATTATCGCAGGTACCAGATATTAGATATAATTAGGATTTAATGATGGTAATTGAAATTTACTTAGTTACTGGTTATTAGTTTGTCAGAGAATAGTGAAAAGTGAACATGGAAATTTCAACGTTAGTAAGTAATCGTGGTAAAATTTTGCCCAAAGTGAACAGTTTTACTTTTTCTCAAGATAAAGTACTAAAATCGGGAGAAACGTATTGGAGGTGCGTAAAACGGTCGTGTAAAGCGAAGATATTCACGAAAGGGCCAGAAAAGTTAGTGATCCGAAGTAATCTAGAACATAATCACTAGTGTGATATCAAGACGCTTAATAGACAGATTGTGCGTAGCAGTGCCAAAAGGAAGGCTAAGGATAATTTGGCCGAAAGGCCGTCCAAAATCATACATAGCATCATACATGTAGATTGCTTGAGCCACATGTCTGTTAAAGACGTTAATTTAATACGAAATCAAATATACAGTGAACGGCGAATGCCTCAACCGAAACTGCCCAAAAGTAAAGAAGAAACTATTGCTGTGGTAAATATTATGAATATCAAAACACTTAAAGACGAGAATTTTATATTTGCGGTTAAACTAAGTTCTAACATTATCATCTTCTCGTGTAACACTAACATGCGTTTTCTGTGCGGCAGTAAAACGATTTATATGGACGGTACATTTAGTTACTGTGCTCAATATTTCAAGCAATTTTTTACCATACATGTATTTATCAATGGACATTATATACCATTGTGTTATTGTTTACTTCCCGTCAAATCGGAACAAACCTATATAAAACTATTTAATGTTTTGAAACGCAAATGTGAAGTAATTGGTCTAAAGTTCAATCCAAAAATCATTTTCTCCGATTTTGAAATTGCTATCCACAATGCTGCGCGTTTTGAATTTCCAAATGTGCACATTAAAGGGTGCCGTTTTCATCTTATGCAAGCTTGGTATCGTAATATCGGTGGTTGTGGCTTAATTCGGGAATATAAATTGGCAGACAGTGAAATATCTAAATGGCTGAAATATATTTTTGGGCTGCCATTTTTACCTCCCTCAGAAGTCGAAGAATCTTTCATATATGATTTTATGGCTATTCAACCAAAGGATTCAAAAATTGAAAAGTTTTCCGACTACTTGTTGGACAACTACATTGGCGACCACGCAACATTTTCGTCGGAGATGTGGGCTGCGATGAGTGAGAGTTTACAATTAACAACTAATACTTGTGAATCGTTCCACTCGCGTTTTAATGATAATTTTTACCATGCTCATCCAAATATTTTCCATTTTATTGATGTTTTAAAAAATTTTCAAACTGAAACTTACATTAAAATTAATAGTGTCTGTAATAGTGAAAGTAAAGATCCAAAGAGTAGAAAAAAAATTATGTTCGTTAGAAATAGGATATATGAGTATCAAACTAACTGTATCGATCGATTCCATTTCGTAAAATGTATGTCGTATTTATTTCAAAGTGACAAATAAACCTTATCAAGCTTAATCTCTAGAATTTTATTACCTGACTTTCCATTTACATTTCAATTACACCCAGCGTCCAAATCATGTATGCAGAAACAGGTAATTTTATTTTTCAGTGTCGAATTTTAAATTTAGCGTCCAAATCATATATAAAAGAGCCTCGACCTTCCCAAGTCTATTACGCCAGTCAGTTCTATCCATTGCCAACTGTTGCCAGTTTGCTGCGCCTATTTGTCTACCATCCTCATCTACACCATCCCTCCATCTGAGTTTTGGTCTACCCCTTTTTCTACTTCCCACAGGTTGTGACATAAGGATTCTTCTAGGAGGGTTGTTCTGCTGTGATCTTGCCAGATGTCCTGCCCATCTTAGTCTTCCTATTTTTATAAAGGATACTACGTCTTTACCACCAAATATATGTTTATATCAGTGATATATCTCGTAGTTGTACCTCCTTCTCCAAACACCATTTTCACAGATGCCACCAAATATTCTTCTCAGGATCCTTCGTTCAAATATAAGCAGAAGATTTTCATCTGCCTTGGAAATGGTCCATGCCTCCGACCCATATGTCAACACTGGTTGTATAAGGGTTTTGTATATGGTTATTTTTGTTTTTTGGCTTAAGTTTCTGCTTCTCATATGTCTACTCAGTCCAAAATAGCATTTGTTTGCTAGGATTATTCTTCGCTTGATTTCTTCCGCCATGACATTCTCCTTGGTGATCAGGGAGCCTAAGTATGTGAATTTGTCCACCACTTCAAAGGTAGAATTATCAACCGTGAATTGGTGGCCGATGTTTCTGGCTCTATTGTTGGGTGTTGATGCCATTATCTTAGTTTTATTTTCATTTACTTGCAGGTCCATATTTTTTGAGGCGTGTGACAAGGTGGTATACATTTCTTCTGGCTTGCGTGTTGTGCGGGCAACTAGATCAACATCATCTGCATATGCCAAAATTTGGGATGATTTATTAAAAATGTTTCCTCTGCTGTCTATTTGGGCATCCCTGACCGCCTTTTCCAAAGCTATGTTGAAAAGGAGACACGCCAGCGCATCTCCCTGTCGCAGCCCAACATGCGTTTCAAATGTCTGTGATTGTTCGCCCTGTATCTCGACTTTGCAAACAACTTTACGCATTGTAGCCTTAACCAATCTTATCAGTTTATCGGGAATATCAGTTTATGTGGAATTCATCCATGGCTTCATACAATTTATTTCTTAGGACACTATCATAGGCCGATTTAAAATCTACGAAAAGATGGTATGTGTCGATATTAAATTCATTGGTTTTTTCCAGTATTTGCCTTAGCACAAAGATCTGGTCTGTTGTTGATCGACCAGGCCTAAAACCACTTTGATATTCTCCAAGAAGCTCCTCTGAATATTCACTCAGGCGACCATATAAAATACTCGAAAATATTTTGTATGCTGTATTAAGGAGGGTTATTCCCCTATAGTTTCTACATTCTAATTCATCGCCCTTTTTGTGTAGCGGGCAAACGATCCCAATACACCACTCTTCTGGGATTTGTTCCTCATTCCAGGCTCTCAGTATGATTTTATATATATGATTAGTTAGAGTAGCACCTCCACATTTCATAAGTTCCGCGGGTATACCATCACTTCCTGGAGATTTATTATTTTTTAGGTGTTTTATTGCATCCCGTACTTCCTGAATTGATGGAGGCTCCAATGTAATAATTAATTTGAAAAAAAAAGATGGTGAGATAATGATGAGCATATGAAACCTGAATAGTAATAGTATTAATAAATTGCCACTTCTACTTTTAACTAAAATTATGGTAAAAAACACGAATCATTGACACTTATATATATATATATATATATATATATATATATATATATATATATATATATCTTGTCAACACGTCGGAAATTCAGGTGATAAGAACTAATACCTATGATATATCACCCTTTCTAAAGCAAATAAAACTGATTCACGACGTAATTTCATTTAGTGAGTTTTATATCCCGATCACACAATAAAAATCTAATCTAGAAGCCGCTTTAGGGCCGAGTCATTAACTTAATCCGTAACCTAGTTTTTGCACGAACACTAATCACATTTCTCATTTTTCCGTCGGCGCACAAACATGACATTTAAGACCTTTAAAGGTTATTTCTTCCAAATATACACCAAGCTGGAAAATTACGTATTCAAACGCAGCGATCTGGAAAACGTATACACGAAAAGGCGAATGAAAATAAAAGTAAAACAGTTTATCCTAATACCATCTACATCAATTTCATTCGACTAAAAAAGTTTAATTGCTTGTAAAGTTTTTTATAGAGCAATAATAAAGAGAGCATTATATACAAGATGTGTTAGAAAAATAACGTATGCTATAGTTCATTTCAAATCGAGTGGAGAGCCCTTCCACGAAATAGTTAATCGCGAAGACAATAGAATATCTATGATTAGACCCATGCAGTGGCGTTGCAGTATTAAACAAATTAAATTATTTCAAATAGCACTAATTACAAAATTATTACTCACTTAAATAATAAACGAAGTTTGATTGTGCACAGATTGTTTTATAGATACTAAACTTTTTGTTTGTTAGAATACCTTCATTAATAATTGACACTCTATACAATTTGGTAAAAGTTAATTTCTAATTTAGTATCACTTACCTTAAAACCGTAATTATAAAGTCATTATTAATGACTCTATAACGACTCGTTAAGGACATACAAAGAACTGATAAGAATTATTTCCGAGAATTTCTAGTCACTGGATTTCAAACGAGTTCGTAATTTAGTCTCATTACGTTGTCGAGTCTCAACAAGAAAGGTGCTACCACGCGAATTAGAACTATTTTGTAGAATTGAGATGGTTAAGTGTATTACAAGTAAACAGATCAGATTGACATCAAAATCCAAAGGAATAGTTTACAATGTATTCAAATATATACAAATACTATTTCCTGAAGATAATCGAACCAGTATTAAACAACGTATGAGTGAAGCTACTGGAGTATCTTTACGTACAGTAGAAAGGATCATTTAACAAGCGAGTATGTTAACAAAAGCAGAGTCAAATAATACACTAAAATTTCCAGCTACAACACTTGATAAAAGGAGAGCAACCGTGACAGACTTGAGGGAGTATGACAAACAGTTTATTAATAAATAATAGAAATAGTTCATTAATCGTTTTCATGAGACTGAACGTTGTCGTGTATCATTGAAGATAATCGGCGTTTATTAATTGAACGGAATGATATTCGTGCTCTACACATTAAATATTTGGACAAAATGAAATATTACAGAAGCGAAGGTAAGTCAATTGTATATGTTGATGAAACCTATGTACATGCAGGACACACTACGCCAAATAGCTGGACAGATGACAGTGGTAAAGGATTGTTTAAAAACATTTCAAAAGGAAGTAGATTGGTTATCGTACATGGTGGCGGGGAGATGGGTTTCATACAGAGTGCCCTTTTGATTTTTAAGTCAGGAGCTAAGATAGGAGATTATCATGATGATATGAATTCAGAAAATTATGAAAAATGGATGAAAGAACAATTGATCCCCAATTTGCCTGTAGAATCTGTTGTTCTTACTAATAATGCGTCATATCATAATGCACAAATTAATAAAGCATCCACCAGTAATTCTAAAAAAATGGATAATCGTATCTTGGTCGACAGAAAAAAAATTACCATTTGTAACGTCAATGGTAAAACCGCAATTGTATGAAATCATCAAACGACACAAACAAGATCATATTCAATATAAATTTGACAAAGTGCTGCAATAATGTGGACATGTTTCTTTAAAACTACCGTCATATCATCCAGACTTAAACCTTATAGAAATGGTTTGGGCGCAAATAAAAAATAAAGTTGCAAAACAAAACGTTTATTTTAAGTTAGAAGACGTAAAAGTGTTGGTGGAACAGGAATTTGCTAGAGTAATTGTAGATAACTGGAAGAAAGTGTGTGAACATGTTATCGAGGTTGAAGATAAGTATTTGGAAAGTGAACGTCGCATAAATGTAATTACTGAAGAATTAAAGATTAATTTAAATGATTCTAGTGACGACGATAGTGCATCTGATTATGAAAGTGAATAATATAATTTAACATTACGATGTACCTATGTAACCTATGTGAATATAAGTTTTCCAAAGTGTCATGTATGTTCCTGTTCTTTTCTTTCTGCGATGTATGTTCTTCTCTTCCCTCCTTAGCATTCTATATTCCTTCTCTGCCTTTCGTGGTCTATGTCGTTGTTGTAGTCGTTAATATGCATTATTTTTCCTCTTTGTTATGTTACGACACTCTTCATCGAACCACTGTCCTTCAATTGATTTGAGCTCTTCTTGTAGACCCAGGGTCTCTTTGGCCGCGTCTTGTTTTAATATATTGTGTTTGTGTTTTAATGTTTGTGTCGTCCAAAAAATTTTTTATTTAGTTAAATTAATTTATATATCTTATATACATCTTGACACAACAGCTGGAGACAAAATATATAATATAAATAAAAAATAATAACATATTGCTATTCGGTTTTGAAGTAAAGATTATCTTGAAATTCAGAAGTGCGAGTGAATGTATTCGTTAAGGGGAAAGATGATTCTCAGAACTGCCTTGGTTTATAGAGCTTTCCTGTATCTGACATCTTTTAGTGTTTAATACAAATATAAATACCGTATTGGGGCCTGATAATGTGTCAAATATTGTAAGCTTTGAAACCGGTAGCCCAAAATTTACCAACCTTATTAAATAAAAACTACTTAAGATTGTGAGTACGGAATCATTTCCCATATACTAATTTTATTTTGAATTTACAAACGAGAAGGCAATAAAAAATATTGTTAACTCTATAAATTGGTAAAACAGAAAAAAGAACAGCATCTAAAATGGCTAAATACAAAAAATACTGAAGACCATCAAGCTTACAAAGAAGCCGATAGACAACTACGAAAAATGATAAAACAAGAAAAAAATAAAACATGGGATCAGAAATGTCAAGAAATCAATACATACATCGGAGGGAAGCAATGTACAGAGGTATGGAATTTTATACAATCTGTAAAAAATACAGGAAAAGACAAAGCACACATACACACCATAAAACCAAGACAATGGAAAGATCACTATGAAAGCTTGCTGACAGAGACAAGACAAGAATACCTAGCAAACTCCCCAACACAGTCAATACATATACAAGGAGAGGAAGCGAGAGTAGACATCGAAACAGTAAGGAAGGCTGTAATGACCCTAAAGAATGGTAAATCCGCTGGACCTGAGGGAATCTATGCTGAAATGCTTAAGAATGGAACTCATAAACTATTTGAAATATTAACTTATGTGATCAATCAGTGTCTAAATGGACACCCAGTACCAAAACAATGGAGAACGGCATACATGTCCTCAATACACAAAAAGGGGGACAAAAGGAATTGTAATAATTATAAAGGCATATCGGTAACCAGCACCCTGAGCAGACTGTATGGACGAATTTTGAGAAATATGATCGAGGAAGAATATAAGCACAATGAAGAGGAAGAACAAAGCGGGTTCTATGCAGGAAGATCGTGCACCGATAACGTATTTTGTCTTAAACAAATAATAGAAAAAAGATCGGCTAAGAATCTAGAAACTCATATTACTTTTGTAGACCTGCAAAAAGCATATGACAACATCCCCTTAACAAAACTGTGGACAACGTTGAAAAGATCTAACATCAACCACACATTGATAAATGCTGTACAAGAACTATATAGAGACTCTAAGGCACAGATAAAAACAGGAAAATATCTAACGGAAGAATTCCTGGTTACAAAAGGCTTGCGACAGGAATGCTGTATCTCACCAACCTTATTCAAGATATATGTTGCAGCAGCATTGGAAAGATGGAAAAGAAAGGTGCATAGGATGAGTATAGAGCTTAGCAATGAATGTATATATACACTCCAGTTTGCTGATGACCAGGTAGTACTAGCGACCGACAGGGAAGACATGCAGTACATGCTAAGAAAACTGATAGAAGAATATAACGACTGGGGAATGAATGTCAATACAACAAAAACCAAATATCTTTGTATTGGAAACGAGTCAGATAACATAGACCTCATAAACGGACAACATATTTCCTGCTGTCAGAGCTATGACTACTTGGGTGTTGCCTTTGACAATACAGGAACTGATACACGGGAAATAGAAAAACAAATCACTAAAGCAAAGAAAGTCTTAGGATGTCTCAATAGTATACTGTGGAGTAAAGAGATAACGAAAGGAAGGAAATTTAATATATATGAGACCATGATTAAAACTACTCTTCTTTATGGCGCTGAAACATGGAGAATTAGTAAAAAGAACAAAAAGTGAATAGAAGCAGTAGAGATGGATGCAATGAGAAGATCTTTAGGTATTTCCAGACGAGACCGAATCAGAAATGATGTAATAAAACAACGTATGGGAATAGAAGGAAATATAACTCAAGATATAGAGAAGAAACAATTAAGGTGGTATGGGCATGTTCAACGGATGCCAGCATCAAGACTCCCCAAAAAAGTAATAGAATGGCAACCGATAGGTCGACGGAAAAGAGGAAGACCCAGATTAGAATGGCAACACGGCGTAAACAAGTCCATGAGCGAAAGAAATTTAACAACAAACGACTGCGAAGATAGGAAGAGATGGTGTTTAGGTATCGGACAACGTCGAAAGACGTTCTAAACCGATGTATATATATATATATATATATATATATATATATATATATATATATATATATATATATATAACTCTATAAATTGCTGCTTCTTAGCAATAACAATACACCCTCCAGTCAGAAGTCTGACAGTAAAACACTCTCTCATATCAAAATCACATATCTCGCCTTACAAAAGTCATTGTAAAATTATCTATGCTCGAATAAAAATACTCACAATCTACTATTACTTCAACATAGAATCGTACCTTGCTTTGACGAAGATTAATTAATCGAAGTATTTCATAATCAACAACTTAGAAATTCTTATGTCCTCGTCTTATGCTGAGGACAAGAGACAGTTACAACAAATAGTTTCAATCTGTATGTATAATATCTTTTAATAATTTTAGGGAAGTGATAGTTCGAGTGCCAGCAGCAGCAAGTCAATACCACGGACATCGACAGCATCTACCTCTCGCCAGCTACAGAGAAAACTTGAAGCTCGGATAGAGCAAGCCAAAAGACTTCATCAAGATTATGCTTCCTCCACCCCCGGATTGATTCCTATACAAAGGCTTCCCATACCCGGTGCCAAAGATTTGCAACCCCTTGTACAGTGGGATACAGATGACAGGTTTGTAGTCTATTAGAGTCTATTATAGGAGTATTAGAAACTTTGTCCTATATTGGTAAATATGTTTAAAACTTTTTCTTCAAGTGCCGTCTCCTAATCATCATCATTCTGGCCCTACAACCCTGCGTGGGTCCTGGCCTCCTCAAGAATTTCTCTCCAGTCCTCCCTATCCATCGAGTTTCTTCGCCAAGTGCGTATTCCCATATTTTTCATGTCTTCATCGATGTTATCAAGGAACCTTGTTTTGGGTCTTCCTCTGTTTCTCTGACCAATGGGTCTATCAAGTTGGGTAATTTTGCTCCACCCGCATTTAATGCCCGATCCACCTCAAACGTCCCTCTCCACACTCCATTGTCATTCACTGCTCCATAAATTCGCCTTAGTACTTTTATTTCGAAACATCCTAACATGTTTTCATTATTTTTTGTTAGAGTCCAGGTTTTTAAACCATATGTTAGGACTGGGCGTATTATTATTTTGTAGAGTTTTATTTTTGCATTTCTTGATATAGTTGTGAATTCAAAGAGGAGTTTATCGGTTTATCTCAACAGTAATATTATTTTCATTGTTAAGGAGCGCTCCCAGGTATACAAATTCGTTCACTGCTTCGATGACGTTATTTTCTATAACAAGTGGTCGTAGGATTTGTGGTTGCGTGCTTATTTTCATATACTTTGTTTTGTTGGTGTTTATTATTAAACTCACTTTTGTAGCTGATTATTTTAATGCTACATATGCTTCTCGTACAGCGTTTTCCGTTCTCCCAACAATATTGATATCATCAGCATAGACCAGAATTTGCACAGATTTATTATATATTGAAGCCGTCTCCTAATCGTAGGTTGGATATATCATCATCACTATCTTTATTTTATCTTCCGTTGCTCTGAAGAATTCTATTGAACTGCGTCTTAACACGTCCGTTAAATTTTTCAACCTTGACGCTCTGATAGAACCAAAAAATGTCGCAGAGGAAAATCGTGTCAGACTCAGCCTAATGAAGCGATACCCAAAGTTTAGAACGAGTATCTAGTAGAACGACATGCACTCTAAAGGTGGGTACACATATGCTCCGAATGCCGTCTCGAACCCCGTCGCGTTCTCAAGTGTGGACGGAGTCATGCAACCGCGTATCGTACCTCGACGCGTCAACAACGTACATCGAAGCGATCCATCGGTTGTCGGTAAAATGCCTTCGCATCAAAAGAAATTTGAGCGCGACAATGTACACCGCGAATTCATGTTTGGACTAGCTTGCGAATCTTTTATCGAATCTCCAGTCATTCAAAATAGTCAGTCTGTTATTTTGAAGGTTGAAGGTGTTTTTAAAGTTAAGTGCATCAAGATGGAATGGACGGAAGAGAATAGTTTACTCTTAATCGAAAATTATCGGGAAAAAGAGATATTATGGGATACAAATAATCCCAGATACTACAATAAAATAAAAAAAAACGATGCATGGGAAGAGATTGCTTCTAAAATGCAAATTACAGTGGATGAGTGTAAAAAAAATGACCAATCTTCTATCTGGATTACGGAGAGAAAATCTTGCATCTTGCACATGCAAACTCAACTCAATTACTGCTGGAACGCTAAAATGTTTGGTACAAAGTACGGAGCGGTGTTCGGTTCGTTACTTATTTCAATGCCCCCTGTAACAACGTCGCGAACTTCTGTTGATCGCGTCGCTGTACGCGACGGGGTTCGAGACGGTATTCGGAGCATATGTGTACCCACCTTAACTGAAAGTATAAACACGTTTTTTGGACATAAATCATTTTGTCGCTACATTATTATGAAATGTTTTTGTTTAATTTTCCATTAACACTGCAATTCAAAGTTTATAGAAACCAATACATTTCAATATTTTATTATTAATGATAGACATTAATGTATTGTTGATGTCTTTCTTTAATTCAACAAGCATTTAGTTGTTAGGACTCGTACATACATAAATACTAATAATTACTTTTAGATAAACATTGTTGTCCTCCGCGTGTCAGCGAAAACTATAGTTATTAAAAGTTTTGCCGACACATCAATAGACTAAACTTTGCATTCATGTATTGAGGAGTTTTATAGTCACAGTTTTCGTAGCCGCAGCATTAGAAGTGATTGTTTTCATCGTCACGCATCCAAGAGTAATTCTTTTCTTCGCCTAGTTGCTCGTTCGTGGACACACAAACACTTCTCCGTGCAGTATGAGAAGGTATAATCTTCGTGGTTTTATAAATAAAAATATTGTTGCATTTCTTTCTAATCGCATTTTATTGTAAACAGTAAACAATATTACAATAATCGGTTAAAATATTGGGCAAAACTAAGTCAGAAAAAAGAAATCATTGGTTTGATCATGAGTGCGAAATGGCTACAAATAGAAAGAACGTAGCATATCAAAAAACCATCGACGTAGGTTGTACACGGAGAAAAAAATAAGAGTGTAGACGTCTAAGAACATAGCAAAAACGTATCCATCGACGTAAGAAGAGGAAATACGAACAGAACACTCAATATACACAGTTTATTCGATAAAAATGAAACCAGGAAATACTACAATTCCTTAAATAATAGCCGTCGAAAATTTAATGCAAAACATAAGCTCATGTGTTAGAATTGAAGGAGAAACCTCTACGTTCTTTGATATTAATAATGGTCTAAGACAGGGGGATGCGCTGGCGTGTCTTCTCTTTAATACTGCCTTGGAAAAGACAATCAGACAATTAAATATTAGAATGTATGGAACTATTTTTAATAGATCGACGCACATTCTTGAATTAGGACTTGTGGTAAACGAGGAAAAAACCAAATATATGTTGGTTTCTAAAAACCCCCAAAATATCCAACAGAGAATTCAAATTAACAATCATACCTTTAAGTAAGTCAAAGAATTCACATATCCTGGAATGCTAGTAAACGCAACAAATACGATCAGCGACAAAATAAAAAGACGCACGAGAAGAAACGGAGGCGATCCATCAATACTCAATCGCAAACGGGGAACGAAAAAGACGGTTGGCCTTTAATCAATACTTAACACTTTCGCTGCTGAACACTTTTTTTTTTAAATTTTAATATTTTGGGCTTTATAATTGCTTTAGTACTAAACTGAAGCCCATATATAGAGAGTTTAGTTGTTATTGTCAATGACACGCATGCGTGTCGGGCGCACCTAGGTATACATTTTTTGTCATGTGCTGACTGACACGCATGCGTGTCAATATATTTTTTACTACTTTAAAAGTTTATTGAAGACAATTTTAAGAAAACTAAGTAAAAACAATTAAAAACAAAAAGTAATAAAAACTTAAACACTAAATGAACAATAAAAAAAACTTCAAATTCATCATACATAACTACGTAATTTGTTTATATGTATAACACAAAATGTTGCACTATTGATGGTAATCGTTAAAACATTCGACGCATAACCCGGGCTCTTCTGTACATTGTTGGCAGTGGTAAAGCGTCATTTTACGGATTTTCTTGCCAGAACACACTCTACATCGCTTTCTTACTGTTTTTCCTTGTTGGTCCTTGGCCAAAATTTTGATAATAATGTGGACTGTTTTAATTGTCGGCCTCAGCTTGTTATTCATCCCAATGTTTAATAGTTGTTCCAAAACTGACAGTCGGTAGTCATAAAGGCTCATCGGACGTAAAACAAATTATTTATGTAGCAAGTACGAATTCATTAGCATCAAGTGTATGTAATGTATGCCCAACTTCTTGTACCACCTCAATGATTTTCTTTCACAGGGGTAGTAAGAGTTTAGAAGGTGTTGCCGATCGACACCCCCCATATGCTTATTATAATTAAAAATTGCAGTAGGTTTTTCTCTGGGTCTATTCCTTCTATCAACAAATTCCGTCATTTCATTTTCAAATTCATTAGAGATATAAAGAATGTCATGTTTGTCCTTCCATTTACCAACTAAAATATTATCAGAAAAACAAGCAATTCGCTCACCTTTTTTTAGTTTTTTTTTTCAATAACGTCTTTGGGATTATGCTTCCTTCTCACATTTAGTGTTTCAGTGCAGTGAGTACTTTGATTTGTTAATATTTTAGCTAGTTCATAGCAATTATAAAAATTGTCCATGTATGCACTATGCCCTTGGTCCAAATATTCCTGAAGTAGCTGTAAAACTACTTTTGTTGTGTGGCCTTTTCCACCGGCATCATCCAGGGCTCCAGTGCAGACTAAAGATTTTAGAACTAAACCACTTGGCTCTGTAAGAATATAGAGTTTTATCCCGTATTTATGACGCTTGTTCTTGATATATTGTCGGAATACCAAGCGTCCACGCCATAGTACCATTCACTCATCAAGTGAAAGGTATTTGGTATAGGTTTTTCCAAGATAATAAACAGCAGACATTTTATTATTAAAGAACGTTATTATAGGTCGTACTTTGTACAATCGATCTTGAACTTCTCCACTGGCTGGGTTTCTAGCAAAATGTAAGCACCTTATTATGATAAGGAAACGATCCCTACTCATATGCTCGGAAAAACATTTTAAATAAAATAATGGATGGGATTTCCAGTAATCATTGAGTCTATTTAATTTGATGGTTTCAGTGTGAATCAATAGTGCAACAAATTTTAACATTTTTTTAAATTAAATCCAAAATGTCGTTATTAAATATTACTTTAAAATAATCGATTGGGTCATTGCCACCTGGTTGAACCAAAAGTTCATTTGTTTTCGAAAATATAAAATCTTTAATATTCATAGGAATATTTGTCGAGTCAGGAAATGAGTGTTCTAACACAGTTTCGTTTTCGTTGGGAACGTCATCTTGGATTTGAATCGGCATTTCATTAACTGTAACAATAAAAAAAAATTTATAATATTGTTATCACATAAAATATAAAAACTTACTCTCTCTATCAGCGTCTGAATACTCCTTGGATTCAGAAGAAACGCTCTCGAAATCAGAATCAGTGTTACTGCCAATAGAATGATTACTGAATAAGTCCTCCTCGTCAGTAGATTCATATAACAAAGCTAACATCTCACTTTCACTTAGTTTATTAGGATTTTTCACCAGTACTTTACGTTTTTTATATTTTGAAGGTCCCGGTATAGAGTCCGCCATTTTAATAAGACAAAACGGTCTATACTCGAACGTAACAAAATAAATAAGCCGACAACCAACCTTCCACTGCAACAATACAATCACACTGCTCGAATCTCGAATACTTTGAACGCGTGTCTGACTTGACCGCGCTAAAATTTGTATCCCCTACTCTAGCATGTCCGAATGCCGAATACCGCGAATGCTGTCTCATTGGGAAATTCTGAAAACGGCAAACATATTTTAAATACTTTGTGCCTTAGTAACACGCTAACAAGATGTAAACTATCTGCTGCATACGCTGTATTTAAAATGCTCTGTTAAATTTAACTGGTCAGATGTCACGCAAGTATGTCGTCAGCACCTGGCAAAATAACTTAAAGTCACGCATGCGTGACATCAGCAGTGAAAGTGGTAAACACACAGTGTATGAGCTTTTACCAGATAAGTACTTCGGATTGAACTCGGTTTTATGTCTAAGTCTACGGCATTTTACATTTTTGGCGGTGTTATATTTTCAGCGCTCATCGATGGTAATGGTAGGTTGCTATTGAGAGTGCAGGCATAGGGAGAGAAGGCAATCGCTGGCGGTGCCACCGTTACAAGGATGAATTGGAGAATTTAAGAACATGTATTGCAAAAGCAGCTCATAAGTCCCTAAACAAAAAAAAAGAAACTAGGAAGCAGGAATAGATTAGAATGACTAAGTAAAAAAAAGCTCCTGTCGAGTAATTTTACATCTAATATTTTCATCCTAGCTTGTTAATTCTCTCAGGATACGGTTAGAGTGATGTTTTAGTTCAGTATGTATTTTCTATTGTTTTTCGTTCATCATTTGTAATATGTTGGTTAGTTTTCCTATACATACACCAGTAAGCGACGTGATAGGGAATCAAGTACCACTCCTTAATACGTTTTCAATTCTATTTCAATCTCGAATATTTCAGCTTGGTTGTTGGGGTTTTTTGTTCTTTACTTGAATATTACAGCTTGACTCTTCTCGAAATTGAAGGCTATCTTCTATTTGGATACACCATTCTCCTAGGAATATAGACCCAGTAGAGGATTCGGTTTATTTAAGGTATCGGCTGTGTATATGCTGTATAGTAAAAGTGGTATTACTGCTATCTGTGTAACTTCGGCTTCTGATGTTCCAATTTCAGACAGGATTGGTCCCGAATTTTCTGTATGCGAAGTGTGCCTAATAGACATATCATTTTTTTACTGTACCTAAAATTTTTAACTTTATAAATGTCACCTTCATGACATACTCTATCGTATGCCTTGCATACTTCTAGAAATACTGCGCCTATGTACTTCTTCTTCTTCTTCTTCCTTCTTGTATGTAGGCTTTAAAGCCTGTTTCTTCTTTAATATTAGCCTCCTAAATTGTTTAAATTATCGCACCATCTTTTTCTTGGTCTGCCAATACTTCTTATATCATGCTATTCGTACTATCCTATCCTCCTCTGCCATTCTACTAATGTGTTCGTTCCACTCCTGTTTCTGTTTTATCACTCATCCATTTATGTCTTCTATATTGCATGCTCTTCTTATGTTTTTGCTTCTCTCCCTATCCAACTAACTTTTTCCTGATATTCGTCGGAGTATTTTCATCTCTGTTGTTTCTAGTAGTCATCTCGTTTTAGATATGTTAGGTCTTGTCTCAGCGGCGTATGTTAATATAGGTCTTATTGCTGCTTTATAGATTCTTGTTTTTGTGTCTTGTCTTAGGTGTTTGTTCTTCCAGGTTGTGTCATTAAAAGATTCCGCCCCTGTACTTGCTTTTAAGCTTTGTTGTCGTACGTCTTCTTCAACATCTTCGTAACTAGTTATATCTATTCCCAGATATCTAAACGCTTTCTGCTTTATTATTTCCCCATCAATTTCGATTTTACATCGTAGTAGGTATTAAGATGTTGTCATACATTTGGCTTTTTTTGCTGATATTATCATATTGCATTTCTTGGCTGTTGTATTGAAGGTGTGTATTAATCTTTGGAGTTCGTCTTTTGTCTCGGTGATTAAGTCTGACTCCCCTTTGTACTGATATACACTGTGTTAGTTTTCCATTTATCTTTGCCTGTATTCGATTATGGAAGTAGATGTTTTCGATGGTTTGTATAATATTGATTGGTATGTATCTTTTATACAGTAGGTGTAAGACGTCTTCGACTCGGATGCAATCGAAATCCTTTGTCAGGTCCATAAGATATAGATATGCTGGTTTATTGTACTCGATGGCCTTTTCTGAGATTTGTCTTAGTACAATACGGCGTATACGCAGGATCTTCCGGATCTGAATCCTTGTTGTTCATCTGATAAAGTTGTTAGTTTATTGATTTTGTTGGTTAGGACTTTTATGGTAAGCTTTAGTGCGGTGTTCAGTAGATTTACACCTTTATAATTGTTGGGGTCTTGAACATTGTTATCAGTATGCTGATAACAATTTTCTTTCTTCATGCGTCTGGTATCTTGCAGTGCAATATTAGTTTATGTATAAATTTTGTCATCTCTAGGGTTATACTTTCTCCTCTATGTTTTAGAAGCTTGTTGGTTATTCCGACTGGTCCTGGTGACTTTCTATTTTTAAATGAATTCATGGCTATCTCTACTTCCTGAAAACTGATTTCTATTTCGTGTCTTAACTCAGGTACGTTATTGGGTTGATTATTATTTTCCTTTTCTTTAAACAGTTCCGTCAGGTATCTTTCCCATTCGTTTGCTGGTATGTTATTGTATTTCTTTAATTCTGCCATTTCTTTCTTATGAATTTCCATATGTATTTTTGTGTACTGATGTGCCTTTGTACTGATTTTTGTTAATTTCCTATGCAGTGTATTCTGTTAACTTAGAACTTGTGGTTTCCATAAATGTTCTGGTCTAAATCCAAGTTACGTCTTTGATATGACTCCTTGTTGGTTTGTTTACTCTTTCATGCTTTGGTTTATGATCTTTATCCTTGTGTATCATAATCTCATGGACTTACATCGGAATGGAACTGTCTAAATTTTAGTCTGTGAAAATATTAATAATGTAAGGTACAATATTTTTTCTTTCGTAGGTTCTTTTCAGCCTCGATTATTATTTCTTTGTAGATGATAAATATGTTAGGTCCCGTATTTATTGAAACCTGCTCGTACAGAAGATGGTGCTGATTTTCTTCCGTTGAATTCTTTATGAATCAATTATTTATTTATCGTATGGCATACAATAAGAACACATATTTAAAAAGCAATATAAAACATTACATGGAGTATTACAAACGAACATCTAATGCATTAATATAGTCTAAAACATTTTCGGTCGCATTCAGGAACTCGTCAAAAACTCCAGGGAACCGCCTTCGGGGGCATTATTCAACAATGTGACGGACGGTCTGTCGTTGCGCACCACAGTCACACTCCGGAGTAAGGGCTTTTTCCCATTTATGTAAGCTGTCAGCACATCTACCGCTTCTTGTTCTTATTCTGTTTAGCGTTGTCCATGTACTCCAAGTCAGTTCAAAGCCTGGCGGTTTCTGATCGATACATGCCATTTGCTGTGCTTCCTGTGGTGAGTCAGGCTCCCATTGTCTTCTCCAAGCGTTGGTGAGGCCGAAATGTTCCTGATGTAAGGAGGTGGCCCTTAACATGACAGTATATCTGGAGCGCAGTCTGTTCATTTCGATATCAAGCTTATCATGGTGGATGGGTAGTTGATGGTTAGATTGGATTTTTCGATATTCTCTGAGAAGGGAGTGACTTCTTCGTAGTTTCGGCGGTGGAATGTGACTCAGGATGGGAAGCCAATAGTTGGGTGTTGGTCTAATTGTACCTGAAATCATTGAGCCATACTGGGGAAGCATATTCAGCTGTCGAGTATACAAGTCCGATAGCAGATGATCTGAGTACGGAGGCTGAAGACCCCCATGTGGTACCACATAGCTTTTGGATTATATTATTTCGCATTTTCAGTTTTGCTGCCGTTCTTTGTAGGTGTTCTTTAAAACCTAAAGTTCTGTCAAGAGTCACTCCAAGAAATTTTGGTGTTGAGTTATGAGTTAGTAGTCTGTCTTCAAAGTGAATGGACAGTTTTTTGTTGGCTTGGGCATTATTTAGATGGAAACAGCACACTTCGGTTTTCGTCGCATTAGGCCGTAGCCTTCATTTGCGAAAGTATTTATGAATCAGATAATGAAATATCGTAAATGACAGTTATAGTACAAATTTTATATTTCAAAAATTTATGTTTTAGTGAAGAAGACATCGTCAATTTCTTTCCGCAAGCTAGAAAAGAATCGAAGGTGCACCACGAACTGACCGATACGTTTAGCATAGAGGAAATGAGCATATCAGGAGACGACGAAGAAGAAGACTTACATCTAGTGCCACCTACAACTATTTATAAAACTTTTAAGTGTTGTCCGTTTTCTACATGTACTATTATATGAATTTGTTAATTTAGGTCTATTTTAAAGTACTTAGATTAATAAAAATGGTTAAATTTTACATAAATAATTTATTAAAAAATTGTTTAATAGTAATGTATACAACAAGTACTTCAGTTGACACCATTTTTTGACGAATGTAAATGCTGCATTAAGTATTTTCTCTACAACCCTTTTTAATTATCAATAATAAAATCTAATAAAATTGTGATATGTTAGTTTAAACCTTAAAAAAATGACAAATTGTAACGAAATTAGGTTCAATTTAGCTAGAAATTATAGAAAATCATAAATGAAAATCAAAAAAGAAATTTATTTATGAAATTGGCGGACACTTGGTCGTAATTTGTGTTAATAACAAAATAAAATATAAAAACACAAAACTCTTTTTTTAATTTCGACAGAAAATCGTCAACTTGACATGTTTTGCTGTACACCAGCTTGCTCAGAAGAGAAATACCATACTAAAGGAAAGTCACCAATTAGTATGGAATATCATTTTGTTTTAGGCAGATAAAAAAATGACTATATAGAAATGTTCTTCTTCTTAGAGTGCCATATCCCTACGGAACGTCGGCGACTACCATGCTTATAATATTGTTATACTGATCTCGGTCTTGCGCTACGTGTAGCAATTGGTCCGCTGTCAAACCTGTCCACTGCCGCAAATTCCTCAACCAAGAGAGTTTCTTCCGTCCTATCCATTTCTTTCCTTCGATTTTACCGTTGAGAATTAGCCGAAGGAACTCATATCTTGGTCCTCTGATTATATGTCCAAGATATTCTAGTTTAAGCCTCTTAATAATATTTAATAAAGTTCGTTGATGTCCCATTCTTCGAAGAACTTCTTCGTTTCTGGTTCTGCTAGTCCATTGAATTTTTAGTATCCTTCGATACAACCACATCTCAAACGCCTCGATTTTATTCATGATATCGGCGTTTAAAGTACAAGTTTCACATCAATACAAAAGTATAGACCACACGTAACATCTTGTAAACTTTTCACGGATTTCCAAATTTAATGAGTTATTGGATAATAGAGGCTTGAATTTTTGAAATGAGTTTCTTGCCTGTTCAATTCTACATCGAATTTCGAAGGATGGATCCAGATTTTGGGTAATCCAACATCCAAGGTATTTGAATCTCTGAACTCTCTGCAGCGGTTATTGGTTTAATATCAGTTGGGTTGCGCCGATATCCACTTTACTGGTCACCATGTATTTAGTTTTATCGATATTTATCGACAGTCCCCAATTTGTGCATTCCATGTCAACTCTATTGATTAGCTCCTGCAGATCGTCGATGTTTTCAGCTAGAATCACAGTATTGTCGGCGTACCGTATATTGTTAATTATTTCTCCTCCTATGATAATTCCTTTTTGATCTTTTAAAGCTTCCCTAAATAGATTCTCAGAATACACGTTAAAGAGGGTGGGAGACAGTACACAGACCTGTCTTACGCCTCGTTCAATACTGATTAGCTTTGATTCTCTGTTGTTGGTATTAATAATGGCTGTTTGGTTCCAGTAAAGTTTGGCAATAAGTTTGATGTCTTTCTCATCTAGTTGGATGCTCTGCAAGGCGGTAATTAGTCTGGTATGCTGAACGCGATCAAATGCCTTTTCAAAATCAATGAAGCACATATATACGAGTTTTCTTACCTCCCAACATCGTTGAAGGAGTGTTTGCATAGAAAATAGTGCTTCTCTAGTTCCAAGGCATCTCCGGAACCCGAACTGCTCTTGACCAGTTATTTCTTCGCACTTGTTGTTAATTCGGTTTAGAAGAATATGCAACAGTATTTTAACGGCATGGCTCAATAAACTAATGAGTCTACAATCGCTACATTTCTTAACGTTTGGTTTCTTAGGTAGAGGAATAAAGATCGATTTTAACCAGTCCGATGGAATTTCACTGGTATCATATATTTGATTGAAAAGTACAGTGAGTTCTTTTATATTGTCATTTGAGAGTAATTTTAGCCATTCGCTGTATATTTGATCTGGTCCACTGGCTTTGTTGTTTTTGGCTTGATGTATGGCTTTTTCCACTTCAGCTTTTAAGATTGATGGTCCTGTATTTGCACTTAAGTTAGGTAGTGATCCTCGATCATCCTTAAATAATGCTTTGATGTAGTTTTCCCATTCCTCCATTACTTCGTCTTCTAGGGATAGTGCATGACCTTCATTATTCGTCATGTTATGGGTGTATTTCTTTTGTGTACTGTAACTTCTTTTATTTTCTTATGTGTGTTAAATTCGTCATGTTTTCGTTGCAATTCTTCTAGTTCCTCACATTTTGCTCGCATCCATAACTCTTTGGCTTCCCTTATTTTTCTTCGAATCAGATTATGCTTTCGTTTATACTCTGAGTTATTTCTATTTTTAAGCTGTCTTCTTTCGTCCATCATTTCGATTATTTCATCTTTCATCCACGCTTGCTTTTTATAATGGATGACAGTTCCACTTTGCGTTGCTGTATCGATGATACCAGTCTTGATGTTATCCCATCTTTCTTAGACATAGAAATGTAAAAAAAATGTAACATAGAAATGTTACATACATGTATATGTAGAAACAGCTTTCTATTAAATATGGAATCACAAATGAGTAACCAAATATGGAATATTTATCCATATATTGAAGATAAACATAAACCAAAATATCAGTAACAAAAATAACAAAAATCTCATAAACGTATATGATTTCAAATAAATTTAAATTAGAAAATTGTGAAAAATAAAAGAAGTGGGTAGCTTAATTCACTTGCAGAAGCCATAGATCCATGTATCAAACTCTGGACCAGCACAATCATAATGACCCCAGAGCCCAAACATTATTCATTTAATCCAGTTTTCTCCACTGTTATTTGTGGATACAAATCTTTGACCAAAACGTAGATTCAGCATCAGCGGAGTCAAGAGATTTTTGGGCCAACGGCTCATCAGGCTCACTCTCTGCACTCTCATCTGGTGATTGAGGGGCTTGGACGCGGCAATCGCATAGCAATTTCTCTTTGTGACTTGTTAAATGCTTTTGACTGCATTTCCCACGACATTATGCTCCACAAATGAAATTACTATGGAATCAGATGTATCACTCTTAAGATTATAACTTCTTATCTATGTGGCAGACACCAAGCGGTAGTGTCTAAAGGTAGTCTTCTCGATTTTCTATCTGTAATACATGAAGTCCCACAAGGTTGGGTCTTAGAACCTCTTTTGTTTTTTATATATGTCAACGATTTGCCTAAAGTCATATCTCCGTACAAATCCATACAATTCCCAGATGATACAACATACGTTATATCAGGAAAAAATGATGATTTAAAAATGTTTCTGAGGAAGTTTCTACTAAATCTAGCACATAGTTTGCTGCAAGCGAACTAAAACTTAACTCTAAAAAAACGCAAAATTTGGTTATATCTGCAAGTAATTTACACAATGATCCAGATAACAAACAGATAGTTAAACTATTGGGAATAACCATAGATCGACTGAACTGGTCGGCTTATATCTCACAATTAAAGAAGAGCATAGGCGCAAAATTTCAAGCCAATGCTTTTTAAATGCATTCATTTTTTTCGAATCCTGAGAAAACTAATAAATATTTTTGAAAAATTTAAACGCAGAATGAAAGACTTTATTATTACTGAGGGCCGAAAGTCCCTTAGAATAAACAAAAAGTTTTTTTGAATGAGATATTTGAAATTAAAAATTACACTAAATTTTCTCTTCTTTTTCACCCCTGTAACTTATTAAAATATACATTATAGAAGTTTTCAGGGCCTTTCAGCCCTCAGTAATAATGTAATCTTTCATTCTGCGTTTAAATTTTTCAAAAATACTTATTAGTTTTCTCAGGATTCGAAAAGAATGAATGCATTTAAAAAGCATTGGCCCGAAATTTTGCGCCTACGCTCTTGTTCATTATTTGCTATTCGCCAGCTAGTAAGGGATGTCAACTTTGAAACAATAAAACTGACATATTTTTCTTTATTCCGCTCTCACCTAAACTATGAGTTAATCACATGGGGCAACAACAAATGCAATTAAAATATTTAGAATGCAAAAGAAAGTTATCAGGATTTTAGCAATGGTTAGTTATCTAGAAGATTGCGGACCTTTTTTTATCAAATTCAAAATTATGCCGCTACCTACTTTGTTGATATATTAAGTTCTAACTGAAATTCACAGAAAACGTGACCATTTAATGAAGCAGTCTTATGTCCACGTTTACAATACGCGAAACTGTCACGTCCTACGAACAAATCGCTGTAGATTACGTCTTTCAAATAAAAATTGCCTTAATTATAACTATTACAATATATTACCAAAAAGTATTAAACAGCTAAGCTGAAATAGTTTCGAAAAAGTGATAAATAAATATCTTCTAAAACATTATTTTTACTACTCAGAAGAATATATGACTCATTGCAAAACATCCACTGAACTGCTTACCGTAACATTGCCATAATTCTTTTTTTGTTGAATATGTGTTCTTGTTTGTGATATATTGTTATATATTTAAGTTACGTTTTATATTCCTTCTTTTTTTACCCTGTGTATTTTTTTACTTGATATAAACAATATTTGTATTTGTTATGTAGTTAAATAAATAAACTCTCTCTCTCTCTCTCTTTCTCTCTTTATCTCTCTCTCTCTCTCTCTCTCTGGACCAAACTAAATAACGTCCTATTCCTCAGAGTGTTTTTTTAGAATAAGTCCTATTTTTCTTTGTCCGTTTGTTTCTGTTCGTTTGTCTTTTATCTTGGGTAATTTTTTTTTCACTTCAAATGTTGATTTACTAAATCATTTTTGTAGGATGAAGATGTTATGACAGCTATAATTCAGCTTTTCTTCCTCTGTTAGATACTTTTTTTCATTTCTCTGGCACTGGACTTATATCATACGGAGACTCCAGATCTAGAGTGCTCCGATTAAGCCCGGAAGTCAAAGATACAGGTTCAGGTTGTATATTAGCACTTGTTTCTGGTACATATACTAGATGCACTATAGTGTTTATCTACAATCAGTAAAACCTTCGGTTCAGAAGTCGGTTTGGTGCATTGAATGAAGTACTGAAGTTCTCTGTCAAAATGTTCATTTTAATCCACCCTGATGGATGTGCAACTCCGACTGATCCTGGCGGACAGCCTCTCATTAGTTAAGCACTTGTTTTTTCTTGGCAAAATAAAGAACGGTGGCACAAGATGACCTGTAGCATCCAAGCAATTATTGTCATAAGGCATCCTCTTTCTGCTGAAGTAAGTGCAATTATCTGGCATTTACCTTTATGACCGATTCTTTGTACTATTGTAAGGCCAGATTCATCTTCGTTCTAAATACGATTTGGTGGATAGTTATTTTTAGTGTAAATATTTTACAGAAGCCTGAAAAAAGCATCCACTTTTCCCGTATCAAATCCAAATGCGCTGACAAAAGATGTACCAGTTTTTCTTAAGCCATACCTAATTGTATAAAGGGATTCCGCAAATTGTTTCTCTTATACGACATACGGCGAAGATCAGTTTTTGTCAAAACGTTTGCTTTTCATCATCAATATGTATTCCACCAGCGACCAGTTCACCTTCGACTTGGGAACACAATATTATATGTCGTCCTAATGTGATGACTGCTGTCTCTTCTGAAGGCTGTTTATCTTTTTGGCACAGATGAAATAAAGTTGTCCTAGGCACTTAAAAATGCTGTGCCGCTTTCAAATATCCCATTTTATTTACCCGGGCGAATTTTATAGCTTTTGCCATTTTTTCTTTATCCCAGACTTTTCGTTTCTTGGTCGATTGTAAAGCTGACATTCTGAAAACAAACACATTATTATTCAATTGATTTTAACCCTTCTTACAAATTTTTGTTGTTTTGCTGTGTTGTGGACATCCAAATTCTTACACAAGGTAAATTTTGATTTGAATTTTTAATAACTTTATTGTCTTTGGGTCTATAGAAAATGTCACACCGAGAGTGCAGTACGGCTAATATAGGAATGCACAATTGCCTGATTTCACGCCTTGTGCTTGGCGATACAAACAGGTCCAAGTGGTAGTCACAGAACTGTACGTCGGGCTCTGTTATTTATTATAAAATAATATATTGATAAAATAATTGCCTTCAAGTAGCCAAATAAGAGGCATTAATTTGAATAAAAAGACCTTAAGTTTGTAGCGAGAATTTTATTATAAAACTGTATATTTTATTAAACTAACAAATGTATTTTAAATTACATTTCTTGATAGCTATAAATATACCGGGTGGAACCTCCGGTAACTCGATTTCCGTGCACCCAGCCCAATATCCAAGAAAAACTTTTTCTTTTGTAAATATGTGAAAAATTATCGGGAACGGGAATATCGAAAAAGCTTTGCACATTTTTTAATCCCGGCGATGTTATTAAAAAAACAAGTTGCGCACTTGAATCACTGCGAAATTTTAACACCTACTATGAAATTTTTTTTTGTGGAAATCTGAAGTGCAGTTTTTGTCCTTGTTAAAACATAATGCAGTCTCGCCTTTTTTTACACACAACATAAGTTTACCTAGTTCCTTGGTATAGCAACCTGGTAGTTTTCAGCGAAACCTTGTGTTATTCCATATGGGATAATGGTTTTCCTTGCCCACACTTGACCAGATGAGCAGGTATAAGGTTTATAGTGTAAGTTATTTAACATTATATTATATTTATACTTTATTAAACTAACAAATAAATATTAAGTTACATTTCTTGATAGCTATAAATATACAGGGTGGAACCTCCGGGAACTCGATTTCCGTGCACCCAGCCCAATATCCGAAAAGCCCATACTCTGATTGGACTGGTAAATGCATTTTATTGGTTATACAGTGTAAAATAATCGAGGTTACTCACAGATATTCAATTAATTATACTAAAGTCGTCCTCTACATCCGAGATGTCGGATTCGCTTTCGCTACTCTCCCCTGTGTTGGCGTGTATTATCAAATGGTCTACGTCATTTTGCAGGTTGTCCGCAGTCCACATCTCAGTTTCCGTTTTCTCAACAACATGAGTGACATAATTGCGCCAATTTTGCTCTGTGACGCGTGCGAAACCATCGTCGATCAACTGGCGTACCTCGTCGTTTTTAAAAGTGGTATTATCGGTACCTACATATCGCTTAACTTGGTTCCACACCATTTCTATAGGATTCAATTCGCAGTGATATGGAGGAAGCCTTAAAATATAAACATTATGTTGTGAAGCATACTCATCAAGATGATACTTATCGTATTGATCTTTAAAAGCACGCGCTGCTTCTAATAGCTCGGATTTCAAATAACACTCCTCGAAAAAATATCTTTCAGAAGTCTGTATAAAGTAGAAAGAGACAACGGCTGTATATTCTCATTACCTTGTATGAAGTTATGTATATGCTTTAAGAATGGCGGCAAATTTTTCATGAAAAATTCACAATGAACAATTCTCCGTAGAATACTTCTTACACCCTCGTCATATGTGAATATTCTAGAATTTGATTGACACACTCGTTTTTTACGTTTTTTTGGCGATTTCAACGTTCCACTCTGTTCTTTTTCTTTTTTGAAATTGTAAATGCTTCTTTCGCTAACACCAGTCATCAACGAAGTACGTCTTACAGCAGCACTTACATTAAGTTGTTTCGTATTTTGTAAAAAACACAACACATTTAACACTACGAGTTTAGCGCAACCGTTAAATAATTCACCGGATTTAAACTTATGGGACTCCATGCTCTCTGTTGAAACTCGGACTAAATTTTGAAGTGTAGTTTCGTTTTCCAAAAGCACTTTCACCCTAAGGATGGGTAGGGGGTGAAATAGGGGAAGCTTGGAGTTTATCAAATACTAATTATGACAAACAAGTTTATGGCCATATTTAGGTGATTATGTTAATGATGGTAATTTGTAGCAGAAGTTTAACAAAAGAAATGAAGACCTATTTATAGAAACAACATAACTGTATTTTTAATATTTTACATACAATAGAAAAAATCTAATTTCTATGAAAGAATTGGAAATTTGAATATTATATATAATATCTATAAATAATATCATTTCCAAGTTTTCAAATTCTTTCCTAGAAATTATGTAGGTTTTTTCTATTTTATGTAAAACATTAAAACTACAGTTATTGTATGTTGTTCTTGTAAAGAGGTGCTCAAATGTTACTCTTATAAATATGATTCAATTGTATATCTCATGTTGACGTTTTATATGCAAAATTCATAGTTTTCGTTGACAATAACTCATCAATGCCTTTTTATTCTACTGTATACGTATACATGATATAAAATATTTTACTCGTACTGCCGGCAGATGCATTTTATCCAAGCCGGTCCTGTGAGACAATGAGCAATCAACAGCTGGAGAAAACCGACAACCCTGCGCGTTTATTCTCCATAAGAAAAGCATTGCTGTATCTTACCCGTACTGCACTCTCAGTGTGACATTTTCTATAGAATAATAATTTAACCAGTGGTTTGAGTTGTTTTCGGCTATTTTACCTATACGAGGTGTATTAACTGAACCGGCGTTAATTACTACTTTCAACTGCTTCGAAACGAGTACTGCGCCTTACTATCATCCACAATTCTAATTTGCCCATAATTTTTGCAAAAAATGTATTTATTATACTTCTTCAAGATGACTCGAAATATTTCCCAAAAATTTACATAAGCCTACTTCCGTAATAAACAGAACACAATGAGACTTAAACTTGAAGTAACAATATCCGATAGGAATATATCAGTTGAGGTGAGTTCTCACTCCATCAGCGCATCACTTGATTTTCAAATAAATCTAAAAATCCGTTTACTCGTATGTATGACTATTTTATGAATGACTATAATATATATATATATATATATATATATATATATATATATATATATATATATATATATATATATATAAGGTACCGAAAAGTACAAAGACCAACGTAACGAAGTTCATACAGGAAAAATCCAGGAGAAAAACTTCAGCCTGTGATGAGAACTCACTTCACCTGAAGCTGGGAAGGTCTTTTGGATGTAACATTCCAGAAAAAAATCATGTAAACTTGTAGTATATCTTTCACATCTTTTAAATTACTGTATGAAAGTGAATGTCACAATGTGAAAGTTATAAAATACAATTATAAATTTGTTTTGAAATTAATGTCACAAAAAGTACTTTAAAATAGCCTTTTTGTGCTAATTTTATAGACAACCATGTTAAAAGTATTACCGATAGAATATATTTGTATGTTCGATTAATATTCAATAAATTTTCACTAATATTCTGTTTATTTACTTAAACTTTAAGAGGTGGGTATCTTGAGAAGAACTAGATATAGATAGAATTAGTATCTTCACCATAGGACAAACATAAATAATATCATAAATGAAAGATAGAGTGTATAACCATAGGCTACTGGATACAAATATGAGAGCTCTTACTTGCAATTAAAAAATATCTCCAAGGTTTACGGTTCAAAAAGCTATCCAAAGATATGAACAATTTTTTACGTGAGAGAGAAATACAAATAACATCAAATAAACTGAAACATAAACAAAAACAAATCCTAGAACTACAATACTACTTACAAGTTAATACAAGTCCTTGGAATGTCTATGTGTACGTACTATTGTCCATCCAAGTCAATATCACGCAGATCTTGCCGGTAGAGATGTGGCAACCCTGGGTGTCCAATGATACCAAGAAAACTATGGGAAAAACTTCTTTCACAAACTTACTGGTTTACACAAAAAGGGCACTACAAACTTATAATTAATTGCTCTTATTTTAAAAGCGGGACAAATCTTGATGGATCAGAGAGTACTTTACATATATATATATATATATATATATATATATATATATATATATATATATATATATATATATATATATATATATATATATATATATAACATCGCTACAGGCCTTATAGGCTTCTGGCTTCTAAAAACTTGGTTATTTTCCCCCATTTTTTTCGGTCCCTTGCTTTCTCACGCCTATTTCTGGCAAGTCTTGCTTTACTGCTTCTAACCATTTCTTCTCTGGACGTCCTCTTTTTTCACCATTGCTTCCTCCTTCAGTATTGTTTTAATATTTCGAATATCTGGCATTCGTTTAATGTGACCAAGCCATCTAGCTCTTTGAGCTCGTATTTTTGCGTAATTGCTGGTTTTCCATACATCCTCATTATTTCTTTATTCGTTCGGCTTCTTCAAATATTCTCTGCCGTCTTTCTCTCATTTCCAAATATATTGCGTTTTGTTTGTTTGTAACTTTTTTTAAATGTTTTTTTTTGTTCTCACCCTTTCTCATCCTTTCCTTCAATCTTTCCCTACATTCCTTAAAAATCTCAGCAGGGCTTCCACTTTCTCCTGTACTTTTGTTATTTTTTAGGTCTCTTATTATTTCTTTGATTTCATTCAAAGTTGGTCCCTCGCACGTCCCTTCTTCATCTTCTTGCCAATTCTCATTTCCCTTAAGTACCTCTTGTTGGTCTGTATTTAATAGATCGTTGAAATATTCCGCCCATCTGTTTAATTTTTCTGTTGTTTCACCTAGAAGTAAACCTTCTTTGTTTCTGCAATACTGTGGATTATTCTTTGTAGTTTCTCTGGGTTGCTTAAATTCTTGGTGGAAATTCTTCACCTTTTTATTTATGTAGGCTTCTTCTATGTCTTTCAATTGCTTTTCTAGCTGTTCTCTTTTCTTTTTTTCTGCAAATTATTTTCGCTTCCCTCCTTCTTGCCACATAGTTTTCGATCACATTTTGGGTATTTTCTTTATCTCTTTGTAGTTTTACCCTGTTTATTCTTGCCAAACATTTCTACATTCTTCATCGAACCAGACTCGCCGTCTTTTTATATGAATTCTTCCTATACACTTTTCCACTACTTCCGACATGGTTGTCTTTATGGTCTCCCACTCTTCATCTATAGCCTGTTTGACTGTATTCTCTAGTTTTTTATTTATTTCTTCCTCTAGTTTGTTTACAACCTGCCTCTCTTGAAGGCGCTCTAATTGGTAATTTAAAATATCTCTAACAAGTTTTGGTATTATTTCTAGTTCTTATTTTAGTTTTGCTATTGAACTATTTTTATAAATCTAATTTCTTAACTTTATTTATTATAAAATAATATTCTAAAACTTAGTTTATTAGAGTCTTTATTTATTTAATTTATATTTAGTCTTACTAATTTATTTTATACTATTTACACTATTCTAATTTATATACCCACTGCATTTATTTCCCGCGTTACAATTCAAACTCGACTCGATACAATTATTCTTTTTGGAACTGCCTGTTTACAATGAAAATTCCTCTATATATATATTTATTAACCGTTATTCTGGAGTTCCCTAGAATTCGGTCGGTGACCCTTGATGAACGTTCTCGAACGCCATGGAACCCAGACAGGTGTTATCGGAGGAGACCCTACTAAAAAATACTTACTAGACAAATATGTTTACAGTTTAGGCATGAGACATGTTTATCGTAACATTGCCCCTCTCTTAAAAGATGGTTCCTCCTGGAACCTTGTCGGGACTGGAACTGGAACGGCATGCTGGTATCGGTAACTGGACCCTCTTTTACAACTTCCAGTTGTATAAAAAGGACAAGGCACCAGTAATTATGCGGATTGCAACAGACTAACACCTGGACTTCGGTGTCTTTAAAGATCTTCTCCACCATACTTCGGATAACCCTCCAATCTAATTGGCAGCACTCCAACTTTGGCATGGCAATTCGCTGAAGGGTTTTCTTCACTGTCGTGTAACTGACGAAGTACTTCGGCTATTCTGCTCTTTGGGATCACCAACTGTCTTCTTTTCTCTGAACCGTCATAATTTTCCAGTACTCGTTTGAGCAAGCTATCTTCTATGATAAATGAGTCCCACTGGGCCCAATACGTCTTACCTACTGAGCATAGGTTTGATATTTCTTGCCAAGGTGGTCGACGGTTTTCCTCTTTCCATTTTCGAAATTTCTGTATAACTGGATCTTTCTCTTGTTCTTCCCTTATCTTAGTAGGTGTCCAGTCGTCGTTAACCATCGTTGTTCTTAGCATTGCTGCTTCCTTGGATTCCGTTTTGTTGTAGTGGGAACACTCTGCTGGGCATGGCCTTCTGGAACGAGAATCAGAGTTTGTGTGGCTAACTCCGGCCCGGTGCTCAATCTTGAAATCGTATTCTTGGAGTCGTTCGATTCATCTGGCTATCTGACCCTCTGGATTCTTAAACTGCATTAACCATTTAAGGGCGGCATGGTCGGTTCGGATTAAAAACTTCCTTCCATAGAGGTATTGATAGAAGTGCTCTACTGATTTCACTACTGCTAGAAGTTTTCTTCTCGTGACGCAATAATTCCGCTCAGGTTTGAAAGAACTTTAGTAAAATATCCAAGGACTCGTTCATGTCCTCCTTGAATCTGAGATAGCAATCCTCCAATTCCCACATTACTTGCATCTGTATCTAAGATGAACTATCCTTCTGGCAGTGGATAACCTAAAATTAGTTCTGTAATTAAATGCTTTTTTAAGGTCTCAAAGGCATTTTGGCAGTTTGTATCCCAGCGGTAATCTCTTGCTTCCTCTGTAAGTCGCGTTAATGGCTTAGCGATATCTGCAAACTTCTTAATAAACCTCCGATAATAAGTATATAGTCCAAGAAAACTTCTCACTTAATGTTTGTCAGTTGGTTCTGGCCATTCCTTAATGGAATCGATGTTTCCCTTATCCACGGCCACTCCTTCTTTACTGACTATATGACGCAGATAATTGACTTTACCTTGAAATAGTTGGCACTTCTTGGGGTTTAACATCATTTGGGCAGCTTTAAGTCGATTAAAAACGTTTTCTTAATTCTTCAGATGATCTTCAAATGTCTCCCCCAAGACGATTATGTCATCTAGATAAACCAGGCATGTTTTCCAAGATAACCCTAACACATTTTTCATAAGCCTTTCAAATGTCGCAGGAGCATTACAGTGTCCAAATGGCATAACGTTGAATTGCCACAATCCAGATCCTGTGGTGAAGGTTGTCTTCTGTTTATCTACTGGGTCCATTTCTACCTGCCAGTATCCAGACTTCAAATCCAAAGTAGAAAACAATTTACCTCCAGCCAATGTGTCCAATGTGTCCTCGATCCGAGGCAAAGGGTAACTATCTTTCTTGGTAACGTTGTTCAGCAAACGGTAATCCACACAGAACCTCGTCTTTCTTCTTAACCAGGACCACCGGAGAGACCCATGGGCTCGTATGTTTACAGTTTAAGCATGAGTCATATTTATCGTAACACTATTATTAGTGTATGGTCACTGTTGGTATCTGCCCCTCTGTAATTCCTGCATGCTTTCAATTAGGACATCCATATATATATATATATATATATATATATATATATATATATATATATATATATATATATATATATATATATATATATATATATGTTCGGATAAGTTTCCGCGGTCAGATAAATGAAAATTACTGAGTTCTCGGGAAGAACCGCGTTGAGAATTTAAAACTCGACGTTTCGGCACCCATTTTGGAGCCATTATCAAGAGGGATACGGTTCGGTTCGAGTTCGGGGTCTCAATCTGCCTACTCCCCTCACTCGAGACGTACCAGTATCGTGTTCTATATTGCAAGAACTGTCTCTCGGCACTGAGGTCTCAATCTGCCTACTCCCCAGTGTCGAGTTTTAAATTCTCAACGCGGTTCTTCCCGAGAACTCAGTAATTTTCATATATATATATATATATATATATACACGTATATGTGGAGTAAATATTTTACGGATTTTTGATGACTTCTGAAAATAGAGATGCTTCGTCCCCATCTTAATGTGCTCTAGTTTATGGCCGTTTTGCCTGAAGTTCGGGGGTTCAACATACCCAAGCCCAACGAAGGCTAAACCACGAAAAACACCTTGCTACAAAGAAGGATTTAGAGTTGATAGTGTCGCTATAGTGGACCAATCACAGTGAAGATTGTCACTTTGGTCGGCCAATTACAACGAGTTTTATTATCTACAATTGTATTGGCCCTCCTACGGAAGATCGCTGGGCACATAGAACTAGTAAATGAATAAAACAGCGTACCTTCCGATCATAGATTCAAGCTAGTTCCTAATCTTGACACCAGCAAGACCTATTTTGGCTGAGTAGCCCGTTTACGAAACTCTGCGTTTTATTCTCACCTATACTAAAATTTAACGAACACGAGACTTCGTCACAAAGAACAGTTTCATATCTCTTTTAATTGTTAGGATAAATATAAGGTCTCACAGCTTCGATATTATCACCACAATCAGAATTGTAGGAAATCGGCATTTTAGCTGTTCTTTTTGGTCGAGATAAATAAAAGTGGTCGAAAAGTTCATTAGATTAAAAAAATGAAAGATCCGACAATAATGTAAATACCACCATAATATCGCCGCATACAAGATCTTTACACACCAAAATCTTGAAAGCCGTTTACGAGATAATTGAGTCGTTCCATACTTATAACTCACTATGTGTATAGCTATTAAGAATCGTAAATTTAAAGCAACCGAGTAGTATATGTCTGTAGAACTAATTTTAAATTTTAATTGAATAATTATCCGAAATAGATTTAAAATGAGCTGTACAGACCTAGACAACTCTGTTTAGACTCAAGATCTGGACCTACCTTCAGAAAAAACGACAACATGAAATCACCACTGACGTGGCAATATAAAAAGAAAGTGTCTGCCAACTTCGACGCCATCTACGGTAAACGAGCTAAACCAAAGTACAGATGTATTGATTAATCATAGCGAGAATTTCGTCACGTAATTCACTACGTGGGGTATTGCATAACATATTGACTACTTCAAGAAACATGACAATGTCGTAAATCATTCTCAATTGATAACTCTACACAAAGATTAATAGATGGGGCTGTTAGACACTTTATAAAGTCTCTGCTTTGTATTGTTGGATATTAGTAGGTATTACATAACATCTATTTTAAAACGTAAATTCAGTTTGACACGATTTATTTAAAGTTAAGGTATTATTTAATATAACTGAATCTCCTTTTATTTTCCTGAATGCCACATTTATATATAGATGTCTTGATTTATGATCAATTTAGCCTTACTGATATATTGGTTGTACATAATAAATTCTTTCTTTATGTTATGCAAACTGTCTAAGTTGGATTACGCTTTTTGTAAACCTTTTTTTTTCAACATTTTTACACTTTTCGTATGTTTCCATAATAAAAAATAAAAATTTTGCCTTTTTCCATTTTTCAGTCTAAAATTACAAAGTAATGTCTGCACAAGAGCTACAAAATATAATAAATGCGGTAGTTCGTCATAGCGAAATGTTCGGTTTATATCTAAATGTTTCTAAAACTAAAATTCTAGTATGTTCACAGTAACCAACAAACGTACATTTTTACATTCAGGAACAAATAATAGATCAGATAACTTCCAAAAAAAGAAATCCTGTCAAGAATAAAACAAGCGAGGAAAACACTCATGAACATGAAAACATTTTTTTACTTAGTCTAGAGCTTAGAATTCGAATGATCTAATATTACATTTTTTCCGTTTTGCTGTATGGCTGTGAAAGTTGGACAATGAACAAACTCTGAAGCAGAAATAAGAATAGATGCCTTTGAAATGTATATATATATATATATATATATATATATATATATATATATATATATAGACGGATGCTGAGAATTTCGTGGAAACTAAAAGTTACCAATGGTGAGGTACTTCGCCGCATGAGTAAACAAAAAGAACTACTCAGCATAATCAAAGAGAGAAAATTACAATACTTGGGTCATGTGTTGAGAGATGAAAGATATGAATTACTTTAAATCATATTGGAAGGTAAAGTGCAGGCAAAAGATCAGTTGGAAGACGTCAGAACTCGTGGCTGAAAGACCTGAAGAATGGTTTGACCGCTCATCCACAGAAATCTTTCGTGCACCAGTTTACAAAGTTACAATTGCCATTTGGATCGCCAACCTTCGAAAGGAGACAGTACAATAAGAAGAAGAATAACTGTTATAAGTTATAAAATAACAAAAAGTTTTCTATTTGGGATATATAATGAGAGGTGATAAATATTAGATATTATAATTAATTTAAATAAATAGGACGAAAAAAAGAGTAGAGTAAAAAGAAATATTAATAGCTACGAGATGTAATATTTTGGTGAGAAAATCAAAAAGTGAAAGTGAAGTGAAATTTTGACTCTTGTTAGCCAAACAATTACGAATAAATGCACATAAACTTTTATACACAAAAGTGTCATATTTACGGATTGAAGAGGTGTCATAGAGAGACTAAAAAATATAAGTGCGGTCAAGAACTTAAGTCATCTAGAAGTAGAAATACTACTGACCAATCACGAAATACTTAGCTCGCAACGGGAGGTGCTAATAGTTTGGATCAAAGGGCATTCGGGTATACAAGGAAACGAAATTGCTGATAAGTTTGCAAAATCTGCCTCAGACTTACACAGAGATTCTATTAACCAGTGTATTCCATATACAAATTTGAATTCCACACTTAAAGTTCAACTTAGGACTAAATGGCAAGAACTACATGACAGCAAACAAATAGGATTAAATTATAAATCATGTCAAGTCCAAATCCCAATAATAAGATGGTTCCACAACCAAAACAACAGGAACTTTATTATTACTTTAAAGAGAATAAGAGCAAGTCATGCAATGTCACCAAGCTATAAATGTAAAATTGGTTTAATTGATGATTCCTCATGTTTATGTGGTGAACATGGAGACTTAACACACATTCTACTTGGTTGTTCATTAAATAGTCAAAGCACAGATAAATTTTATAATGTAGTTGTTAAGGCCGTTCCTCGCGATTCTGGGCATAGCTAAATTCCAATGTAAAAGTTTATATCAAATAACGCAAAAACTATGGCAGATATTGAGATGATTCTTTTTTTATATGAAAGGTCTTAAAAAGTTCTAGTGCACTATTTGGTTGTAAATTAATAAATTGTTTAAACAATATTTTTTTTTAAATATTTTTGGTTAAAATAAACGAAAAATTTTTTTTTGAAATAGGGCACTACAGAATTTGACCCACTTTCCGAATCTGTTTTTATTTTTAACATAAAGTGTAACACAAAGCAGTTATTTGGTATAAACTTTTTAAAAAATCTCAAAGTTCTGCTAAATGTTACTCTCTCTCGGTCAGTACAGGCTGTCTTTGTCGATATCTTCTGGATTCTCGCCGACAGGTAGGTAAGAAATATACACCCTCTCATAAATAATGTTGTATAACATTATTAGGGCTTATTAAAGAGTAATACCCATATATTTTGAAGTATTTGAATATGGAATTTGATTATTTGTAGTTATTGGAATATTTATTTTAAAAGTTTTTGTTAGTAAAGTTTACATAATATATGAAGTTTGTTTCGTTACTTGCTTGTCCAGTCATATTAGTCCAGGGTAATAAGGATTTTCTCGCGACACTCAATAATCCAGGTAGCTGATAACTTTTTTAGTTATTGTAGATCTATAAGAAGAAAACCTATCTGTTTCCTGCCTAAAGTTCAGAGCCGTTTTTTAATGATTACCAATTTAATGCAAAAAACGCGATTTTTTCTATTTTTTGCACTCCATTAGAAAGCTAAATACTTGACATAGAATTACAAAATTTTATTTTTTAGAATATTGATAAAGCTTCAAAATGCCGCTTTTTGAAAGTCGAAAAGTCAATTTGTTGCTTCGCAAACTGCAAAATAAGTGACAATTGATATTTGTTAAAAACTTTTAGTAAACTTAAACTTTGAACTCTAGAGTTCCACCCAAAGTTGGGTATTGGGGTACTTAACAACCCCTCAAAATTTGGGACCGATATATTCGAAAATTAGTTTAAAAGTTATTGTATTTGTTTATCTCAGAGACCTTTTTTTTACAATAACATAAGATAAAAAAGAATAAAGATAGGGTAATTCTGTGGGTGACTAATGAAAGCAAAAGACTTATACTATCAATATGCATTAAAAAAAAATAAAAGAATAATTTATTATAGTCAAAAATCCTGATGTCAAATTTTTGAAATTATATAGTTTATAAACATTTAGAATAACTTTAAAAAAATTGTCCCTAGAAAAAAATTTTTTTTACATTCGAAAAGCTAGTATTTTCACCCGAACTTTCAAATAAAAAAATTTGGCCTAGGTTAATTTGGGCCAAAGTTAGCCATGTTTTTTTGTTAATTCACAGCTAATTTAATTATAATAATTAAGGAACCTCATTGACGCCATGTTAAAGAATGGGAGTTGTATTTTTTGTTAAAAAATTTGCACAGACATTGTACCTTTACAGGACCCTCTACGAATTTTCGAAAATGTAGTTCAAATAGTGACTAGGAGGAACCCACAAATCCATGACGTTTAAATACCGAACAAACAATTTTAAACTAATAAAATTTTCTATATCTCCGGATCTATTCAATGGATTTTGATCACTCTTTTTTTAATTTGCATGTAATTTCTACGTACATTATAATACTAGTATCATTAATAATCATAGAAAAACTCGCGTTTTTTGCATTAAATTGTTGATAATTAAAAAACAGCTCCAAATTCAAGGCAGGAAACAGTTTAGTTGTCAAGACAGATACATTGTTACCTAAAGAAGTGAAAGTGGTTCAATTTAGAAATTATATAGTAAATAAAAAATATTTGAAAACTGATGCACATATTCCTCCCGCGATTTGGGCTTTAAGTACTAATTTTATAAATCGCACCACTAATAGACGTAAATCCTTTAATTTTAATTTCATGAATGTTTTTATTCGCCATATCTCAACATTTTCCATTTCAGAATATTTATCATCAAACTGTGATCTACGTTAAAAGCCAATTTGTCAGTAAAAAAGTAACAAAAATAAACAAAAGAAAATATAAGACATAAAAAAAACCAATAGGTACTGTGACCTCAAAATATCTTGTTATACATTATTTTGTAATAAAATTTTATAAATGTTTGTCTTCGATTTGCTTGTTATGAATCATTTACAGGACGATTATTTGTTATCTGTATGTACCCTTGCTAAGTTGTGAATTAATTATTCAATAAATATTACTCTGGTATACTCGTATTATTCTAATTACCCCATAGCCACACCGAATAGAAGACCGCCCGATCGCTTTATTGTATAGACCCAAGACTTGTCACCACAGGGGGTTTTAAGTAGGTATAAATATAAAATCTAGTACAAGAGATGACGTTTAGAATATTCTTCGTGAATAGATTCTGCTTTTGTAAAGAAAGATATTTTTGAAATAGATATCTCACTGAATTTTACCGTTAGGATTTTCAAGGATAAGCCTTAATAACAAAATTTGCTTACCCATAAATTTAAATTGTATAATTTTCAATAAGAATATTAATATATTGTACTGCTTATATTATCACGTCAAAAGGTGCAAAATGAAATTGTAAATTACTAACCATCTCTTTGTTAGCAATTCTGCAACTAGTTAGATTTTGTAAGTGGGCGACGAAAAAAAAAAAAAAATTGAAGTTAAAAAAAACTGCTCTCACTTAACTTTTACACTACTAATGCTTAATACTTTAGGCATTGTTATTTAAATTTCTGTAAATTTCTTTTTTCTTTTTTTTTTGTTTATTTTTTTTAAACTATTATAGTTAGAAAAAAAAATCGTATGGCTAATTGGTCTTTACCAAAGCCATCTAATTAATTAAAAAAATAACTTTTACATACTGTAAAGTAAAGTATACCACATACACAAGATAAATAAACTTTTTAAGAATGTTGTATGTACCAAATGTACCTACTATATAAGAGTGTTCTTGTCTTATAGTTCTGTCCTTTTCGCCTTTCTAATTTACTAGGGTTAATATTCATTCATTTTAATCTTGCTTTGTTTTTTGTCCATATTTTATTCTATTACCTTTTTCGCACAACATATGTTTTTATATTTTCTTACCAAATCTAACGAACCTTTTTCTGTAAACCACAGAATAATGAAGTAATTTAGTTAAGAATAGAAGTACGAAGCAAAATCGTTGAAATTCTAACAAATCTTTCCCTTGAACTTTAGGTTAAAATGTATAATGCATAAACGAAGTTTAGTTATTTCAAACTTTTTACTTTTAACGAAAACAAATTTTGAATTCAAAACAAGAAAAAGCTAAAATAAGTCTTCCCGTTTCATTTTGCCTAGTTGTAAAAATTGGGTTATATGAATAGTAGGACAGAAGGTCGGAAAGGCTTTGCTTTGGTGCGGAATGAAAAACATTTTCCTGCAGAGACGACTTCGGTGCAAGATGACAACTTTTTATAAATGTGTTATACCTATAAATGTTAAATTATATTCATAAAACTAACAGCTTGGAAACGTATATTAAAATAAATATGCACAGTTTTTTAATATTTATTTATAATAAAAAACTCTATTTTTCTTACAAATTTAATTTTGTTTATGATACTTATCCTAGCAGATAAGCTTTCGGTATTATATAGTACCTGCCTCCTAATAAAGGGATGGGATCAAACATATACAGTAAGATCGCTTTTTATGCGGATTATTTTTATACGATTTTAAAGATGTGTGGTTTGTATTTCATCCAAAAATTATCCAAAAATTTCTAATATTAACTATTATATTTAAATCCGTAAACTGATTTTCGAAACCAAATTCTGATTTCTGCTTTAATCTGTGCCTTCTAAGAATTGCAAGGCAAAACAGACGTTGATAAAGATGTTATAAGAGACATAAGCGGACACACAGACGTACTATACGTGAAATCATATCTTAACTGTCTTTCCTTCTATTATATTTAAATATTAACTATTCACATCCAGATGTCAGTAAAGTGTTTGCCATTCGGAGATTCCCTTGTTACATGATGTTTCTATTACATAATTGCTAGTTTAGCATTGAAAGGTATAACCTGTTATTGTTTTAAAATAATTTTTCTCTCAGCGGTGCTTCGTTTTATAAGTTGTTTAAAATTTCATTGATTCCAAGTTGAAGTATAATAAGCAGCACGGTTTTCAGATTGAAACGTTTCATGTAAGTGTCGTTAAGTTTTATTTTTCATTAGAAGAGGTTTTTCCATTTCAATATCGTAAGTCTAATTTTTCTTTTCTTTTTTTAAGATTATATTTGGCCCGATTGAGAAAAAAAAACATCAAAGACTATCAATTTCATTAGAAATGAAAATTAAAATTTTAGATCGCTTAGAAAAAAGAGAAAGATCTACGAAAATTAATACTTAATACTTTTCTCATCTTATTAAATGTTGCTCTAGCTTGTTCAATTCTCATTTTAATTTTATAACTGAGTCAGATAAAATTAAATTAGAAGAATTTTTTACCAACTAACAAAAAACAAAATTTGTTGAATTTATTATTGTTTGTATTTTGAGAACGCTTTCTGAAGTGCAAATTGAAACGCCAATAAACTTTAATTGTGGCTTATTCCCATTAAAACAGTAATTAAGCATAGAGAACTACTAAAAAATGTAAAACTTAAAAAAAAGTTTTATTTGTGACATATATTGAGAGGGACAGATATGAAATCCTGCAGCTGATTCTCAAGTAAAAATAGAAGAGGGAAGAAGAGAAGAAGAGAAGAATGCAAACATCTTGGATGGGAACATGCGCATTCACCATATATATAAAAGTCGTGCATCCACCAATATTACTAATGCATCTCATTAAACATTTTATGTCCAACATAAATGTCTAATAACAACTTTATTTTTCGCAGATGATCAGGTAGTTGTAGCGAATGATGAGAAAGACATGGACTACATGTTTAGAAAACTAACGAAACAATATGAAAAATGGGGCCTTAATATGAATACGCAAAACGCAACAGGGAAAAAAGCGGTGAACTCTCTACTATGGTCTAAAGATATTAGACAAGAAACGAAATTGACAATCTGTCGAACCTTGGTAGAGCCTATTACGACTTAGGGGACAGAAGTTTGGCAGATCACGAAAAAAATAATAGGAGTAGTAGAAATGGATTTTCTAAGAAAAGTGTATCCAAAAAAGATCATATATCAGGAATGAAGATATTAGAAGGAGGACAAATACTGTATATTCCAGTGTAGACAGAATTAAAACGAGACAACTAGTGTGGTATGGTCACGTGAAGCGAATAAATGAAGATACATGGTGAAAGAAGGCTTTAAATTACATACCACAACAAAGAAGAAGAAGGGGAAGGCGTTCAGTTGCCTGGGAAGAAAATGTACGGCACATAATGAGAAATAGAGCCATCGAAGAAGACGAATGGATGGACAGAACACAGCCACATGTTGGCTAATATATGTTGACAATACATTCGTCATTTGGAGCCATGACATAGATGCTTTGATGTCTTTTCAAGCCCGTCTGAATGGTATATATCCTAGTATCCAGTTCACGATGGAGGTGAAAACTGATTCATCCCTACCATTTCTCGATGTTATCATAAAGAAAAACCAATCCAAAAGTTTTCATCACTCTGTTTATCGAAAACCCACCCATGCCAATCGTTACTTGCATGTCAACTTTTATCCTCCAGCTTTACAAATTAATTCAGTCATTATTACCCTTGTCTCTAGATTAATACACCTTTGTGATGATGCAAGTGGACCCGCTGAGCTAGTTTAAAATAAACCTTTATCCAAAACTGTTACCATAAAAATCACAACAATATCATAGACATCAATCTCTCACTCAATCTCAACCCAAAGACTCAGACACTTATCATACGAAAGCTTTTCTTCCTTACATCAAAGGTGTCACTGACAAAATCGATAAAATTCTTAAACCAAGAGCAATAAAAACAATATTTACCTCCAACAAAAACTTTCATCTCTTGTCCGATCAATCAAAGACAACATTCCAAATGAAAAATACGGAGTTTATGAAATTTCTTGAAAAGAAGGACCTCGATCTTATATAGGCCAAACAAATCGTAGAATCCAAAGTAGGATTTATGAACACTCCATTTTTGTTCGCAATTCCGATTCAATTTCAGCTCTAGGTCAAAACCATCTTCATACAAATAACAAAATTGTTCTACAAAATTTTCTCTGTTGGTTGTGGCATTACCAAAGTTAGCATTCTTGTAACAATGGATTCAGCAACTTGCCTTATTATTATACTAATCCTTGAATGACATATTTTAAACTAAAACGCCAACGATTTACAAGATTCTCCTGTAGCCAAAAACCTAAAAAAGTAACATCTAGTAATTCATGACACCTAACTCATTGTTTTTGTTTTTATATTTATAGACAATGATTGCAGGAAGAGGTAGGGATATGTAAGAGATTATTACATAAAAAGACGAGGTAAGCATAGCACGGGTTCATCTGGGGAAGCAGCGAAGAAAATATCGGTCCAGCTATCATTCTTAGATAGTATCTCTTCAGCCAAGAGAAAGTAAATTTATATTTCCTTATTTTACTGGTAATAAAATATTTTTATTTTATTTTTAGTGCTCTCAGCAATATAGAGCAGTCTGAATCTCAACAGAGTGTGAAAAATAGCACAGCTTATTGTAGCAATAAAGACGACTACATGGAGCTACAACCGTCTGAACTACTTATTACCGCAGATGAAACTAGCAACAACATTTTAAATATCCAAGAAGGCGAAGCTAAAATTGTAAAAACTCAAAGAGTTAATAAACGCAAATATTCATCGCAAACTACATCCATATCTGCAGATGAACGTTTGAAAATATTAAAACAAATAACCGAAAGACAAGATCTAAAAAAAAAAATAACTAAACCGTTGCCAAAAGTAGTTCAGGTTAGGCTTCGAATGCAAATTGGAAATTTAGTAGGAATTGCAGAGATTGAACATTTATCATCATTGATCAAATAAATGTACATTTCTTTAAAATAAAAGTAAATGTAAAACTATGTGTTACTTTTGTATTTGATGCAGTCAATAGTAATGGAAACACATATCTTAAAAACAGGCATAATTTCTGCTCAGGAGTCAATGGATTTGGAACACGGTTTGTTGGTATTGCACAAAGATCGTCTTTTATATATCCTAGGACGTAATCAAATAAGACCGGCATCAACCGAAAATATTCTCTGAACTTATTTTCGTTAGTATATAAATGGCGACAAATCAAAATTTGGTATGCATCCTCTACAGTTCTATTTTTATAAAAGTCAGATTCACTTCTTCTATCATTCTCTTTCTCTGATTCCTCACTATCTAGCACTACTAAAAGAGCAACATCGAGGTCGTCCATGGTCGCTCGTTTTCAACGCAAAACACTACAGATGACGCTTTCTGAGTTTACATATTTCATTGCCGCAATAAAGGAACTTGATTTTTCCACCGCAATCTGACGTCATTCATCGAAACATTACAGTCGCAATTTGCGTTTACCGCTTTCGGGGAAACCAAAACTTAAGTCTGCAGGTGCGTTGACCGAGACACAGAAGTTAACAAGGGACCAACGAATTTCGTTTTTGCATCATTTTGTCTACAGCGTTGATGCTCCCGGCAGTATTCGGGCTAGGTAATACATTAATGGTACGATATGAAGTACCTTCAATGTTTACATTTCAAAAACAAGCAATGTTACAGTTAAAATGCCAACTCAAAAGGTATATAAAGACCCAATTCCAATACTAGAGGCAAAAAAGAAAATTCGACCACACTACTTCAATGGGTGGAGGAACCGTTCAAACCATTTTACGGAAATAATATTCAAACATCAGCAACTAAGAAAAAATCCAAGGAAGTCACAAAATTAACTGTATTATATTAAAATTGTTTAGTAATAAATAGTTTTGTTTTGAAACCTGACATTTCATTGTTGAAACAACCCATTTTAAACAACCAACAAGTACATTTTAAAAAAATATATCACTTATTTTAAAAATGTGTATTTAAAGAGTTTAGTAACGATTTAAGAGTTTAGTAATGCAAACTTCTAGAAAAAATTTTAAACCTCCGCCTTATATGATGCTTAGAAAATAATAACTTTCTTACTCCCTTTCCAAGCGGTTTTCGAAGAGGCAGGTCCACATTAGATAATCACGTTGCATTACAGACTTCAATTAATGAAGCTTTTGCAAATAACCAAAAACTAATAGCAATATTTTTCGATATAACCCAAGCTTACGATAGAGCATGGAGACACTGTATTCTAAAAAACATTAAAAGATACTGGCATTCAAGGTAACATACTTGCATTTATAAATTTTTTTTAACAAATCGCTCAATTCATGTTAGAATACATGGTGTTAAAAGCTCATCTAAGATACTAGATAATGGAATTCCTCAAGGTTCGATTCTTAGTCCAACTTTATTCTTAATCGCTTTTAATAGTATTATAGATGTTATTAAAGCACCCATTAAAGCTAGTCTTGACGCAGATGACAATGCTATTTATACTAAATCGAATAATGTAATGACAGTAACTAAAATTATACAGAGTTTCCTAAATCGGCTTTGTAATTGGGCGATAAAAACGGGATTTGTTTTTTCTACTGCAAACCACGATACATTATTTTTAGTAATAATAAAACCCACCTCACAACTAGTCTAACATTAAATAATTTACCTTTGGAACAGTCAAAAGAAATAAACTTTCTAGGTCTAACTTTTGAGAGAACTTTAAATTGGAATTCGCACATAAATAAACTACAGCTTTCCTGTCAAAAGAGATTAAATATACTCAAAATATTATCCAACAAAATTTGGGGTGCTGATCATAAAATATTAATTAGACTTTACAAATCGCTAATTAGAACTAAAATCGACTATGGTTGCATATGTTACAATGCTGCATGTAAAACCACTCTAAAAAAACTAAACAGTATTCAATCTACAGCTTTGAGATTAGCACTGGGAGCTTTTAAAACTAGTCCGGTTAGTAGTATGCAAGTTCTAACTGGAGAACCTCCCTTACATATAAGACGACAGCAACTATCCTTGAACTACATTGCAAAGATATTATCCCAGAAACAGTATCCTGTATTTTTTCACATCTGCAACCCTGGACTTCCTCCTAACAATAAGACCAAAAACTCTACACCCCTTATAGAAAGAATAAAGCTCACAACTTTCGGTATGAATCATCTCAATGTATCGCTAAATATAAATGCAAACTATCCGCCATGGACAAGCCACCCATTAACTATTGACGTAACACTTACCAAGTATCCCAAATCAACTACAAATTCCACAATAATTAAATCTCGATTCATGGCTAGACCACTATCCTAATTATTTGCAAATCTTTACCGATGCCTCTAAAACCCCAAATGGTCACGCTGCTGCCTACTACTGTAAAGAAAATTCTTATAGCATATCGATACCAACCAACTGCAGTATGCTAACAGGTGAGGCTACATCTATTTTGGAAGCCCTAATCTTCTTCGAAAAGAGTAAAACGATGAAGTGCATTATCGTAACAGACTCATTAAATGCATTACTGGAACTGAAACAAATATATACCAACAACCCTATTATGCAGAGTATAAAAAACGAACTAGAAAAATTTCGATCATTAGGAAAGGAAGCGGCTTTTATTCGGGTACCTTCACATACAGGTATTTACGGAAATGAAAAAGCAGACCAAGTGGCTAACAAAAGTTGAATGAACTCAAAACATCCTGCAACATTGAAGACATATCCGTACACCGATCTAAAAAACCTGGTTAAAACCCACTGTATTAATACTTGGCAAAATTATTGGGAAAAATTAGGTACTAAATTAAATGTAATTTGCCCAAAAATAACTGATGTCCTAGAGACTCCTTTAAACAGGTCATTATTAATCGTTTAAGAATTGGCCATACTGCCTTAACACACAAATACCTAATAACAAAAGAACCACTACCTATCTGCTCCAGCTGCTCTAACCCACTGACTGTGAAACACATCCTGCTGAATTGTCCTCAATTCAAGGAAAAAAGAAGATTCCACGGATTCACAGATGATGATCTCAAGACAGTTCTCACCAAAAAAATTTCGACAGTGTTAAGCTATTTAAAAGACATCAAGTTATTCAATTTTATTTAATGTAATATTTCATGTATTTGTTATATCCACTAATAACTCTGCGCGGTTGATGTGGTTTTGTGTTTAAATAAAAAAAAAAGTTTAGTAACGATTTAGAATGCTTTTGTTTTCGATAAATTCTTACATTAGGTGTAATTTATTAACTTCAAACTTCATTTTTAGTAAAAATGTTGAGATAAATTTTCAAAACCTTTTTTTCGTCACCTGAAAACTGTCCGAATGTGACTTAGGTTGTTTCTGAAATACGCGATTTAATTGTATATTGTACTCAAAAATGTTCATGCTTGCTATTAGATACTTATATATAATCATTTATGATAAAAATTACATAAACTTAGTAAATGGCTAAAGATAAAGAAAATTTTATGATTAAATGCGAGTTAGTGACACACATACTCTCATAGTCATATTTTTGAATTTGATTTCCGTTAGATAACACCGTCGAACCGAAAGAAAAAAACGTAGCCTGACACCCACAGAGCCATCATATGATCGCTAGCCGGCGTTAGCAGTTCTTGGGCATGCGCATGCGTCCTCTGCCTTTTTCCATCCTCTTATCGGGGCAGTAAGCGGCGTAACGGGGTCGAAACAACAACACCCCGCGAGATATGCAAGTCGACGGGAGTGACAATAAAGGCACAGGGGTGAATGCAAGGAAATGCTAGTCAGCTCTGACTTATGTCTATCCGGAGTTTACATCGACGGGTTTCAGGACCCGGAGGATATGTGCAGCACTTCCACAGCCAGTAAGTTTATATCATTTTCCAGAGAGTAGCGGCCTTGGTCCAGATCGCTTTTGCATCCTTCTCGCGATAGTTATGTAACAATTGTATCTGTTGTTAAACTTTTTTCAAGGCCGAATTAATGTTTCCGTTTAAAATATCTAGTTAATGATTAGTCGGAACATATACATTTCATATTTTTTTATTACACTTAAAATAAATGATATTAAATTAAAAAAATGTTGGTTGCCGTGCAAATTGCAGTTATTTAAGCTAAAAAATATATTTTATATCCAATTATTGTGTATTAAACCAAAATCGCCGATAATCGTATGTTTATTGGATGTAAATTAAATAAACCAATTAAAAACTGAAAATTAGTAACAGAAATATATAAAAATTAACGCTTTTGTGTTACTGAATATAATTTACGTTTGATAATGTTTTTTTATAGGTCTATCTTTGAATAAATCCTCTATATTTATTTTTTTTATTTAGAAAATCGCATCGACCAAATGGCCATTAGCGAAAAATTTATGAATTGCGTTAGGTACAATTACTGCATTACAATTTGACTTATTAAATACTGTGGTACTTATTAATGTCTTTAAAGAAATTCAGACTATTGTTAAAGTTACAGTCTGCACCTAGAGCTTCTAGAAGTGTTTCTGGTATCTTGTTGTTACTTCGTTGTTGATTTTAGAGGGGACATTCACATAGTATGTGCGTTATTGTTAGTGTCGTATTACACGTTTCAAATCGCGGCGGTTCGCACTTTTTAATTAAGTAATCATGTGTTAACCTAGTAAATACGAGTCTGAATCGCATTACCATTATTTTTTGGCTTCTTGACGTGGGTAACACATTCCATGTCTCTATGCTGGGTTTCAATTGTTTTAATTTTAAATTCGACACATTCCATTTATTTTTCCACACACTTAAGATTGATTTTTTTTATATAACCTTTTATATCCGTTGATACCGATGTGTTTACGATTTCGGAAACGTCACTCACTATCGCGTCTTTCGCACTATGATCAACAGTTTCGTTGCCTTTTATTCCTATATAGGATGTGATCCAGATGAAATTTATCTTATTATGATTGATATAAGCCCGAAGAAGAACGGTTTTAACTTTTTTCAAAAGCCGGTTTTTTGGATACAGTTGTCGAATGCTTTGTATGGCACTAAGTGAGTCTCTAAAGATAATATATTTGCAGTTTGTTGTCAGACTGATTAGTTCTATGGCGCGATAGAGAGCATACAGTTCAGCTGTATAGATAGTACTAACATTAGATAGTTTGGATTTAAGAAACTTCTCTGGAGTTACTACAGACGCTTCTACACCTTCGGATGATTTTGAACCATCAGTGTATATCTGGGTCTGATTTTTATAACGACTAAGGATTTTTCTAAAATGGGAAATAATTAAATCATCATTAGTGGAGTATGTAAGACATTCAGGTATGACAATATTAAACAGATGCAAATGGTCTTTTATTCTTTTATAGAAAGGTTTAACAGAACGTTGATTTGCATTGAGGTTTGGGAAATTATCATTAAAAGTATTTCTATAGACAGGATTTTTTTCATTATCCTTAAGTTTCGTTGTATATGTAAGACTAAGGTAAGCTCTTCTATCATTTAACGACAATTCATTTGTTTCGTAAAGTAAACTTTCAGTCGGTGTTGTACAAAAGGCTCCCAGACATATTCTGAGTGCTGTATTGTGAATGGAGTCGAGCTTTTTAAGTACTGATTTCGATGCTGAGTCGTAATCTATAGCCGCGTAGTCTAGCTGTGATCGTATAATATTTCTGTATATAATTAACAATGTACTCCTATCTGAACCCCAATTCTTGTGTGCCAGAATTTTTAGTAAATTTAATCTTCTGTAACATTTACATATTAGATTATTGATATGTTCTTTCCAATTCAACTTTCTGTCAAAAGTAACTCCTAGGAATTTTAGCAAATCTTTTTGTTGTAGTGATTTCCTTGTATAGATATAATGAGATTGGTGTACTGACTTTGTTTTTAGAAAATACTATATATTTAGTTTTAGTTGATTAAAAGATAAATCCAGTTTCCTGTGACCAGTTTTCAATATCTAACAAGAAACTCTGTGCAAGTTGTGAGAGGTTGTTTAAGTTTTTGCTTTGACCAAATATTACGAGATCGTCGGCCTTATAAGCGGCCTTTAAGTGGAAGTTTTAATTTTTGTAGAACATTATTTATAGCGATTATAAATAGCGAAGGACTTATAACAGATCCCTGAGGAATTCCATTTTCTAATTTCACTTTTGAAGACAAGTTACCATTTACTCTAACTTGCACATACCTTTTATATATATAAAGTAAAAATATTTATAAGTTTTTTTATAAATGCAAGGCAGTGTCCTTTAATTTCTAAATCGTACAGTAATCTGATGATACGGTGGCGCCAAGCTGTATCAAAGGCTCTTTCAATGTCGAAGAATATTCCAATACATTTTTGATTAAGGGAGAAGGCTTCATGTACACTGCTTTCTAGGTCTATAATATTGTCTAGAGTTGATCTGTTTTGTCGAAAACCATTCTGTTCTGAAATAATAATATTTCGATCTTCAAGTGTCCAGAGGAGACGACGGTTGACCATTTTTTCTAACAGTTTCCATGCAGTACATGTTAGTGCAATTGGTCTATAAGAGTCAGGATCTGTTTTGAAACATTTTGGTTTTAATATTGCCATTATAATAGGATCTCTCCACGCTGTTGGAAATTTCTGTTCTGTCCAAATAATATTAAATATGTTAAGTAGATGATTATGTGCATTCTCAGGTAAATGCTTAAGAAACACCATTGGGATATTAGCTGGACCCTCAGTAGTCTCTTTATTGAGTTTAATGCATCTTTGTATTCATTTATATTAAATTTGGAGTTTAAAGCATCTGTATCATCTACAAACGGTATAAATACATTGATTTCTTCGTTCTGTTTAAAGTTGATAAAATTATTATTATAATTGCTTGTATTGAATCTATTTTTACAGGTATTGGCAAATTCTTCTGCTATTTCTAGGTCATCTGTGATTATTCTATTATCTTTCTTTGGTTGAGTGATTTTGTTATAAGCAGGTATTCCAGATATTTTTTTGACATTCTTCCACATTTCAGACATAGGGCTCTATATTTATGTTTATTTAAATTAAAATTCCTTTATGTGTATTATTTTAAAATTATTTGAAAAATCGGAAAAATGTATGAAAAATTATAGTAAAATCATAAATTATTAGAAATATTGTTCGTTTTTATAATTTATAAATAATTTAGAAGCTATTAAATATCTGTCATTTATCTTTATCGGTAAGACCATATTTTTTATAGCAGATCCTTTAATTATATCTTCCTCTTCACGTAAATACTAATACGATTCAGAGATAAATTGTTGGTTTTGATCTTTGCTGCTTTGTTGCATTTTTTCCAGTTTTACCGGTCTGCACTTATCGCTTTTATCTCTGTGATCGTCTTCCTATTTTTTTGTCTAATTTAGTTTACTTTTTATATCCACTTTTTTTATTTCGTCTATCCATTTGTCTCTCTGCCTCTGTAAATAAATTTACTTTGTTCTGTTTGCATCTATTATCCTCTTGCTTACATTGTTTTAAATTGTCTTCATTAGATCATCGTATTAACTCAGCTATATCTTCTCTATATTTTCTAAAAAGGGTCTTAATCTATCTATATGTTATATATTTCCATAATTATTATTCTTGTTTTATTTATTTTTTTCAATATTGTCTATGCTTCAGTTACATATGTTACAGCTGGGTAAACCAGTGTGTAAGAAATATTATTTTATTTAATTCATAGTATATGCTATTACGTTGTTGGATCTGAGCCAATCATTACATCTTTTGAAATAGACACTCTATTAGATAGAGGCCTTTGTTTTGCTCGTTTTGATCTTTCTTCTTGGGATGATCTTTGTGAACAGGACAACATTTTGTCCAAAGATCGAATAGGTAAGTTCTCAGATGGAATTGAACCTTTTTTTAAAAATCGTTTACCAGTCCTCACATCTAAAAAATAAGTAAAATGTTATTTCAATGATTAAGAAAAAACCATGCTAAGACAATATTACTCAAATAAATTTCCTATCAAATATGATTTACCTGGAAAAAATTAATCCGATTTCTTAAAGTGTTGGCTGCATACATTCATGAACTTTGTCACAGGTTTCGCAATACGAAGAGCTACTTGCCAGTTTTTTAGTAATTTCTTGTCCTTTGGAAAGTAGTAGAGATGTATATCTATCGTGCATCGAGCTGAATATTGTTTCACTGAACACTATTTATTACCTTTCTTCTTATTGCTAATTATTTTTGAAATATGAAATTTAGATCAGTTTTAAACTCTAATTTAATCAAATTTTTAACATCTGTCCCTGTTTTATTAGTTATCTATTTTGACAGCAGTTGGCAGCACGGTCGTTTGAGAACGCGCATACAAAAAAAGATTTTCTAAAAATATTTTATTCAGTACATATATAAGTTATTAAAATTGATTTAATAACGTAAATGATACGCTACTGAGTGCGAGTTGAACAACCAGACTAGAACATATATCTCTCTCTAACTTACGGATTAGATTACCTACTATTCTTTTCCACTGATCAGAACTGTCATGTTTTATTAGATACTTCAACAAGTCACTGCTTCTATGACTGTACAGTCCATCTAATTTACTTACCGTTGCACGTCATTATCATTGACAGAGATCGAAGTTGACATAGTTGCCAAACTATAAAAAAATCCTAAATCCATGTTAAATCAAATAGGTCACATAATTATTGCACAAGTGGATTATACAACAAAACAAATTAATGTTTAATGTAAATAAATAGAAACAAAACAGGAGTTAAAAAATAATCTTGTTAAAAACAATTTGAGCCGATTGTATGCGTCGTATAAAGATGTAAAATGGAATACTTAAACAAAAACAACACTTTTTTCATTACTTATTTACTTTGAAATGTTTTGTTACAACTAAATTTTCAAATGCTTTTTTCTTTTTTTTTTCAGATTTATTTAAATTACGGTTTTCTGATAGTGATTAGATAGAGATCGATTATTCGATTTCGTTTCCATCCAAACTTCCAAACATGCGCGTTTGGTAGTTTTTGGTCTTGGTTTTGGTATGTTTGTTCATCTTTGTCCCATCAAAAAAATGTATATTTTAAGCATTTACAATAATATACAAAACGTATACTTACATACTTCTCTAACGGCAGTCAAGGGTAGAATGAGGCCGTTATTATCACGTTCCTGTTCAAAATAATGAATCAAAGAAGCTACCATCTCTTTACAACGACTATTTAAACTCTTACGTGACATTTTTAAAGTACAAGAAGTACAAAAAGTGTCAACACCGCAACTGTCAAATAAGTGTTACCGATGTATGCCAAAATATCACCTTCGTTCGATTACAGTTACAGCGTGTTCCGAACAAATGTTCTTCATAAAAACGCTTTATAATGCATTTATACAAATTAAATGAAACATATTATTGTGTATTTCTTTAAGTTAACATTAATAAAGCATTTAGAGCAGTGGCTATCCGTTCTGAGGAGACCTAAAGAGGTCGAAATACGTATAAGCGGCTGTCGCTGCCCTGTATCGAAACAAAAATCTAATACTGTCATTATGTTTTATTACTTACTTTGTTTGGAATACGAATTCACTACGAATTTTGACCAGGATGAACGGCATGTGGAATGCAATTTTAGATGCCCTTGCCGAGTAATTTATCCAGCTGTTTGTTTCTCAAGTTTTAGGAAACACAGTGGTAAAAATTTGAATTCGGTTTCGCTAGGTAGAAATCGTTTGATTTCTTTTTTTGTTTTTATTAATAGAAATCTTTAAATATTATTTCTACGCGTATATAATAAAATATGTCTAGTGGCTGTAATGCCAGTGTACTCGGCAAAGTGATTCTAAAAAAGAATACACCTACCGCCTAAATATTTCGAGTTGGTATCATGTGACCTCACGGGCTATGACGCGAATGACGTGCAACGGTAAGTAAATTAGATGAAGTATATGTGGATTTATTATAGAAGTTTATTTAACCATTTCATTGACTTTTTTTGCATTCTTGGAGTGTACCTGCACGAGAGGGCGTCCAGTACGTGGTTCATGCAGTGTAGATATCCGGCCACTACGAAATTGACGTAACCAAAATTTGCCAGTGTAGTCTGAAGGAGCATTAGTCCCATAATATTTACCCAGATTTTATTTTGTTTCCTTCGCTATTTTCTTACTTAAATAATAATGTTAAATAAGAGATCGAAAATTGTTTTTCTCCATATGTGTCATTTTTTCAAACACGTCAACATTATACAGATGTCAAAAATATAGTAATGGTTATAACTTTTGACATGTATGCCTAAAAGAGGTTAGACTTTTTAGTTAGAACAAATTTTCGAGTGTAATGAAGGAGATTACTTATCGGACCACCAGGTACTATATTAAAATATTTTCTTTGAAACAGATTCGTCTACACCGAAATATCTGCCGCGAGTTTCGTTAACTAAATTAATATTATTTAGAGAAATTAAAATGATTTTATTATTTTCATCAAAACTCATCAGTTATCCAACAGTATTGTCACCAAATATTCGTTTTTACACTCAGTGCTCTAAACTATGAATAAAGTATTGCCAATAAAACATCTCCCAAAAATAAGCGTCGTGGTTTTCCGTGTCTAAGAGGCGATACTCCCACATATTTTATAAGGCAGCTATTTCAATTGAAGCCTGTAAACGTCCGAATTTGTGTCATCGATCATTATTTATATTCTGTAAATATTTTATTAGCTAGTATGACAACCTAAAGTGTTTAGTAGCTACTACAAGCAGAACTAAATTGGATTTTCAATAATACAGCAACACAAAAAAATTGAAACAAGTTATAAAATGATATTGCTTATAAAACGAAGTAAATATAACAAGGTTATTTATACGACAGTTACAAATAGTTTTGTTTTAAGCTTAAGCAAAAGAAAAAACAGAAAATAAATTGAAGTAAATCTATAGAATTCTATTGAATCTGCCTGAATGACATTTTAACTTTTTAAGTAGCTGTTCTAGATAATTTTTTTGAGTTGCAGCTGTTATGACAGCACCTCTGGTTAAAAAGACTACTTATGCTTTAGATACTATGTCTTATGTCAATTAGTCAGTGATAGTTCTGTCAATAAACAAGTTAGTTGTTAAATAGCAACCATACCATCCTCTTCAGTTCTTCGACCAAAATATTTATCTCCTTTTTACATAACAGTTATCTTTATTTTTTCTCTATCTCTAAATCTCTAAACAGGGTTGAACATGCTGAATGCTTGTTAAGCTTTTTGTATCCTTGTACGAATATCGTCCTCTGTACCTCCTCTTTCTGTTATGACACTTCCAAGATACGTAAAGATTTCCACATTTTTAATCTGCATATTGTTGATAGTAAATAGCGTGTTGTTTCTTGCATTTACTTTCATGGATTTGGTTTAACTAATATTAATTTTCAAATCTACTTTATTGGCTTCAGTAAAAAGTGTTTTCAATTAAACAGTCCCATCTTGGAACCTTTGTCCAAACAGGCAGATATCGTGGGTGTATTCCAGATCGCTTAGGCGCGTGGTTAACGTCCATTGTATCCCTCGTGTATCGGAGTCTAGTTTGGAGAATACAAAGTCTACTGTTATGTTAAAAAGAAACGGAGAAAGCAAGTATCCCTGTCTGACTCCAGTAAGTATGTCAAATACGTCGCTGTTGATTCCATTATGTGTCACGCTGCATTTCGCCTCAGTGTACATTGACTTATATATACATCGGTTTAGAACGTCTTTCGACGTTGTCCGAAACATAAACACCATCTCTTCCTATCTTCGCAGTCGTTTGTTGTTAAATTTCTTTCGCTCATGGACTTGTTTACGCCGTGTTGCCATTCTAATCTGGGTCTTCTTTTTTTCCGTCGACCTATCGGTTGCCATTCTACTACTTTTTTGGGGAGTCTTGATGCTGGCATCCGTTGAACATGCCCATACCACCTTAATTGTTTCTTCTCTATATCTTAAGTTATATTTCCTTCTATTTCCATACGTTGTTTTATTACATCATGTCTGATTCGGTGTCGTCTGGAAATACCTAAAGATCTTCTCATTGCATCCATCTCTACTGCTTCTATTCGCTTTTTGTTCTTTTCACTAATTCTCCATGTTTCAGCGCCATAAAGATAAGTAGTTTTAATCATGGTCTCATATATATTAAATTTTCTTCCTTTCGATATCTCTTTACTCCACAGTATACCATTGAGATATCCTAAGACTTTCTTTGCTTGAGTGATTCGTTTTTCTATTTCCCGTGTATCAGTTCCTGTATTGTCAAAGGCAACACCCAAGTAGTCATATCTCTGACAGCAAGAAATATGTTGTCCGTTTTCGAGGTCTATGTTATCTGACTCGTTTCCAATACAAAGATATTTGGTTTTTGTTGTATTGACATTCATTCCCCAGTCGTTATATTCTTCTATCAGTTTTCTAAGCATGTACTGTATATCTTCCCTGTCGGTCGCTAGTACTACCTGGTCATCAGCAAACTGGAGTGTATATATACATTCATTGCTAATCTCTATACTCTTCCTATGCACCTTTCTTTTCCATCTTTCCAATGCTGCTGCAACATATATCTTGAATAAGGTTGGTGAGATACAGCATCCCTGTCGCAAGCCCTTTGTAACCAGGAATTCTTCCGTTAGATATTTTCCTGTTTTTATCTGTGCCTTTGAGTCTCTATATAGTTCTTGTACAGCATTTATCAATGTGTGGTTGATGTTAGATCTTTTCAACGTTGTCCACAATTTTGTTAAGGGGATGTTGTCATATGCTTTTTGCAGGTCTACAAAAGTAATATGAGTTTCTAGATTCTTAGCAGATCTTTTCCTATTATTTGTTTAAGACAAAATACGTTATCGGTACATTGACTTTATATTGGAAATTATTTTATGCGGGATGTTTCTTAGCTCTAAAATTTTTCATAAAGCAGCATAAAATAAGCTGTCAAAGGCACGCTCGAAGTCAACAAAAACCATGTTTAGAGGTGTGTTCCATTTAACCGATTATTCGAATATTACCGTTTTACCCTATTATTATTGTGGACTATGCAGGAAGATTCTGGTCTAAAGCTTGCTTGACCAGATCGAAATTTAATCTTGTTTGTTAATCTTTTAAGTATGATGGTCGTGAAGATTTGATTTATTACAATAAGCAAGGTTACTCTTCTCCAATTTTTGGACAGTATGAGGTTGCCCCTTTTTTGAAAGCTTAATAATATTCCCCCTTTTTCAGCCCGCTGGAATGCGGTTTTGTTTTTTACACCTCTCGGATTATAGGGAGCAACATTTCAGCAGTTAGATGCGGATCAGTTTTAAGTATTTCGGCAGCAATGATATCGATTCCCGGAGACTTATTATTTTTCAGAGATTCGATAGCTGTTATTATCTCCATTTTGGAAGGGGCCTCAGAAGATATCGGAAATTTAGGAGCAATTTAAATGTTATATTGTAACCTATTGGGTATCATCATCATCACTGGCTCGACAACCCTTTTTAGGTCTTGGCCTGTTCCAGGATTCTTTTCCATTCTGATCTGTTTCGTGCTTTTTTTCTCCAGTTTTTTATTTTTAAGGTTGTTATATCATTTTCTATTTGTTCTAAGTATCCCAGTTTCGGTCTTCTTCTTGTTCTTTTTCCTACTGGCATCTGTTTGAATATTTTGTTTGGTATTTCGCCTTCTTAATTCTTTCTACATGTCCTATCCAACGCAGCCGTCCTATTTTAATGAATGTTATATTATCCGGATCCTGGTATATTTTGTATATTTCAGAGTTGTATCTTCTTCGCCATATTCCGTTTTCTTTTGTGCCCTTATATATGTGTCTCAAGATTTTTCTTTCGAAGGTGGTTTCGAACGTTTCCTCACTTTTAGTCCAAGTGTCCAGGTTTCTGAGCCATATGTGAGTACCGGTCTTATTAGTGTTTTATATATTTGGCATTTTGTTTTTCTTGCGACGTCATCTGATCTTAGTTGCCTAATTAAGCCATGGTAACATTTATTTGCAATAAATATGCGCCTCTTCACTTCCTCCGTAACGTTATTATCAGATGTAACTAGGGATCTCAAGTATATAAAGTTTTTTACATCCTCTATGTTGTATTCTCCTATTGTTATATTTTGTGGCTGCCTTATTTCTGCGTTTTTACTTACCTGCATATATTTTGTTTTGGTCTGATTGATTTTAAGACCACTATTTTGTGCAGCTCGTTCTATTTGATTGTATGCCTCTATCATTTCTCTTCTTGATCTTGAGATTATGTCAACATCATCTGCAAATGCTAGTATTTGCACGCTTTTATTAATGATTGTTCCTCGTGTATTGACTGTTGTGTTCCTCAGTATTTTCTCGAGTACGATGTTGAACAAGATGCATGATAGAGCGTCTCCCTGGCGTAGTCCCTTTTTCTCAACATCTATTGTTTCCGTTAATTCATTTTGTATCCGGATTCTACTTTCTACTTTTAGAGATTCTTTTATCAATTCTATTAGTTGTGTTGGTATATTAAATTCTTTCATTGCTTTTATTAGGAATTCTCGGTTTATATTGTCAAACCTATTGGGTATTGGCTATTGATAAAAAACCGGACACTGTTAAAAAGGTACAAGTAAAAAAACCGGTGTTTTATTAACGATCGCCATCCTTTGACTGCGAAGACAACAATCTTCCGCTGCGGAAGCCTTATTGTTCTTCTTTATTCTGTGAGCAAGTTTTTAAAATAATAATATTACCAGTTACCAAAGATATTCTCTAAAATAATCTTAATACATATCATTAGAGCATCTTTAATTTATAAATAATTTTCAATTTTAACCATTTAGCATATAGATAAATAATTGGGAGTATTATTCAAAAATATCTTTAAGGTAAAACCTTCCTATACGTTTCACAAATGACCAAACTACGCCTCAAAAACTGCGGCGTAACATAAAAAATCTATTTTATTCGATTAGTATACTTTCTTATTACTAATGTATTATTAGAAGTCAATGACAGGGTATTGATCCGATATTAAGAATTCTCTAACCCTAATGTACACCCTACCTGAGTATTATAAAAAAACCAAAATGTGTACTTTTGCTATTGGTATATAATACGCGGTGAGAATTACAGCGGTTATTTGAAATCAATTTAAATAATAAATTGTATTACTTTTAGTAAGTACTTACGTACGTTATAATTCTTTTTAAAGATAAAAATACATTACGTAAATGGACATTTATGAAAATAAATAGTTGTTGTCGGTTTTATAGATTCTTTAAAAATGTTATAATTGTACTTTGTTTTATTAATTACATTAATAGTGACGAAACCTTAGTGCTGAACATAATAAGAGACAAATTGTGAAAAATTATACAATTTTATATTTTCTATTTGTGTTTAAGACTTAGTTCAAGGTATACTTGTAAAAGGCAATGTAATCCACGCACTAATAGCCTTTAGACTTTTCTATAGTATTCTGAGTTTCTTTTTCTTAGGGTACGTTCATAACTCCGAATGCGGATCTGACCACTATATGGTGGTCGCAAAAATAACCATACACTACAGGAAAGTAAACAAGAACAAAATTGAACAGGAGAAGGTAGCAGCTCCCACAAAGATAAGATATAATATTGATAGCCTCAAAGAAGAATCAGTACAATTCCTCTACAAACTTAGACTAGCCTCAAAACTAACTCACTTAACTCGAAGAGAAACAGCTGAAAAAGAATATTAAGATATAAAAAATTGCATTCATCAGGCGGCCAAAGAGGCATTGGGGTACGAAGAAGCTGACAAAAGAAAAAATCCTGAGTGGTGGAACGAAGAAGTAGGAAAATTAATTAAAGACAAAAAAAAGCTTATCAAACATGGCTATCCACGAAAGACTCAGAAGACCGCAGAATTTACAGCAGACTCAACAGGGAAGCAAAGAAGGAAGTCACTAAAAGAAAAAACGAAATGTGGGAAGAGAAATGCGAAGAGATGGACCGATGCTTAGGAGGAACCAAGGTGACACAAGCTTGGAAATTCATAAAAAGTATTAGAAAAGAAAGAAAAGATGAGGGAAATATAAACCTGATTCAAAATAAAAAGTGGGAAAAATATTACGAAACGCTATTAACAGAAAGTAGGCACGAATTTATGGAAAGACCTGACCATATCTCAATGACAGAAAACTCAGAGGTGCATAAGATAAACAAAGAAGAACTGAAAAAAGAATTGAAACAAATGAAAAATGGAAAAGCACCCGGGCCTGGAGGCATTCCCATCGAGTTGGTGAAACATGGACCGGATGCTCTTTTGGAAAGCATAGTGAATATTTTTAATAAATGCTTAATTGAAGGCCAAACGATTCCAGACGATTGGAATTTGGCCCACATTAGCCCCATTTATAAAAAGGGAGACAGAAAAGAATGCGGAAATTATAGAGGCATTAGCGTAACTAGCTCGCTGGGAAGGTTATATGGTCGTATATTGAAAAGAAGAATAGAAGAGGAGTATAAAGAAATTGAAGAACAAAGCGGCTTCAGAGCAGGAAGATCGTGCGTGGACAACACATTTACCCTTCAACAAGTAATTGAAAAACGAACAGCTCGAAACCTCCCTACGCATCTGGTATTTATAGATCTGGAGAAGGCTTATGATACAGTTCCTTTAAAACTCTTATTTAGTGTCTTGACGAAAACGGACCTTAGTAAAACATATCTAAAAGCAATACTGAACATCTATAAATGTCCTCAAAGCACTGTAAAAACAGGAAATACTTTCTCAAGGGTATTTACAGTAACGAAAGGCTTGAGACAAGGATGTTGTCTTTCCCCCACCCTATTCAAAATATATATCCAAGAAGCACTGCACCAGTGGAGACAAAAATGTGCGGGAATGGGGTTGAAGCTTAACAACCATTATCTGACAACGCTGTTCTTTGCAGATGATCAAGTACTAATTGCAAGCTGTGAAGAAGATGCAGATTATATGCTTGGAAAGCTCAAAAATGAATACGAAAAATGGGGGATGAGTATGAATATGTCTAAAACAGAATATATGCGAATAGGCAATGAAGACGAAGAACCGGATTTGGAAATTAGACAAATGAAAAGGTGCTACGAATACAAATATTTGGGAAGTATTATCTGCAGTAAAGGAACAACGGAACGAGATATAGACTATAGAGTGCAACAAGGCAGGAAGAGTGTTCAAATTCTGAATTCGATACTTTGGTCAAACAAAGCTACTATGAGAACTAAAATGACTATCTACAAAGTAATTGTAGAGCCCATTCTTACATATGGAGCAGAATGTTGGCAAATGACAGTAAAAGGAAAGAAAAAAGTTGACACGGTTGAAATGGACTACCTAAGAAGAGCTTGCCGTATATCAAGAGTAGAACGTATACCTAATGCTGAAATTAGAAGAAAAACAGATAGAGTACATACAACTTCAGAAAGAATAGAAACTAGACAGTTAATATGGTATGGACACGTACAGAGGATGGACGACAACAGATGGCCAAAAAGAGCTATGGAATACAATCCAAGTAATAGAAGAAAACGAGGAAGACCAGCCAAGTCTTGGATACAAGGTGTTATGGAAACCATGAAAGATAGAGCCATTGATGAAGACACCTGGAGAGATAGAAAAAGATATATATATATATATATATATACGTTCATAACGAAGACCATCGTATCGTATTCTCGCCTAGATCATAGTGAACGATGAGTCAAAAGTGAACGCTCGCATTTAAAATAAAATGCATTTATTTTACCTGGCGATCGATACGATGGTCGCAGCTAGGGTCGGTGGTCGGCGTTTCGAAGTGTCGATCGTAGAGTACTAGGGTTGAAAAAATACTAAGCTCGGATACTATGGTCCAAGTCTATGGTCCGATACCTGGCTCGAGGCTGGGCACTGCGCTTTGACAGTGAACGCTGGCATTTTTTAAATAATGCATTTATTTTACCTGGCGATGATAACATGATACCATCCTATGGTCCGAGCGAGGATCGGCGCCCCGTTATGAGCGCATATTTAGTGTGTCTGTCTGTTCCGAACGTTGGCGATCATTCTGGCTATGATGACTTTGTTGGTTGCTATACGGAATAGCTGTGTTGGGGTCTTTCTATACCATGCTCTCAGGTTAGCAAGCTTTCGCATCCTATGCCGACGACGACGGGATGTCGTTCATCTGCCTTCCGGGACGATTTCTCCTCCCCAGGATTAGAGGGTGCCCTTGCGTCATTCCTAAGAATAACGTTGAATACTTATACCGGCAAACACTCGGTCCCCATCTGCGTCAGCCACCTAAGCTATCTACTTAAGTGTTGCCCGTCTAACGCGTGGAGCTGCAGATTGGGGGTTTCACTTCATTGAGATAAAGACCATAAAGGCATTTCTTCATACTCTTCAGTACTTTTAGAAGACTTTTGTTCGATATAGGTAGCTCAATTGCTCAAGGATTGGCACACGTCAAAATCTCATTAATTGCCATAATTTCAAGTAACTAGATTACATAAGATTACATATCATTATGTAAAAAACAAAATTATTAATATTTATAAATTACTGCCAAAATAAGGGTTTTCTGCAATTATCCCTGTCAATTTTAAATTAGAAACTTATAAAAAAAAGAACATTTTAATATCTACCACTTTCATTTGAACTACTTTTCTCTAAGATGTATAAGAAACGTTTTATAGGCAAAAAAAGGATTTTTTGACTTTTAAAGATTGTTTAAAAAACAAGCAAAGCAAAATCAGCCGTAAATTCTTTTCTAAAATAACACACAAAAAATACATAAGTACTCATTTCGTTCTAACGTAAATTTCACAGTAAAAGTCATATATCCAAATGGTATCCTCGTCTGGTCCCAATTTTTAATGCATATGTAGTTTGCTTTTTTACTATCTTCACGAACATAAATCCGAAAGTGCTACATTTTTGTTCTAACTTTTATTTGCTGACAACATGTTTTATACAAGACAGTAAATCTCTGATTAGGATTTTATAGACATATAAAATATCCCATCCACGTATCAGTTCTCTTGAAATATGAAACATTTTGCGAGTAACTAGAAAAATAGTCTCTTTCCGTTAGATATTTATGAAAAGGCATTTAAGTTTGTTTTTATTAATAAATCTAGCCTTCAGTTGGTCAGATCGTCGAGAGAAATATATCCAGACGGTGAGATCAGTGTTTTGAAAATTCGTGTGTGCCTACCGTCACGTCAAAGTAATACAGGAATTTAGTTTTTCCATTCTTTAAACGGTTTATTAATACCTTAGGTTATTCTTTTAGCTGTTCGTTTTGTCTTTCTCTCATTTCTTTTTTCTTTGTCTTTTCATTTTGTTTTCAGCAATCTCCTTTAATTTCTTGTGAAATTGTGTTTTCGCTTGTCTTATCTTCTGTCTGATTATTGTGTAAATCTTCTTATATTCGTTTTTATCTTTATGTCTGACTTATTTTCTTTGGTCCATAAATTTCAGTATTTCTTGTGTCATCCACTTTTGTTTTCTTCTGGTTTTTATTATACTCAACTTTGTTTCCTGAACGGTCTTAAATATATATTTCATTCTCATACAGTTTTCCTTGGTACTTTCCATTTGTTCTGGTTTTACGGTACATTTGTCATATTTTCTCTATTAAAAGAAAATGCTTGCTGATTTGTTGGTACATCTGCACTTAAATATGTTTTTACTGCTACTATTGAATCTCTGTATCTTTTATTTATACATGAGTCTATTTGGCTATGAACGACTCGTTCTGGTGTATCTGCTGGTGATATCCAGGTGTACAGAACTACAGAGTTTACAAATTGTATGTGTTATCATTAATTGCTTTTCTACACAGAAAGCTGCCTCTTTCATTTCGTATTTCCAGACCCTATTTTCCTGGGCTCCTTCGCCAATATTGGAATTAAAATCTATGAAAATATTGAGCTCGTGTTTCTTTGTAGATGCTAATACTTTTTCTAAATTATGATAGAATTATTTAATATCTTTTTTAGGAATTTAGATGTACACTGTTTAATTGTATCGTTGCTAATTAACCATATTCAACAAGACACTAGTTTAAAAAAATATATCGATAATCATCATCATCTTCAACCTATATTTTCATGTCCTACGTACTTATACGATTCAGTCTGAATAATATCTCTTCCATCAATGGCAATATTTCGATTTAGCACCATATTAGTACTTATTTGTGTCTTGTTCATATTAATCTTTAGTATGACCTCCAAGGAAACGTGATATAATTTTTCAAACATTATTATTGTATCACCTTTCTATTGGATCTTTCCGTTTATTTTAGTGTCTTTATTATGCCATTATTTACTTGAAATCGATAATACCGTTACAATAAATATAACATGATAAGAGAAACAAAAAGGGAAAGACAGTTAAGATTTGATTTCACGTACTGTGCATCCGCTTATACGTATTTCGGCCTAATAGGCCTCTTCAGAACGGCTTTCACAGTCGCTCTGAACGTGAAAATAAATCTTTTCTGTCTTAGGAAGCAACTCTAACATGTTAGAGTTGCTTAGCGACTGTGAAAGCCGTTCTGAAGAGCTCTATTAGGCCGAAATACGTATAAGCGGATGCACAGGCGCCCTGTACGTGAAATCAAATCTTAACTGTCTTTTCCTTTTTATTCCGATATACTCTGTACGAGTACCAGAAACCAATTCGCTAAGAATTTTGTTTAGTTGAGGAGATATGTTGTGGAAAGCAATTTTTAGATGTCCCATGTCTCTAATAACATCTTTATCAACGCCTGTTTTGCCTTGCAATTCTTAGAAGGCACAGATTAAAGCAAAATTCTGAATTTGGTTTCGAAAATTAGTTTACGGATTTTGAATATAACATGATTTTTTGGTGTAAAATAAAAATAGTTGTAAAGTTAAAGAAAATTAAAAAGTTATACATATAACATAATTTAGACTTGAACTTATATTACCCTTCTAAAAATCAATGAAAACAAGCGGCCAAGGAAGAGAGAGGAAGAGAATTATATGAGATATATAAATACGATACTCATTTATAACATTTTCATTACGACCTATTCGATCAAGTTCAACCTCCATTGTAATAGAGGAAATTGTTTTCGAGAAACGGCGTGCAAAAATTGTATTACGTATTTTGATATCAAAGCGAAAGCAAAACGTTTTCGGTTTTCAAATCATGGGTAAAATCAATGTAAAAGGTTTGCAGATTTTATCAAAAACTAGATCATATAAATTTATAGATTATTTTAAAATTAAATTATCAAACAATTGAGTTTTGTTTTATTTTAATTAAATCACAGTTTCTTTAGTTTTTAAAAATTCAAAGAACAGACAGTTAAAACAATAGAATTAACAATATAAAACCAAAAAAAGTTAGTTATGTATGAAAGTACTGTTAAACCTCCGCCAACAACTCCTCTATTTACAGGGCACTAAAAATTGCTAAAGAAAAAAACTTTTCACAGAACACATTTCAACAGAATTACTGTAGCTTACTCCAACATTATTTGTATAAAATATAGTTAAATCATATTCTAATACAATGTCAGTAACCCATGTACCAGCAAAGACTGGTAGAACTTTACTGTTGCCAATAATACTGTGACGTATAGTATATGAAAATACCTTGGACAGACAAAGTAACAAATAGTGAAGTTGTTCGAAGAATGAACAAAGAACGGGAGCTGTTGATCACCATCAAGAGAAGAAAGTTGGAATATTTTGGTCATGTGATGAGAGGGAAAAAGTACCGATTGCTCCAGTTAATTATCCAAGGAAAGATTCAGGGCAAACGAAGCGTGGGGAGACGACGTATATCTTAAGAGACTGGTTCCAGTGCACATCTAACCAATTATTTAGAGCAACAGCTTCAAAGATACGAATAGCAATGATGATTGCCAAACTCCGTAGTGGAGAGGGCACTTGAAGAAGAAGAAGATAGATATCTACATTTTTTAAAGTTAGACTTAATTCTAAATCTTCTGCTCCGGAGAGCAATATCTTTAATGTCTCAGTATCTGCTTTTTTTCTAGACGTGTATCTAATTCACTTATTGCAGTGTTGTTTTTCATGTGGAAAAACTGGTTAATTGGCACCATACTTTCATACACATTATGTTGTTGTTCAAAGAAAATCAGTATTGAACGAGGTGTAAGACAGGGCTGTGTACTGTCTCCCACCCTCTTTAACGTGTATTCTGAGAATCTATTTGGGGAAGCTTTAAAAGATCAAAAAGGAATTATCATAGGAGGAGAAATAATTAACAATATACGGTACGCCGACGATACTGTGATTCTAGCTGAAAACATCGACGATCTGCAGGAGCTAATCAATAGAGTTGACATGGAATGCACAAATTGGGGAATGTCGATAAATATCGATAAAACTAAATACATGGTGACCAGTAACGTAGATATCGGCGCAACCCAACTGATATTAAACTAACAACCGCTGCAGAGAGTTCAGAGATTCAAATACCTTGGATGTTGGATTACCCAAAATCTGGATCCATCCTTCGAAATTCGATGTAGAATTGAACAGGCAAGAAACTCATATCAAAAATTCAAGCCTCTATTATCCAATAACTCATTAAACTTGGAAATCCGTGAAAAGTTTACAAGATGTTACGTGTGGTCTGTACTTTTGTATGGATGTGAAACTTGGACTTTAAACGCCGATATCATGAATAAAATCGAGGCGTTTGAGATGTGGTTGTATCCAAGGATACTAAAAATTCCATGGACTAGCAGAACCAGAAATGAAGAAGTTCTTCGAAGAATGGGACATCAACGAACTCTATTAAATAATATTAAGAGGCGTAAACTAGAATATCTTGGACATATAATCAGAGGACCAAGATATGAGTTCTTTCGGCTAATTCTCAACGGTAAAATCGAAGGAAAGAAATGGATAGGACGGAAGAAACTCTCTTGGTTGAGGAATTTGCGGCAGTGGACAGGTTTGACAGCGGACCAATTGCTACACGTAGCGCAAGACCGAGATCAGTATAACAATATTATAAGCATGGTAGTCGCCGACGTTCCGTAGGGATATGGCACTCTAAGAAGAAGATGTTGTTTAATTTTCCCTACTGTTGCTTGATGTCGGTGGTGCTTAATTGTTCCAATTTTTACAACGTATGTCTGTAAGGAATAAAAAGGAATTATAAACATGAAATTATAGCAAAATGGTTCTTTTACTTTTGTCAAATCATTATTTAATCACTTACCGAAAAATCTATAGTAATGTGCCAATTATATGTTTAAATTTTCCTGAATTTCCAGCCTTACATGTAAAATTACAAACAACATTTTTAATATTATCAGTCACTTCAATTTTCACTTGTATTTGGTGGAGTACTCCTCTTAAATTGCTCGTTTAAAGGCACATTGCTTGTATCACTGCAGTTTTCCCACTACATGATAATATCCCACAAGTAATAATATGGTTAAAATCTAAAATTGCTTGCCCTTCAACTAGGGGTTTTTAAAATTCCCTGTCAAATTTACAATGTCAACAAACGATATCCCTATTTCGTCCACCATCTTTCAAATCAAGTGCTGCCACCTATAGTCGTTTGAGAACGCGAATATATTTGAAACATATTTATGAAACGATTACTTAGATTTCAAATATTAGTAGCGTATGTAATAATATTGACAAAGTAGTTCGATATCCATAAAAGGTCAAAACAAAAACTATCGTCGGAAAAAAACTAGTCCGATGATGAACCAGTGCAATCACTATTAGTCACATTGATAATTAAATGTTCAACGGAAACATCTACTCTAGTATCTAGATTCCATTTTATGATTTCTTTTTTTCTAGTATATATAATGCTATTTTTGCATAAGTCTGGCCTGACGTTTTTTATAGTAGTATCTATAGTCGGAACCCATTTCGGCTGCAACTTTTTTAAAATAGGAATTTCATTTCGAAATAAGAAAGCCCGGAATTATCTCTGAATAACATACTCAATACCCTTTGCAAGCCGAATACGTGTTTTTACTCTGGTTTCAATTTTTTCAACAGACTTATCCGATTTACTTTAACGTTGTGTGAATTGATTTAGAATTCTGTAAACACTTCTCGTAGGCACTTCAGTTAAATCACTACACATAGTAACAACGTCATCGAACAACATATTTTTATTCTTTATGTAGGGTCCACAATACACGTTGTATATGTTAGTTATTTTACCTTCCCAAAAATTTTGCCGACAGCGTTTCCTTTGACTATTTTTGCCTTCCATATTAGTTAAAACTCTATTAAAATGTGTTAACCAGTTTAGGTCATTTATAGTATTGATGTATTTTAGTATTACTAACAACAAAGTCACTATAGATAAGCCAGTTGTTAAAAAATAATATAATACGAATTCTTAGATAATTAAAAAAGTGAAATTGTGTTTAGGAGCAAACTAAAGCATCAATTGTTTTATGTTTAAAGGTAAAGTTTGAGGGTTGGTAAAATCAATGATTTATTAATTGACATTAAGCTTTAAATTCTTAAAATTTTCTCTTTTATCTGAAATATGGAAACCTTAATATACGTATAACTAATTTTTATCTAGCGGCAAATTATTGTCGCTCAAGTAATGGGGTGATACTGGATAAAAAATACTTTGTAATGAAATAAGCCTTAACAAATAATCTACTGATAAGCATGTTGAAATAAATGGTATTTCAGCTAAAGCATATTTCAATAAAAAGAAAGTGTGCATGTTAAACTGCTATAGATCCCCTTCTGATAATGTTAATAGTTTCTTTAAATCTGTAGTCTGTAGAGGTGCTTTTAGAAGAAGAAGATAGCCAATTCCAACATATATTGAATTATCTAATGTATATACCTAACATATATTTTAAAACGATTCGTATAAAACGAAATCTAAGTACAATAAACTTTTGTTTATTAGCGAAATAACAGTGAAATATTTTCACTGTATTAGTTTAGTGATAAGGTTTTTGGTCAACTAGAGTAGACTTTCTTAAGTGGGCAAATTGTATATATTTTCTAAATAGAAATGAATAATTATATCACAAGCAAGCACAGTATAGAAATTATATTTAAGCTTGAAGGAAAAATCAATAGGACTAATTCTCTTAGTGCCTGCAATTCTACATCAAGCAAACGGGTGTGATTGAACCGTTTGTCAGTTGAATAAAGTGTATTCAGAATCGGACTGACATGCTGTTATTAGACGTGAAAGATAGAACGTTTATGACTAATAAAAATATCACTTTTGAGGCTCTAAATCATCTTTACAATATAAAATCAGTAAATTTTTTGATCAATATCTTTAGCTTTCTCAAATATATTTTTTATTTATCTTAAAAGTAATTTAAATTACTTAGAATGTGAGAATAAGAGGATCAATAAGATTAAACATAATATCTTAAATTATGTCTCGTATTTTTAGAAGCATATGCTCCGAATGATAAAAATAATTTAATAAAACTCCAACAGGATTCTTATGATTATTGCTATCTGATCATTCCCTATGATCAATAAGCAAGTTAGTTCTATATACAAATATTACGAAAAACTTATCTGAGGTAAAATTCAGCAATATTCCTTAGGCTCTAATACATTATAGTACTACTAGCTAACATGTACACTTTAGCCCACTTTGCTCTGTTTTTTCACTTTCACTCACTTATAGCACTAACACAAACGGCTCCGTTCTCTTAAGTCTTCTTATCAGGTTGGCGTTGTCTAGGAGTTTGATGGCCTCGTCATTCACGTGGTTGGAGAGCCTTTGTTCATGACTCTCGGCAAACTTATTTATTGTCTGGATAACCGTATCCATCTGGAGGTCTCGATGAAGATCACAGTTTTTGAACTACCGTGGAGCGTTAACGATGTTCCTTAATAATTTATTCTGATATCGTTGTATAATTTGGGTGTTAATTTCTTTTGTGTAGCCCCATAGCTGTATCCCATATGTCCATATCGGTTTAAGGACTTGTTTATACAATAACAATTTGTTATAAGTGGACAGAGTTGATTTTTTTCCATCAACTAGTACATCTTTCTGAACTTAATTTTTAATTTCTCTTTTTTTTCTTAATATGTGCTTTCCAACGTAGCTTGGAAAGCACATATTAAGTGTTATACCCTAATATTTTGCCGTATTTGCATAAGGTATTTGATTTCTATTTATACTAACTGGGATATATTGTTTAATATGCCATCGCCTGATCCAGATGTTAATTTGTTCAACAGAGTTCTGTAGCATTGTTTTCGGCATCCTCGTGGTTTTGCCCGACTGCTAGAATATATGTGTCGTCTGCAAATATCGCAATTGTGTTAGGTTCTAATGATGGAATATCGCTGGTATAGAGCAGGTATAGCACTGGCCCCAGGACACTTCCTTGTGGAACTCCAGCTTTAACTTCTCTTAATTCTGAATATGCTTCCTCATATTTAACTCAAAAGTATCTGTCGGATATATATGATTTTAGTAGTTATTGCTTATTGTATATTGCTTTGGTAAGTAGCATCTCATTTTATGATATAATCCGTCATGCCACACTTTGTCAAAAACCTACGCTACATCGAGGAAAATTGCGGAACAGACTTTTCCTTCTTCTAGAGCTTTTTCTACTATATCTGTTATTCTATGCACCTGATCGTTGAGTGGCTTGATCTAAACCCAAACTGATGATTAGGAATTAGATTTTTTTTTCCTCTAAATTTTTCGTATAATTTAGACATGACAAGTAACAGTGAAATAGGCCTATATGAAGAAGTTTCTTGTAGAGGTTTTCCTAATTTTAGTGTCATTCTAATTTCTGCCACCTTCCATATCTTTAGTACGTACCTCAACCTAAAGGAAGCGTTTATAAGATGTGTTCATTTTATTATACCTTTCCTTGGAAGTTGCTTTAACACTTCCATAGTAATTAGATCAAATCTAGGAGCTTTCTTTGGATTTATATTGTCTTTTATTTTCAAATATACTTCTTTTGGAGTTACAGGCCTAATCTCCATTTCATCTTGATCAGGGAGCTCCCAGTTAATTATTTCTTGTTCTTCATTTGGTTGAAAAGTATTTTCTAGGTGGTCAGCAAACTTTGGCCTTTTGTATATTGCTTCTTGCCCAGCTACCATTAGGACAAAAATAATGATTACATACTTCTAAACATTCTAAACATTAACGTACTAATAAAAATGATCTTTTCCCTGAAATCTGTTAAGTATTTGTGACTTTCTTGGTCGCAAACCCCTTCAAGCTATTTGCAAAAGCTACTGCTTTAATAAACCTTATGTTATTTAGATGGACTTCGTTGATTAATATGCCTTTTTCTTGTTCTTCCAGTACTAGTGCGAAGTTATATTCAGAGTATATGTTAATTAACAAAGTGAAAAATGCCTCATTTTCTCTCATTTTATCTTTCGAAATTGTCTCTAGGGACCGATCATTTACTTTAACGTTAGCAGTTTGGATTTAGTAGATATTATAGACATTCTTTGGTCATTATCGATGACCGCTTCATTTATGTTTAGTTTATCAAGTGCCTTTTTTTAATCAACAAAACAAATATACAGTGTGGATATTAAGTCTTACCCCCCCTAGTGAACTCCGTTATTTAAGACAAAGATGAAAAACGCTCGGACCCGTCAATTTTTATTTTAACAGAGGTATTTTATAACATAAAAAAAATTGTCACCCCTTTCATCCCCTTCACTTGATAGCTACCCCCTCAGATTTTTTAAATAGCAGATAGTTTATTGGACAGGTTTGGAAAGAAGAATTCAAAAATGTATAAGTTTGAAATTTTGTATGGCATAATGGTTTTATTTAAAATAAAATATAAAAAAATAATGTATTAAATTACATCTTTAAAATTAAAGGAACTGGCAAATTACCCCAAAGAAAACTTAAATTACTACAGGAGATGCTCGAAATGTTTTTCATTTACTTCCTGGCAGAAGTAGATTCTTGGTTTCGTTGCCTCCCTAACCCTTTGTAGGGTCTGCATATCAATTCACATCTCATCTCATTATCATATTCTTCGATTATTCTTTGACGGAGTTCATCAACTGTCGTCAACTGGCTCCCATACAGTTTGGATTTAAGGTAACCCCATAGATAAAAATCTAGAGGAGTAAGATCTGGTGATCTTGGTGGCAATTCAATGAATCCACGACATCCAATCTATCTTCTCGGATACAAATTATTTAAAAAATTTCGAACGCCAGCATCGTAATGAGGCGGAGCTCCATCTTGCTGGAAAATAATATCTTGGTGAATTCGCTTGGATTGTTTCTAAGCACATCATGCATTGCAGGAATTATTTGTGTTTCCAATAGATTAAGATAGCTTTCCCCCGTTAAATTGCCTTCGATAAAAAAGGGCCTATAATGTGATCCCCTAGTATACTTGCCCAAACATTTAATTTAGTGGGAAATTGAGTATGACACTCTCGAAACAATCGAGGGTTTTCGTCAGACCAATATCTTATATTTTGTCGATGTACATGGCCATTTAAATAGAATGTAGCTTCATCGGAAAAACAAATATGTCTTAATTAACTTGGATCTTGTGAAATATTATTATCCATAGTTTCACAATATTGCAGTCGTCGATCTGGATCATCCTCTGTCAATTCGTGCACCATTTTCATCTTATAGGGATGAAATTTTTGCTTTTTTAAAATGTTTAAGACAGTCCTGTGACTTATTTCGCATTCGCGAGCAACATTTCTAGTTGAACTGGATGGATTTACTACAAATTGAGACAAAATATCTACTTGCTCAAAAAAAAAAAAACTTCTGAGGAAAACCTCAGAAGTCTTTTTTCTACCATCCCGTTTTTTGTTTTCGACAGAACCAGTTTCACAAAATTTGGTGACAAGTAGTCTATAGTAATATCGATCAATTGGACGATTCGGAAAACGTTCATTAAATATTCTCACAGTTTCATGGTAGTTACGGCCTGCTTTGCTAAATATTAAAATTGCTTCACATTTGTCTACTAATCTACGAGGTGGTGCCATTTTGATTGTTTTGAATTTTTAATACTAAACATTTACAGTTTACCACTAAAGCTCACCAAATCTCAAGTTCTTGTTTACAATCTTCTTCTTCTTAAAGTGCCTATCCGTTCCGGATGTTGGCGATCATCACGGCTATCTTTACTTTGTTTATTGCAGCGCGGAACAGTTCAGTGGTAGTCGTGTTATACCACTTTCGTAAATTTTGAAGCCAGGAAATGCGTCTTCTTCCCGGTCCTCTCTTACCATTTACTTTACCTTGGAGAATCAGCTGGAGAAGGCCGTAACGTTCTTGATTTCTCATTACATGTCCTAGATATTCCAACTTTTTAGTTTTGACGGTCATGAGAATTTCACATTCTTTCCCCATTCTACGCAGGACCTCCACATTAGTAACTCTGTCAACCCAGGATATACGTAAGATGCGCCTATAACACCACATTTCGAAAGCTTCGAGCCGATTCATAGATGCAACAGTCAGCGTCCATGCTTCCATTCCGTAGAGCAGAACTGTGAATATGTTTACAATCAACAGTGCTAATTGCTTGGTTTTTATGACAGTTGTTAAAAACTATACACGCCAACTAGATTATTTAAAAAATTGTTCTAACCATGATATATTTTAACGACACAAAAGTATTTATTCTGCAAAAAACTAATTCGGTATAAACGTTCAAGACTAAAAATTAAATAAATTTTGTTATACCGAATGTCCCATATTAAAGCAAAACCAGTGTACCCACTTTTGTATTGATGTATCGCAAAGTGTATCTCCAAACAATAAATCGTTATTAACAAACAGATCCTTAAAGTTAAAGTAAAGTGTGATAGATTTTGGAATTCTTCTTTTCAAACCCTTTCCCATGAACTATCGCACGACCCCTATTGCCATTTAAAAAATCTGAGAGGGTAGCTGTCAAGTGAAGGGGATGAAAGGGGTGACAATTTTGACGTGACAACGTCTTAAATTAGGTTGTGGCTCGGAGTCACTTATGAAAAAGTGTAACGCCCGCTCACGTCTGTTACGATGAGTCACCGAACGAGAGAGAGGCCCGCCGGACCGGCGAATGCCTTGCGTCTCTCTCCCACTCAAACATGATCGGTCCGCTGCGCGCGCAGCACTAGAGAATTAGGCGCGTTCAATCGGTGCGTGCTTGTGTCTCTGTCTTTCTCGAGCGTTCTTGGCGTTGGAAAACCGAGAAAGCGTCATAATACAAGTTCACACGTGTGGTTAAAGTATCGTCAGCTGTGTCTGTAGTGAAAATGTGGAGTGCTTAGATTCGTCATTTACAATAACTACAACAATAAAGGTAAATAATTGTATACTAATATTTCATTATCGTAAACTATGATTGATTGATTAATTGTTAGATTGACACAAAAGTTGAGAAACTGAGTTTATAGGTTATGTCATACTATTGACAAATGTTGATAGTGTTAAGTAAATTATTAGTTTAAATCACTCTGCAATCAATCGTAATTCAGTCGATTGAGAAGAAACAGCGCGTTTCAACTGCAAACAACTATTGTGCAATTTAATAATATTCATATTAATAAATATTCTACCGAGAAAAAGACGTTGTCACGTAAAATCTTCGCCCGTAAAACAGACTTTACAGGCAACCGATTTTTTTTTATGTTATAAAATACCTCTATTAAAATAAAAATTGACGGGTCCGAGCGTTTTTCATCTATGTCTTAAATAACGGAGTTCACTAGAGGGGGTAAGACTTAATATCCACACTGTATATTATGTATCGGTCTAATTCGAATAGCCCGTCTCTGCCAAAACAGGTTTTGGCATTGCTTGTACATCTGAAGTATCGCTGAACCCAAATTATGTCCATGTCCCTTTCTAGTCAAATCTTTTGTATATTCTGCTCTGGATTACTTTTATAAAGGTCTAAACTAAATGATTTATCGGTCTAATTATTCTATAGTCATCGCATGCCTATGCATATTTTTTTTTTAAGTTAAGAGCGTAGGCGCAAAATTTCGTGCCAATGCTTTTTAAATGCAATCATTTTTTTCGAATCCTGAAAAAATTAACAAATATTTTTGAAAAATTTAAACGCAGAATGAAAGACTACATTATTACCGAGGGCCGAAAGTCCCCTAGAATAACCAAAAAATTTTTTTGAATGAGATATTTGAAATTAAATATCACACTAAATTTTCTCTTTTTTTTTCACCCCTGTAACTTATTAAAATAAACATTATAGAAGTTTTCAGAAGACTTTCGGCCCTCAGTAATAATGTATTCTTTCATTCTGCGTTTAAATTTTTTAAAAATAGTTATTATTTCTTTTTGGATTAAAAAAAAATGAATGCATTTAAAAAGCATTGGCCGGAAATCTTGCGCCTACGCTCTTAAGATAATCTAATTTAACCATCTTTTGTGAAATTTTAACATTTATAAAGATTTTATTATACTTGCTACCTAACCATTTTATTTCTTACTCATCCGTAAGTTTTAGTAATTTTGCTCAAAATTTATCAGGACTTACAGATTTACACATTCTTAAAAATTTTATATTGTTTGGTGCACTTAAGATACAAGAAATTGCAATAGTCCAAATTTCTACCACGTGCAAAATCGAATCCATTAGCCAGAGAAAGGAGTTATCCATTAGAACTGACTCCGATTCTGTAAATAATAGTCTCAAGGTCTATGTTTTTAGGTTAGTTTTATCGAACCGTGGAATAATCCACTTTAGGTAAGACAAAAACGTTCGTGTAGATCGAGGTAGTTTGATTAGGCGGCTTTGTTTTTCCTATTTTTAGAAGTTGGAATAAAAATATACGCATGTGGAAATGATCTATTTATTACACCTTTAGAAGTTGGGGGCGTTGTAACACTTTCAGGTTTAAATGTTAAAAATAATTTGTCAGCGTCAAACCTAGTATGTGCGCGTTTGGGAATTTTTTCGACTCATGTATAAAGAAGTATATAACTGTTTTTAAAATTGTTTTGTTTGTATCACAGGTATTGTTAATATTTTTGGAAGTTAACCACAAATTTGAAAATCAACGCTTTAATTTTATTATATAAATTAAAGAGCAATTGATTTTCTGACAGATGTTTGTTCTTAAATCCATTGGAAAAATTACCAAAAAAAAAAGTTGTAAGAATTTAAAAAAAATTGTTCAATGGCAATTGGTAGATGGGGGTATACTACACAAAATTAAAAATAAATTTAGCTAAATGTTTAATAAAAGCAGCTGAAAAGTTTCGGGGGTATTTTGGGAAGGTTAAAAGGGGGTTAATTTTTTTTTTAATTTCCTGCGAAATTTGGCTTCCCATAAAAAAATTTTAAATACTTAAGTTGTAAAAATATAAAAATCTACAACTTTTCTTATAACAAAAACATCTTTTTCGGCGTTTCCGTTTTTTATATATTTTATTTCTGTAAAACTTATTCAATTTGAACCAAACTTGGTAAAAATATATTTTTTTAACCTATTCTCTATCCTTCCATTGTTGGATGTGGGTCTCCCCTAGTTCTCTCCATCTTTCCCTATCTTGAGCTGTTCTCTGCCATGTGGGACCTCCTTGTTTCCTGATGACGTCATCTTTCCACCTCATCTGTGGTCTGCCTCTTGATCTCTTTGCATTGTATGGACGCCACTTTCCGATGGCATTGTTCCATCGTCCGTCTTGGAGACGTTCATTGCGTCCAGCCCATTTCCTTTTGAGTTTTGCTGCTTGTTCTATCGCGTCTACTGTCTTTGTTCTGGTTCTAATCCACTGGTTACGTTTTCTATGTTTAAGTGATATACCTATCATTTGTCTCTCCATCGCTCTTTGTGCCTTCCTTATCCTATCCAAATTGGCCTGTGTAAATGTCCATGTCTGTGCTCGATAGGTGAGCACCGGTATTATACAGGAGTTATATACCTTGCTTCGTAAGTATAGAGGGATTGTTTAATTTTTTAAACCGTAAGAAAGTTTGCCGAACGCTGCCCATCCCATTCTTACTCGTCTCGATATTTCGGCTGTTTGATTTTCTCTGTTAGCTTGAAAACTGTGCTGAAAACTGTGGAAAACTCTCAAATATCAGTATGCACTTTAAATTAGACAAGAGCCGTATTCTAAATTTAGTCAGAAAAAAGTTTTAGTCCGGAGATTTTGATATGTAAGATGGCCAAAACACCAAGACAGCGAGTGAAAATGACATATACAAATATCTCGGAGTAAAGCAAGCGAGGAAAATTAAAAATAAACAAATGAAAACTTTAGTAACTTCTGAGTTTGTGCAAAGAGTAAAACAGCTAAATAAATCATATCTTAATAGTAAAGATCTGTTAATAAAGCACTAAATATGTAAGCTTTTTCTGCGCTTATGATTGCTTGTCCTAGATAGATATACTCATTTACCTGTTCTATTTTTTCTGTTTGTATTTTTATTGCCTCTTGGTCTTCCGTGTTTGTCATTACTTTTGTTTTGTTGAAGTTAATTTTTAGGCCTTTTTGCAGTGATTTTTCATGAAGTTCATTCAGCATTAATTCTAGTTCTTGTCGTTCCGAGGAGATCAGGAGTATATCATCCGCATATCTAAGGTGATTCAGGTGCTTTTCGTTAATACATCGTCCTGTTTTCCCAATCTGTTGATTTTATTATACCTTCGAGGGTCAAGGTAAACGGTTTAGGTGAAATTATATCGCCTTGTCGGACTCCTCGTTTAACTTTTATATTATCCGTTATTAATTTGTCGTCCAGAATTACGGTCATGGTTGCGTTTTGGTAAATATCATGTAACAATTGTCGGTATCTTGAATCTATGCTACTATTGACCAGAGCTTTTTCCACCGCCCAGTGTTCAATGCTGTCGAAAGCGTTTTCATAATCTACGAATGCTAAGTACAGCGAAAGGTTGTATTCATTGGTTTTCTCAATTAAGATTTTTTTTTTATAAGTAAAAATATACATTGGTCGAAATATTCGAGTATTTAAAAAAACTACTACACTCACTCCTTGGTAAGATTTTGATTTGTTTACTTCTACTAGGGTGTGTTTCTTCGTAGTTATAGTATATTAAAAAGTTCCTCGATCGTCGTTGTAGGTAGAAATGAACAAGTTCTGCGGCCACCAAAGCGCTGGAATGCAATCCCAATTCACGTTTAAAGGTTCTTTCTCCATTTCTTAGAATATTCCCTCGAAAAAGAGTGACCGAGCATTATGTGGTAATGTTGGGTTTTATCTTTTTGATGCACTTTGAGTAGACTTGATTTACAGTGGTCGAGTTTTTGGCATTTAAACTCCGTGCTTGCCTTGCATGTTGGCGAGTATTCATATTTATTCCCACGAGTAGCTGGGAATTGTTGGTCCATTCCTGTAGAGCTCAGCGTACAGGAACAAGGTTAATATTTAATGAGATTTCGCCCAGTATCCTAAGAGTATCGTTAGCGACCGCGTAACGCTTTTAGCATGACAACTTCCACTTTAACTTACCAGATTTTTTGCATCTGGTTTTCTCCATATTTTTGTTGGGTAGGATGGGGAGGGAAAAAAGGTTGTTCCCGGGGAGAAAGGCATTTAGGGGCAAAACCATGAGTTTGCAAGGGATCTATCCTCTGCTGTAATCGCAAGATATCTACCTGCTATCCGCTTTTGTTTAAAATGTCACTAAAAATGTTTATTCTATTTGTGAGTTCATAAATCTTTTGTGTTTTAATACTTAGGGGTTAAAACCCTACTACAATGCGTTTTTATAGAAGGAAAAGAAGTGTTCGATTTTTTTAAGGTTCTATCATATGAATTAAGTTTTCTCCAGTCGCTTGCCTGTCACGTGTTGGTTAGTCATACTATGTTCACCAACATTTTTTTAAATTATATACAGATAAACATTTGTAAAATAACACGTTTTCTTCACATTTGAGTATTAATAAGCATGTACCTGACATTGAAAATCGCTGATTCAAAAATTGCTAACAGACATTTTTGTTCAAAATTATCTCAGTTATATTTCTTGTTTAAAAGTTTAACTATTCTGTCGCTCACCAACTACGATAAGTACTCTGTCAATTGGGTCCACTGATATATTATTCCATAGTTATTTTCAGTATAATGTTTCGGTGACGTTAAGTCAAAATATTAATAAATTCCGCCCTCCAGTAATTACCGGGAGTCTTGCTAAGTATACAAATGTTTAAATCGGAAATATGCAAAATCCTATTTTCTTGGCAAGGTTTTATCAGCGGCCTATATCTTAAAATTCAAAAGGTTTGCCAAGAATTTCGCTTATACTGATATTTGGCTAATCTCTACAAACTCTCTATTGTACCTTAAACCCAGATATTTCGGCCGTTTTGTGGAAAAAGGAACATTTTACATTCTCGTCCTTTAAACACACTGAGAAAAATAATATCGAGGACTGGATTTTCTAATTTTAGATTTGTTTACACTGAAACGCGCGAATCCATTGTATTAGTGGAATAGCTGTGCAAAAACTTTGTTCTATAAATAGTATCTTCGAGATTAATGGGGATATAGGTGACTTCTTAACAACATGTTGCAACGGGGTTATTTAAATATTTTATTTATTTAATTTATCATCATCATCATGGTTCTACAGCCCTTTGTATACTTTGGTCTGCTTCAGGACGTCCATTTGTCTCTATTAAACGTTTTTCTTGATCATCCTCTAATGATAATTATTCTGAAATCCTCTTCCACGTCGTCGAAATATTTTAGTTTATATCTTCTTTCAGTTCTACTTTCTAGTGGGTTTTAAAACATAGATATTCTGGTGTGATTTCCACGGTTTACCACTTTTACTATATGTGGGTTCTTATAGAGTCTTTACAGTTTAAAGTTACATCGTCTAAGTCATATACCATTTTCATTTATAGCACTGTATATTTTTGTTTTTATGTTGAAACCATCTGCTGTATATTGTCATATTCAGGGACGTACAAAATCAATCAGTCGGGTTTTATTTTCATTACTTTTTTTGTGGTTACTGTGTTTGTCTAATGTTTGCATAATGAAGAAGACCCGCTCCTGACCCACTGTAGCCTTCATGCCTTTTTTCACGTCACTTTTTGGACATTATCTAGATGTAGTTTTCAGTTCTTCATAGAAATCTTATTTGTCCAACATTTTTTTGTTCTCTATGGGAAGTGGGCATTTATAACATTATAGTTAAAGAATTGACTCTTTGTATATGATGCTTCCAGCAGATTCGGTGACTTTATGACTATATGATGCTTCCAGCAGATTCTCTCCCATTTTATCTACCTTATTTCTTGAAACGCCATCATACGCATATTCTATGATGATAATCTTATATCCCTATTATATTTGGCACGTTGTTACCTTAGATTCCACAAGGTTTTATTTCCTAGAGTTTTCGTAACAATAGTTTTTTACAAGAATGAGTTGTTAGCCCAAAGTCCATCCCTGTTCATCGGTGGACCATTTTTTCTGATCTGGTTAGCTTTACCCCTATTTCTTATTAAAATTGTTTAGTAAAGTCTTCCACAGAGTTGCTTAAGCTACCAGAGTCCATTTCGTAGAGGTGAAAGTTGGAATTGAGTAGGAGAGGTTAGTGACGCTAACAGGATCCAGCGTGATATTTTGTGCATCACTACCCCATTCTTCTTCTTCAAGTGCCATCTTCGTTCCGAAGGTTGGCGATCATCAGGGCTATACGTATTTTCGAAACTGCTGACCGAAATAATTCGTTGCTGCTACAGCTATACCATTCCCGTAGATTCTTTAGCCAGGAGTTTCGTCTTCTTCCTATGGACCTTTTTCCTGCTATTTTCCCTTGCATAATTATTTGAAGCAGTTCATATCTTTCGCCTCTTGTAATGTGTCCCAAGTATTAAAGTTTTCGTTTTTTGATCGTAAATATGACTTCCTTTTCTTTATTCATTCTCAGGATTCTCAGATATTCTCAGGATTCTGCAATACATCCACAGTTCAAATGCCTCTAATTTTTTGGTATCAATCTTTTTCAACGTCCATGACTCCATTCCGTAGAACAGCACAGAAAGTACTTAACATCTCATCAGGCGAAGTTTCATTTCAAGGCTCAAATCTCTTCCGCAAAACACTCTCTTCATTTTAGTAAATATGGATCTGGCTTTTTCTATTCTTATTTTGATTTCTGCTGAGCTATCGTTGTCTTCATTTATAAAAGTGACTAAATATTTGTATTTGCTAACTCGATCGATAATTTCATTGTGTAAATATAAATTTTGGACATTTTGTGTTGATTTCGATATTACCATAAATTAAGTTTTCTTTATGTTCAAAGATAGTCCATATTCTTCGCTGCAGTCTACTATCTTATTCACCAATGTCTGTAGCTCTTCAAGTGTTTCTGCGATCAGAACGGGGTCGTCGGCAAATCTCAGATTGTTTAATCTAACACCATCTATTTTAATACCTACGGATTGCTCAGAGAGTGTTCTATTCATTACGTCTTCGGAATAGAGATTAAACAGGGTTGGTGACAGTATACACCCTTGTCTCACACCTCGCTTTATTTCAATTTCTTCAGTGGTATTATTCTCTACTCTCACTACTGCTTTCTGATTATAGTACATATTTGCTATTAGTCGGATGTCTCGTTTATCTAAATTCTTTTCTGTCAGGAGTCTGATTAGGTGATCATGCCGCACTTTATCAAAGTCCTTGTTGTAATCTATGAAACACATGAATACATCTTGATTTATGTCAAGACATCTTTGAGACATAACGTTCAGTGCAAACAACGCCTCTCTTGTTCCAAGTCCATTTCGGAATCCAAACTGGGTATTATTGATGTCCAGTTTTCTGTGTAGTCTAGAGTGTATAATTTTCAAGAATATTTTCAGTACATGGCTCATCAGACTGATTGTACGGTAATCACTACATTATTTGGCATTTATCTTTTTTGGTATAATAACAAAGGTGGATAAAAGCCATTCTTGTGGTATTTTTACTGATATATAAATGCTATTGAAAAGTTCAACTAAAATGTGAATCGAGTCTTTTTCTATTAGTTTAAGGATTTCCGTTGGTATTTCATCTGGACCTGGGGCTTCACCATTTTTCATTCTTTTTAGTGCGTACATTACTTCTTCTTCCGTTATTTCTGGACCTTCGTCTCCTTGTATGTTACTTAGCTCAGATTGTTGTCTATCATCTGCAAAGAGTTCTTCAATATAGTTTTTCCATGTCTTCAACTGTTCTTATAGTTCTGTTATTATGTTTCCATTGACATTATACAGGGTATTTGGCTGCTTACGTCTTTGTGTACCTGCAAGTTCTTTCACTTTTTTATGTACATTAAAAATATCATGTTTTGCCTGCAATAGCACTATTTCTTCACATTTTCTTTTATAAAAATCTTCTTTTGCTATTCTGATTTCTATTTTGATTTCTTTCTGTATTTGTTTATACCTTTGTTCGTTTTTTCCTTTCAATATTCTCCGATTGTCCATGAGCAGAAGGATCTTATCAGTCATCCACCTTTGCTTTATTTTTGGTTTTTCTTTAGTCAGAATTTTCTTCAAAGGACCTGTTATCGCCATTTTTACGTTTTGCCATTTTTTATCTATGTTGTTCGTTGACTGAGATGTTTCTTTTTCATGAAGTATTTTCAAATTATTATTAATACATTTTTGCAGTTTCTCCTTTACCTCTAGGTTACATAAATGACTGACGTCTATCTGATTTGCTCTTCTTTTCTGCTCCAATCTTTTTAGTTTAATACTCTACTACCCCATTTGAACAGTGAATTACTTAATCATTGGTATTTATTTTTTCATATATAAATACGTCGTTGGTTTCCATATCTGTTTGATAAGAGCTCTACCGGACATAGTTCCAATAATCTGATAATCCAAATGTTGCTTGTTCTCCAGAAATAGGTATAATAGGTAAAATATTTATTGGCAGTTGGTTTATCATCAATAGTAGCACTTTTACTATATCCATATAATAACATTAGAAAAGTCTAATGCTTTAGATAAACTTAGATATTTAAAAGTCGTGGACTATCATAAATGATTGATTAGAGAATGACAACATTTTCATTTTCAAAAATACTATCGATATAGACAAGTAAAATATTTTATTCTAGTAATAGTTATAAATATTATCAATTCTTTTTAAATTACTCTGTATATTAGATTTTTTTTTAACAACTTCACAACTACTTCATTTTAATGATCATTTTTGCCTGCACTCATCGTACGAACTGGAGCATCCAAACGGCTCTTACAGTTTTCATTAAAGTGTAATTTTGCAGCTGCCACTATTTGATATAAATCAATACTGATCTTGTGCTTTTTCTTTCTCTCACTTTGAAAACTTCCTCGAGAGCTTCTAATTTATCTTCATAAAGTAGCGAATCAGCGAGATGTTCCGCAGATTTATTAACAGATTTAAATTATTTGAAGAGCGCCTTTTTGTCCTATAAAGACAGGTCTATTTGTTTGTTCTAGTCCACCGATTTTAAAAGTAGCGTTATTCTTACATGAAATAGTACTCGTTCACTGAAAAATGCTTTGAACAAAAATAATATAGTTTATAATATTCGGGAGAAAATAATTTTGGACATAAGAACTGAACTAATCGAATTTAACAAAAAAACGTGGCTTTCTTATAAAATCACAGTGTATAACACAATATAGCCTGGTGGCCAAAATGTCAAAAGTAGACTACAAAACCAAAATTGGACAGAAAAATAAATACAGTGATGTCCTGAGTGAATAATATAAGTATGCTTTTTCCAAACAGAATGTAACCACATAAAAGCTGTTAAATCTCATCAAACGAATCTGCTCATGGGGCTCTAGAAACTTGGTATTGCAATCTCATTCGAATAAATAAGTAAATAATTTAAGTAAAGAACTGTGATTTTAAAAAAACGCAGAAGTTAAAACACTTCACACTTGTATTGTGGTATAAAAAACATAGTTAAAACTTTATAAAAAGTGTCGTCAAAATTTAAGTTCTAGCATAACGTTTTCGATCTAAACAGATCATCCTCAGTGCCTTGTGTAATTGTAACTAACAATAAAGTTATATGTGAGACCTCCTATATGGGTTTACATCATTCCAAATGTTACATTTTGATTATGTTGTGACTCTAGGTCGATGACAATGGATAAATTTTAATTACTTTAGGGACTACATGTCTCCCTGTTCGATTTTTAACAAGTGGTACTTGTCAGTTAAAACGACACAGACCAACTTAATTTTAAACTATGATTTTATTGGATTAATGGATTAAGTCCACAGTCAAAAGAAAACAACAGCACAACAATTTTACGTACTATTGAAATATACAAAGGCAACAACCTTTTAAATAAATATTTCACAAAACTAAAAACACAAACTCTAAAACTTAAAAAATCACATGTTGTTTACGAGATACCATGTATTAACTGTAAAGGTGTCTATATCGGTCAAACTAGTCAACTGCTTCAAACCAGAATTCGTTCTCACAAATATGACAAGAACAACGTCACTGCGCTCATAAAACATGAAAGTGAGAAGAATCATAAATTTGATTTTGAAAACATCAAAATTTTAAAAACAGAACAAAACAAAAAGAAGAGGGAGATATACGAATCAATAGAAATAAAAAGAAATACCGCAATAAATGACAAAAAAGATACACAAAACCTAAATAAAATATATTTCAATCTGATTTAAATAATAATAAATATAACACCATAAAAAGCTCTTTAAGTCATAACATATCTCCATTTTACCTTTTTCGAAAACATCAATGATACGCTCATATAAAAATAACTATATACTAATGACAGTAAACCATGAGATATCAGATATCAACTTTTATTTATTGTGTCAGTTAATTAATGTCTGTGTCCCGTTTTACGTTTTGGTAAGTCATATATACATATTTTACAATAACTGTTTGTCTTATACATGTACATTTTAGAATCTTGACAAAGGCAAGGGTTTCCTGCCGAAACGTTGATTGCAATGGAAATTAAAATCTAGTTCCACATGTAATATATATTTTATTGAACCTAAACCCAAGAAATACTAAATTTATATATTATATATATATATATATATATATATATATATATATATATATATATATATATATATATATATATATATATATATATATATATATATATAACTGTTTTGGAGGGGTTGGAGTCAATAAAAGGGCTATTGGTTAACTATTTTTTTATTCTAGAGCTTTCAATTGTGTTTACAATTATTATCAAGATCTAAAAAAGACAAAATACTTACAAGGTTGAACTAAAAAGAAAAAACAATTTTTGTTAACTTACCAAATAAAAATTAGTTTGGTTAGTAAAAATTACTGCTTACATCTTCAAAATATTTAATACAAAAATGTTTTAATCTAATAAATGTTTCTCCGAAAATTTTTTATAATTCTGAAAACATTTTTTTAAATATAAAAATGATTGAATTTATAAATAAGTTCAAATAGCAACCAATTACAAATAGCCTCAATGTCATAAATGCCAACATAAAATTCTTATTTTTGACAATTATATTGCCAAAAGTAAAATTTCGTTTAAACATACTTTTTTGTTTAGTAACAAAAAGAAGAAGATTTATTCACCGTTGACAGATGTCTGAAACAATGTGACAGATATATGGAGAATTAAATATGACATTTTACAAGTTTTATATATAAATCATAAAGAAAGAATATAATTATAAATTTTGCTTAAATTTTGAATTTCTGATCTTTTGTTTAAACTATTATCATTTTTGCTAATACAAACCATTTCCAAAAAAGTCCTTTTAAATTTATTACTTTCACTACATAAAATTTTAATGTTATTAAAATCCATAATATGGTCTTTATTGATTACATGTTCTGCCAAAGCACAAGATGGTTTTTTAATTTAAGTGATTGCAGAATTAAAAAACCATCTTGTGCTTTGGCAGAACATGTAATCAATAAAGACCATATTATGGATTTTGATAACATTAAAATTTTATGTAGTGAAAGTACCTACTAAATTTAAAAGGACTTTTTTGGAAATGGTTTGTATTAGCAAAAATGATAATAGTTTAAACAAAAGATCAGAATTAATTACTATTTAACTGGGAATAAGCCACAATTAAAGGTTAAAATACGTTTATTGACGTTTCAATTTCCACTTCGGAAATCGTTCTCAAAATAGCTTCAGAACAATAAAAAGATCAGAAATTCAAAATTTAAGCAAAATTTATAATTATATTCTTTCTTTATGATTATAAAACTTGTAAAATGTCATATTTAATTCTCCATATATCTGTCACATTCTTTCAGACATCTGTCAACGGTGAATAAATCTTCTTCGTTTTGTTACTAAACAAAAAATAATGTTTAAACGAAATTTTACTTTTGGCAATATAATTGTCAAAAATAAAAATTTTATGTTGGCATTTATGACATTGAGGCTATTTGTAATTGGTTGCTATTTGAACTTATTTATAAATTCAATGGTTTTTTAATTTAAGTGATTGCAGAATTAAAAAACCATCTTGTGCTTTGGCAGAACATGTAATCAATAAAGACCATATTATGGATTTTGATAACATTAAAATTTTATGTAGTGAAAGTAATAAATTTAAAAGGACTTTTTTGGAAATGGTTTGTATTAGCAAAAATGATAATAGTTTAAACAAAAGATCAGAAATTCAAAATTTAAGCAAAATTTATAATTATATTCTTTCTTTATGATTATAAAACTTGTAAAATGTCATATTTAATTCTCCATATATCTGTCACATTCTTTCAGACATCTGTCAACGGTGAATAAATCTTCTTCTTTTTGTTACTAAACAAAAAAGAATGTTTAAACGAAATTTTACTGTTGGCAATATAATTGTCAAAAATAAAAATTTTATGTTGGCATTTATGACATTGAGGCTATTTGTAATTGGTTGCTATTTGAACTTATTTATAAATTCAATTATTTTTATATTAAAAAAAATGTTTTCAAAATTATAAAAAATTTTCGGAGAAACATTTATTAGATTAAAACATTTTTGTATTAAATATTTTGAAGATGTAAGCAGTAATTTTTACTAACTAAACTAATTTTTATTTGGTAAGTTAACAAAAATTGTTTTTTCTTTTTAGTTCAACCTTGTAAGTATTTTGTCTTTTTTAGCTCTTGATAATCATTGTAAACACAATTGAAAGCTCGAGAATAAAAAAAAAATAGTTAACCAATAGCCCTTTTATTGACTCCAACCCATCCAAAACAGTTATATATTTGTTCCAAACGAGTCACAAGTACTTCTTTTTTCTTATTCTTATTTATATATATATATATATATATATATATATATATATATATATATATATATATATATACTTATACAAAATGTACCCCTCCGTTATAAATTTCATTTAATTGCTTTTTAATTTAACAATTAAATTTTCCGATAAATACTTAAGAACTACCTACTATATCCTAATTTATAACTGCCGTTAAGTTACAAATTGGCCATTTCTGCACTGCCTGGAAAGATTATTTTCTCGTTAGTGTCGTTCATCTTCTCGTTAAAGCTGATACTTGTTACTGAGGCCATATATTAAAATGAAATACACTTTAGCGTTTCCGCTAGCGGTATTTGCAAAAGGTGACTTCTCAAAATGGCGGTAAGTGGGATTTACCGCTACATTTTGCCAAATTAAAATACACTTTATAAATAGTTTTTGATGGAATTGTAAGAAATATAAAGCTCCGGGTGAATATGTTAGACAGTGAGAACGTGAAGGTTTGCATAAATTCAATATTTTTGTAACTAAAAATATTTTGACGAAAGCCTCGGGCAGGTCGATTATATTTTGGATTGGGCATCGGTTTGTATAATTCGAAATACTGATGACGTTACCAGATGAATCTCTAGAAGTTTAAAGTATAGGAGCTAAGAGAACAATATGAGATAACCCTAAAGGAAAATCTAACAGATAAATATAAAAGAATCCATTTTGAATTCAGCTAGAACAGAGGGAAATAAAAAGAAGGAAAGAGTGCTTTAATGCATGATGCGAAATCAAAATTAAACAGAAAAACCAAGCAAGATATAAATGGATGTCAATTAAAGAAGAACATCATCGAAACAAATATAAAGGAAAAAAATAGCATTGGATAATTGTTGCAAGAACAAAAAAAAAACTGTGGATGGAAGAGCTGTTAAAGGACCTAGAAAAGAATAGTAAAGACAGCGCCAATTTATTTGGATACCTAAAAGCTCAACAAAGAAAAGACAGATCAGTAGTTAAAATTGACAATAGATCATGGAAAACACACTTCACAGAACTATATAGATCAAAAGAAAGCTCGGAAGAGGAAGTAGGCGCAATGGAAGATATTAGAGATAATGAAATAGGGATACCAACATATGACGAATATTTAGACATCATTAAAATAATGAAACATAAACCAGAAAAGAACACCCGGCCCAGATGAAATTTCCAATGAACTGATTAAAAACGGAAGGGAAAAGTTATTAACAAGCATCCATAACCTAATAGTTAGAATATGGGAAGCAGAACAAATGCCCGACGATTGGAAAAAATGCAGAATTATACCAATATTTAAGAAAAGAGAAGTAACAAACTGTAACAACTATAAAGCAATATCTCTACTGATCACAACATATAAAATTCTAACAGCCCCCATCAAGCAAAAACTCACTCAATTCACAGAGAAAAAAATTGGGGACTACCAGCAAGAATTTAGAGAAGGCAGATCCACTACAGATGCGGAAAAACATAGAACTCCACATCCTCTTCGTAGACTTTAGACAAGTCTTTGACTGTATTGGAAGAAATAAATTATTTATTAAAATGAAAAATCAAGATATACCAGCAAAATTATTCAGATTAACAAAAATGACCATCGATGGAGCTCAAGCTAAAGTAACAACAGAAGAAGGTAGCACAAAATCAATTGCAATAGAAACAGAAGTGCGGCAAGGCGATTCCCTGTCAACCACATTATTTAACATAGCAGTAGAAGCAATAGTCAAGGCCAACAAAATTAAAGGAACTATAGCCCACTCCTCAACACAAATAGTTGCATGTGCAGATGATTTAGTTCTTATGGGAAGAGACAAGGAAAGATTAAAAAAGCAGTAACAATCCTGGCAAAAGAAGCACGGAAAAGAGGTCTTGAAATTAACGAAGGAAAAACAAAATATCTACTCTGCTCTAGAAGAAAAGATAACAGGACGAGAGAAATCAAAATAGAAAACTACACTTTTGAAAGTGCCCAACAATTTAAATATTTGGGAGTAATAGTAAATGCCCAAAACAAGAGAAGTGAAGAAGTAACGGAACAAATACTAGCAGGCAACAAAACATACTGGAAATATCATAGACTTATGAAGGACAAGAACTTATCCAGAAATACAAAACTGAAAATATACAGAGATGCAATCAGACCAGTAGTTACGTACGCAGCTGAGACAATGTGCCTCACGGAAAAAGATGAAGAAAAATTGAGAATTTTCGAAAAGAAAATCCTAAGACGGATTATGGGCCCAATAAGAATGTCTAATAAATCGCTGTCACCACTCTAATATTTGGGGGATCCCTGTAAATAATTGGAGAAACGATTATAATATTCGCGGGAACCCTACTGTCACCATTCTAATGAATGCTGCTGTCATCATTGTAGAAGACGCCTGTCTCAATATCCTTAGATGCGTCTACAATTCTTAGGGGATACTTATCCCTGCGAGCGGGGCAAGGCTTACTGGTCCCACTAGTCTGGACTGACTGGTTTCGCCCTCGCGGATTTACAAGAGGGTAGGGAGATTTGGGAGAAAGGGGATTAAGGACTTCTAGGTCTCAGGTACTGTAACGAGTGAGTCTATGGGCTTGCTTTAGAAGCTGGAGAACTGCATAAGCAAAAAATGTGTATCTCTTTTAGTCTCTACCTGTAACGGCCGGGAAGAACAATAAAACCAAATTTCGAGTTTACAATGTATTAAATAGACTGTATACTACAACTAAGATAACAAAATATTAGTTATGACCAATAATGATTCGACCAGGCGCGAAGGAAGACGAGAAGAGACAAAGCAAGGAATTAAAGGGTGGACAATCCGTATTATTATATTCCTTGGGTTAGTATAAAGATCTTAGTTACCCTCGCGTATTTAGGGTCTAGCTAATGAATACGCCTCCAGTCCTACAGGAATTCAAGATCAGTATGTTGAAGTACGCGCGCTATCACGAACTTCGAATCTCCAGATACCGGCACTTATACGTCACACTACCCCGTCGGGTTACAATGGCGCGCTCACTGGCTGTGTATTGTCTCGGTCGCCCGTGCTTCTTGCGTGGAGCACTCTCAAGTGCCTCCTTCTTACTGCCCTGTCTGGCCCGCTTCGTTCGTTTTTTATGAGCCCGTATTCTCAATTTCCGATCGTAGTACCAAGGTCGAGTTTTTATTTTTTTTTGCTGACTGAGTCCCCGTGTTATTTTCCAGCGAAGGTCTATGTTTTTAAACGTGATTTTTTTCTTTTAAACAACCGTGGCGACCTGATATTTGAGACTCGTGTAATACACTTAAACTAGGTCGAGTTTTCAATCTTTGTTTAATGTGAAATGTATACATTACTATGTTACTAACTAACTATGAATTATTTGTTCTTTATTCAATTTGGAATATATAATAATTATTTAAATAATTATTACTCTTTTCTAGGCTAACTACCCCTTATTTTTTTCTTCTTTATTTCCTTGCTATGTTGACATTACAAATGGACAACGGAGAAATAAGAAGAAGAATGAACCATGAACTAAAAGAAATAGCGAAGGGAGAAGACATAGTTAGATTTATTAAAGCACAGAGGCTGAGATGGCTGGGACACATATAGAGAAGGAAAAACGACCTACTGATTAAGAAGATCACCAGATGCAAACCAGCGACTGAAAGACCATGGGGAAGACCCAGAGAGAGTTGGGAGAATCCGGTCATGAGAGATATCAAAATTCTGGAAGTGAGAAACTGGAGGAACTATGCACATATCGAAATTAGTGGACCGAAATTGCAACGAAAGCCAAGTCATACAACAAACTTTGACAACATACAAGTGGAATGTGGAGTGATTCACCGCAATAAGCAAATCAGAGAGCTCTAAGTAAGAGCGGCAAACATTCCACCCGGAATGAAAAGCCCTGATGATGATGATGACGTTACCATTTTCACGTACATGACGTCATCGATGTTTTTCAAATGGAACGATAATATTCTTTTTCATTTTTGAATTTTGTGAGGAGACTTATAGTTTAAAATTATTAGTTCGTGAATTAGAGATAAATGTTTATTACAATGTTTATTACAATTGTTTTTATTTCGCGTGTTACAATACATCTTACAATTAAATTAAATGTTGAAACTGCATGCCGTTTACTTCCTGACAATAACCAGACGTTATTGAAATTCTTCTAAAACTCTATTTAATGTTTCTGGGAGAATCATTCTTACTTCATTTCCAATTGTACCTATCTTTTAACTCTTTAATATTTCCTAGTCTATTTATGTATACTTTAGATTTAAGATAACCTCACAAACAAAAAATCAAAAGAAGCTAAACCAGGAGGTCTTGCTGCCTACTCTAAACTTACTCGCCTATCTATCCATATGTTGGGAAAAACAGTAGTTAAACAGTAATTAAAACATAAGACTTAAACAGTCTTGAATAGACATTTTCTTTCGATTAAGGAAGTAGGGTTCCTAACAAAGTGTCCGTATTTAAACATCTTCATTCGAAGTAAAAAATGGACGTAACAAGTAGACCAGAATTTATTTATACATTTATACATTGTAATGACAATTCAAAAGAGACAATAATTCGCCAATTTCTTCGATATCTATCAGGAGTGGAGAATATTCCATAAAAAGAAGTTTCTTATTGATAGTATCCGAGTAAAACGCTTGTAAAAACGGCCCAAGAGATTCGTCGCAAGGACCTTTTTTATATTATTATGGTGTTCGGTAGTCTAAGTCGGTTAAATAAGAAATTATCAGGTGATATATCAGCAGAGTCATATACTTTCTTTCTTTTTATATCCCGTCGTAAAGCATGTCTTATTTATATCGTGTGAATTTCAAATATCTTAACTAAATTCCATTAAAAAAAGATGTTGGGAGTGACTACTTATAGCTTTTTATTCGAAATACTTTTATTGGAAACATAAGAGAATGTTATAAATTGTACATTAAGTAGTCCAGCGACTCTGACTAATTGACGTTTTTGAAAATAAACCTAATTTTGATATACAAGACAAAAAAAAATCATTGACATGTAATGTTGTTGTATTCTGTATATTTAAGGGAAAATTTTGATTTTATTTAGGACCATAGCTTTTAAGTGTTGGGATAGTTTTTTTACTATTTTTTGTTTTAGAGTTTTGTTCTAATAAATGACTTTTAACTTCTTTGCTTCTGTAGTTTTCTTCTATTATGTAATACTATTTTTTTGTTGATTTTTCTTTAATTGTAAGACCACGCTATCTCAATGGATACCAAAAAGTGGTGGAAAAAGTACTTTGACAGTTTATTAAATAAAAAATTTGCCAAAAAAATTAAAAAGTGGTTCAAGAAATAAAGGAAGGTACAGCAGTTTTACCAGATGATATTCCTGGAGGCGCGATGTGTGGATAGCTTTAGACGATAAACATCATTTTTAGTAGATCAATATTTAGAAATAGGAACACTTTGTCCAACAGGTTTATTTATTAGAATTATAGAAAAGGTACAAATGCCAGACGAATAAAGAATTAGTACTTTTACCTGTATATTCATATAGTGTATTATTACCTGTTCACAAAAAAATTAAATATACGGCTATATATGAGGCTATTTTTCTTAAATTAAGTTATATTTGTCTCTCTCTCTCCCTCTCTTGTCATTTCCCCATTACTGAGGATCGCGACTTCTTCCAATATTGCTAAGAATTTTTCTACATTGGTCTCTATCTCAGCTGCTCTGAGAGATATAATTCGCAGAATAAGTTTCCAGCTAAATTCTTAATTTAAATTATGTTGCATTGTATTGTATTGTATTTTTATAATAATAACAAAATAAACAATGAATTTTACTGCAGAGTATGTGTAAAAATTTTTTTCATTCAACTCCTTTCATACATATATGAAAATAAAAATATACATTTTCATCAAAATATTGATTCAATCCTTCATTTACTATACTCCTATTACAGGTCAAATGTTGTTTATTAATTGTTAGTAAGTTGTTATTAATTCTGTTTCTCTTTCTGCTATGTCTTACCTATAGCATTACATATGTAATGATTGTGCAGATTGACTCCCAAATAAATTTGTAACGGCGAATGCGTGTATAGAAGTGTAACTTCTACCGGCAGTCCCACGGGACTGCCACACCCGTTTTTTTGGCATACCAATACGTTTCCGAACTTCTGCTTCACAGTTACCATCGTTAGTTATATTAGACCCGAGACAGACAAAACTGTCCACTATCTGGTATTCCTGAAACATGTTAGTCAGTTGAATAGTGTGAAATCTGCCGACCACCATTAGTTTTCTCTTAGCTTTATTGATTTTCAATTAGTTTTCTGGTCCATCTTGTGTCTTTCAGAAAACTAATTGACTGCCGCCCACGAGAAGACAAACGCAGCAGAGGACGACCACCAACACGCTGGATGGACGACATTAGACGAATATCCAAGAAATAGCAACAAGAAGCACAGAACCGTAAAGAGTGGTGAAAAATGGGAGAGACCTATGTCCAGCAGTGGACAGAAGAGGTTGCATGATGATGATGATTTATTGATTTTCAGACCAACTTTATTGCTTTCGTACTCAACTCTTTGCAGGCGATTAAACATTTCTTGCTCATTTGCTGCTATAAGTGCAGTGTCATCAACAAATCTTAAATTGGAGATTTTCCTATCAGCCACTGTTACTCCACTGGCCCATCAATTTAAAGCTATCCTCATAATATGTTCACCATAAATGTTGAATAAGTCAGGTGACAACATGCATCCTTGTATAATACCTCTCTCAGTCTTAAATTGGTTTAAGAATTTCTGATATACTCCTGCTGTTGCTATATTGGACTGGTACAGATTTGTAATAAGTGTCGCCAGGTGCATTGGTGTGCCTATTGCTATTAAAATGGAGCACATTTGTAGTGTAGAGAATTTTCTAAAAGCAGTTGGTCATTTACTGATAAATGTGGAAAAGATTAAAATCGATTTGAAAAGCCATTTAAAAAATTAAAATATTAGCATTCACAAAAGCGTTAACAAAAAATCACTCTGAATGACAAGCTACAGGAGCGGTTGCAGTGGGATGTACTTAAACGCCTGCTTGCTGTTTATTTGAATTAAAAAATTGATCTGGGGAAAGTTCTTATGTATTTATTGTGGTATATACTAATGCTGTTTAGAACCGTATTAAAACAAATTTTAAAAGCTGTTTTAAAACAAAAGAGGCGATATATTCCAATAGTTTTTGACATATATATTTCCCCCTCTATCAAAAATATGGAGCATGATCTTCGAGGCAGCAGTGAAAAGTAGGATTACCACATTACTGAGCAAGAGCAGACCCATCTTGGGAATTAAGAAACATAAAGTTTAAGGATGCCCTTTCTCTATTTGTAATTCAAAATTGGGAAAAGGCTGAAATAGCTCCTTTTTTATGTAAAAAAAAGAGTATAGGTTTTAAAAAGCGGTATAGATGTTATTTTATGCGCTTTATATGAAGAAGCATATTAAAAAATTGTGTAACAAATTTGTCATCTGGAATTTGCTGGTAAGGTTTGTATCAAGTGCTCCGATACGGATATATTGCCTGGGAAATAAACAAATTAAACTGCGATGTGAAGACTTGGACGGAAGTTGGCCTTGGCAATGCCTCACGATGTATCAATATAACTGAACTTCAAAAGAGTTCAAGACAATCGACTTATTCTGCTTTTCCAGCTCTGCAGCCATTTAGTGGTTGCGATTAAAATCTTGCATTATTTAGAAAAAAAAGCAACCACACAATCTGGTGGTTGAATCCAATGACTTCCAGACAAACAGTCTTTGCGAATTTGAGCATGTTGGACGATGATAGTTGTTCGGATCTAATTGAAAAACTGAAGAATTTGTCTATCGGTTATAGAGTAAAAAAAAATTAAGACGGTTAATAGAAACGTACTCATTTAAAGATGACGTTGAAACCTTTTATTTCCATGCGAAGAGTAACTTTTTTTCTTCTCTTATCATTTTCCCCTTTAAGACGTTGAATTGAGATTCTGGTTCTTCCTTAAGCCATTTTTTCCGTGCATTTCTCATGACTATCGTCTTTTATTTATAAATAGTTTTCCTATTATTCCTTCTTATTTCTTCGATCTGATCTATCGTATATTTGGTTCAACGTACTCCCTGATTATTTTTTTTATTATTCATGTATATATATATATATGTATATATATATATGTATATATATATATGTATATATATATATATATATATACATATTATTCATGTAGGTCATACTTCTACAAGGCTGTGCTACGTCCCCTACTCTGTTTAAAATATTCTTGGAAAAGACACTCAAACCATGGAGGAGAAAGTGCGAAGGAATGGGCATACCAGTAGGAGACGAATACCTATACACCTTAAGTTTTGCCGACGATCAAGTAGTCATCGCACAAGATGAAGAAGATCTCAGCTTTATGCTCAGAAAACTAGAAGAAGAATATAAAAACAACGGAATGGAAATAAACTTAAAGAAAACCGAATACCTAACAACAGAAAACAAGGATATGAGAAACCTAGAGATAGACGAGGGAAGACAAATAAATGGAACAGATAAATTCAAGTATTTAGGAACCATAATATCGAACCAGGGAACAACAGAAGAAGATATAAACAACAGACTGAGACAAACAAGAAACTGTATAAGACAACTAAACTCAGTGTTGTGGGATAAGAAGATTACGATAAAGACAAAAAAGAGAATATATAACACCCTGAAAAGAAGTATCCTGACATATGGGTCCGAAAACTGGACAATAAACAAGAGAAATAGAGGTAGAATAAGAGCAGTAGAAATGGAGTTCCTGAGGAGAAGCTGTAGACTTACAAAAAGAGACAGAATTGAAAACGCAGAGATTAAGCGGAGAATGGGAGTGCAATCAGACATAATCGACTATATAGAGGAGAAGAGACTATCCTGGTACGGCCACGTCAGAAGAGCGGACAGAGGACGCTGGATAAACAAAATCACAGAATGGAGCCCGATTGGAAGAAGAAAGAGAGGAAGACCCCGAAGGTCATTCAGAGATGAAATCGACGAGGCTATGGAGAAAAGAACCCTGCGAGATGGAGACTGGAATGACATGGAAAATTGGAGAAAACGGTTGAGTGAAGGAAGACAGTGAAAACTGTGGAAATCCTTAGTAGTAGTAGTATTATTCATGTATATATATATATATATATATATGTATATATATATATACATATATATATATATATATATATATATATATATATATATATATATATATATATATATATAGTTTATAGTTAACTTGGGCTAGGCAAATTGCTCTTTAGTTGTCGCATTGGGTTTCTTCTCCTTTTTTATGTATTGGTACGATTAAACGATTAACATATTTTTCCATTCATCGGGAATCTTTTGATTTTCCGAAGAGTTACATTGCAATAAATCTTCCGCATTGCAGATCTGAGCTTATTATACAGATTAATCGCTGTGCATACATCTTCAGCATTTGGGTCAATGCAGATCAAAAAGTATCAACGGAAAGGTGGCTTTGGAAAATGGTTAAAAGTTAACGATATGAGTTCCACTGGTTTAAAGGACCGCTCCCGACATTTGTGAGACACGTTGTCATAAAAGCAACTAATATTTGTAATAGTTTTTTTCACAGTTTTTCAATATCTAAAAACATATTGCATTTGTGTTAGTTGTTAGTTGCTTAATCTCAAGATGTATCTGCTCTAGAAGAAAATGATAAAGCTGACCAAATTTACAACCGTAGCAGCGATTCTGATAAAAATAATAATTTATGTTTGTGTTTTTTGTAATATAATATTAAAAGATCTTATTCAATACATTCTACACATATTTTTATTTGAATTGTATAATTTTTAATATTAAATATAACTAATCTTTATTATAGTGTTTATATGCCTTTTTTACTTATTGTGTTGTGTATTGTAAAAGGCTTTCTTCTTTTCTTTAGATTTTGTCTTCACTTCCTCTCTAAACCAAGATGTTTTCTTTTTTGATATGTTAGTGTTCGTTACTTTCCTCTCTCCAAGTGATTCTGCTGCTGCGTTAGTTATGTGATTTTTGAGTTCTTTTCAGCTTTCCTCGATGTTATCGTTTTCTAATATTTTATTCCCAGCAATCTTCTCTGATAATCTTTTTCTGTAAAGGTATTCTGTGTATTTTGTATTTAGTCCTTTGACTTTGATTTTTGTTTGTGTTGGTGCCGCTCTCTTGGGTGTGAAATATTTCAGAATGATTCTTGTTTTACATAATACTAGGACAGGGATGCACAGACTTATTAAGACTAGGGGCCACTCGGGAAAATCATGAACTGATGGCGGGCCGGCCGCCAGAAGTATAGGTAATTAAAGACAATAAAGAATTGATAATAATTTATTAAAATTGAAAAATAATTTATAAATTTGAAGCGTGGCACTGCATAGTGCTTACAATCTTCTTTATATTTGGCTCAAATTTACTTGTAGCAACACGTAAAACTGCTTCCAAACTTTCATTTGCAAGGCGGTTTCGATTTTTTGTTTTATTATTATTTAGTACCTATTGAAAAAGTTTGTTCACATATATAGGTAGAACCAAAGAAGCTGGCACTTTTCAGAGCGTTTATGCGCAACTCTTCGTACATATTTTTATCAATGCAGCGGTAAAAGTTCAGCAAGTCGCCTTCGTTGAATTTGTTGCGTAAATCTTGGTCGTTTTGAATGTCGATAATTTCTAACTGCATTGACTCTGGCGCATTTTCAACTGAAATCGTGAAAGTATTGCTGAATATGCCCAACAGAGGTTTCACTTTTATAAACTCCGAAAATCTTTCTTGAAAAGATTGAATCAAAATATCTAGCTTTTCTTCTTAACTGAAATTAATCGCGGTTTTGTTGAATTTTTCAGTCATTTTCTTATAATTCGGAATATGATTGTTATTTTCAGAATTCAACTGTGATCTGAAAAGTGTCAGCTTGCATTGAAACGATGATACATGAGCGTAGAGCTGGGATATCAGTTGATTTTTGCCTTGAAGCCGTGTGTTCAAGACATTCAAATGATTTGTAATGTCAACTAAAAAAGCCAAATCACACAACCAATCAGGATTTTTAAGTTCCGGGACATCCCTTTGCTTTTCCGCCAGAAATATTCCAATTTCTTCTATTAAATTTAGAAATCGTTCCAGTGTCAATCCACGACTTAGCCCCCTTACTTCTGTATAATACAGTAAATCTCCGTATTCGCTTTCGATGTCATTTGAATTGTCTGTGATTGAGTCCTCGTGATTTTATGAGATTTACAATCGAAACTACCACTTTCAAGACGTTTTGAAATTCAATTTTTTTAGAACAGAGGGCTTCTTGGTGTATAATGCAGTGAAACTGCATAATATCTTCAGCGTTTATGTTTTTTTCTTGCAGATGTTTTTTCAGCAAAGTAACTAGCCCGGAATTGACACCAATCATCGAAGGAGCACCGTCAGTCGCAACTCCCGATAATTTTGATAAGTCCAAATCAGTTTTTGAACACTCATCCAAAAGAACATTGAGTATATCAACTCCTTTGGTTTGACCTTTCAATGAACACATTCCTAATAACTCTTCTAAGACTTTAAAATCTTGAGTAACACCTCGTATGAATATGAGAAGTTGAGCTGTGGAACTAATATCAGTGGATTCGTCGAGTGCTAATGAAAAAAATTCATTGATCTTAGTTTTTTCAATTAATTGTTTCGCAATATTACCTGACAAAGATATTATTCGTCTTTGGATAGTCATACGATTCAGTTAAATTTTCTCAAACTTTTTTGATGCTTCTGGACACATTTTCTTAGCGGCAATTTCTATGCATTCTTTTACAAAATCGCCATCATTGAAGGGGCGATTTCGCTTTGCTATCATTCGAGAAATTTCATAACTAACTTCTGTAGCTGTTTCTGAATCTTGAATGGGTTTTGTAAACATAGCTTGCTGACCAATAAGCTCCCGTTTTAAAGACAACATTTTTTGCTTTCTTAATTCGCCTGTAAACTTGGTAAAAGAAGGATGCTGCGTTTCATAGTGCCTTTTTACATTATATTCCTTTGAAATCGCAACAGAATTTTTGCAAATTAAACAGACGACTTTGTTATGCGACCATACAAAAAAGTATTTCTCAGTCCAAATTTCTTGAAACTGCCGATTTTCATCTTTAACCTTACGTTTTTTCTAGGTCCTGGCTTCTCCATGTTGCGTTCTAATCCTGGCTAGGATTAACACAGCACCTGAAAACAATTACAGGACCTACTTAAATTACCCATCCTTTTTTAAATTATCAAAAATAATTGATTGAATATTATTCATAAGAAATTTTAAGATTTTTATACAGATTTTATATCTGAAATAATGACGTAATTATTACAATTACAATTACAGAGAAATTCTGATAAAAATAGTAATTTCTTTGTTTTATTTTAATATTTGGCCAACATTAAAGCTAAATTTGATTAAATACAAGAGTATTATTTTTGCTGTCGGCGGGCAACCAGTATTCGGCCGGCGCGGGCCGCATGCAGCCCGCGGGCCGCGGTCTGTGCATCCATGTACTAGGATATGGTCTCCACATACATTTGCTGAGTTAAGGCATCTTACGTTGATTATTGTCGATGGATGTATATCTCCGTTGGTTACAACATAATCTATCATAGTTCTTTCTCCACGGGTGTTATTAAATGTGTTGGTCTTTGTGGTCAAAAAAATATATTGATTAGGACAATCAAAATAAGGTGAATCTACAGTGAAGTAGCAAAAGAAAGCAGGGCCAAAGAAGGTGTAGCCTTACTAATACACCGAAGGTACCAAAATCGCATCAAAAAGTGTCAATACATATCAGAAAGGATTGTAACAGCAAAGATAAGAGTAGAAAAGGAAGACCTAAACATTATCGGAGTATATGGTCCAGAAAATAACAAGCCTCAAACAACAAGGAAAACGTTTTATGACCAATTACAACAAGTAAGTAGTAGATCAAGTCAGAGGGAAGATGATAACATTGGAGGATTTTAACGCTCGAAGAGACAATCAAGTAATCCCCGGAATTAAGCAAAAACATAACTGGAATGTACATAAACTAAAAACCGTAAACAAAAAGTACTAAAAACATTGCAATATGATAGAGTTTCTCGAAAAATTCTGTAGTGGGTACCCAATAAGAAAGGAACTTCCGGATGTGAAGATTGTGAGAGACATATGTAAAGAAGAAACAACTATTGTCAGGATAGGTCTGAGGGACTGATACATTTTATGTGAAAGTAGGATTGCACCAGGGCTTGGAGCTTACTCCTTGCATTTGTTGTCATTAGTGTTGGATCATATAACAGGGAACCTACAGGGTAACATTTGCTAGTGCTTATTGTATGCTGATGATGTAGTGTTAGTGTGAAATTTTAAAAGTGATTAGAATAAAAACTGGAAAAGTGAAAACAACCTCTTGGACAAAAATTTAATTATTAATTTAATCAGGATTATTAGAATGCTATTTCAATTTAGTGGGAAAGAGGCAATATATTTGTATATATTGAAAAACTTTTTTGTAAATATTCTGTGTCTATTTGATGTTTGCCTGGATATTTAATATTTTTTATCCCTTGTAATGTGATCTTGTCAATTTGCTTAGATTGTCGATTTATTACTCCAGTTTGCTGATCTTCTTTAGCTCTTTTTCAAATTTATTACTGTTTTGTTATAGCTCTACATAAAATTGTTTTACTAGTTTTTCCAGCAGTTTTCCTTTATATATAATATAAATGTAGTTGAAATGTAGTTGAAATTTAATAAATTGTTGAGTAATTTTCTCTTTATAAAAAACTAAAAATTTCTCACTCTTTGCACTGTATATTTGCTCAAAAATTTAGGGCAACTCGTAGTAGCAATATTTTCAGAAGTAGTCACTCCGAAAATGCTTTCGGGGTAAAAAGTAATCTTGAAATATTATTCAATAACAGAGACACCTTTAGAATCCTAACTTCATATCGATTAGGTCGAAATGGAGTTACCTTACCTTATATTCATACATAAATTCAAATTTTCCTACAAAGAAAAGCAATTCGATGTTTCTGAGTAAATATAGGTTAAAACGGTTCCAAGTTTAGGGTAAGTGAATAATTTATCTACGAGTTTAACCAAACAAACAGTACTATAATAACTATATTTTTTGTATCAATATATAAGCAAATTCACGTAGATAGATAAAGAAAATTTTTTTTAAATAGATATACAAGTACATAAACGGACAAAAAACTATTTTTTTAACTATTTACTTTAATTATTAAAGTGACAGAACAAAACATTTTAAGCAGGATTTGATTTATGGAACAGGTATTAGTCACAGAGTGTTAAATCTGGTAAATAGGACGAGTGATCCGTGTCTAAATGTCATATACCGACTGGTCAAAACGTTTATGTTATTTTCGCTAGAACATTTTTAAAAAATTCGACCGGCGCATTCGCCAAAATTTTAACTAACAAAAGTCGACAACTAGGGATGGCGGTTTTTGACAAAACACCGGTTTTCGGTTATACCGTTTTTTTTGCTTACGGTTTAACCTGGCGGTTATAACCGGCCAAAAAAACCGGTTTTTCCAAAAACCGGTTTTCGGTTTTTTTAATCCAATAGTTACAAAGTTACATTTACAATGCCCTTTAGTTTGCGATACTTCATTCGACTCGATATCAATATGATCAAAATTAGTACTATCGAAAGAACATCAATATCAATATAAATAAAACACAATTTTTAGTAAAACCATTTTATTCTATTAATTATTATATTTATTTATTATTTTATTATTAATATATATTTAGTGATTATTATTAAATATAATATAGCGTAAGATTAATATATAGATATTGCAATAATATACAATAAAAGAATATGAAGTAATATTTTAAGTAAAAAAGTATAGGTTAGAAGGTTACAAATAGGTTATATTATATGAAATGGATTTAGCATTATGTTGGCCAGTATTTTTCATGAAGCCTATTGAGAAAAACTCGTTCATATCTATGTTGGTCCGTTAAGCGGCTTCTCTCATCTGACACAATATCATTCAATGATGACACCAGTCTTTCTGATGCCACCGAACTTCCGACCAACGACATGTATTTTTTTAGCTATAAAAGCCAAGCCTGGCATACAGATCCCAGAATGAAAACGGATCACTTGGCAGCAAAGACCGCTGCAGATATAGAGTCAGTTCATTTGAAAAAGAACTTTGAATCTGTGTGTCCTGAAAACTTGAACTGAAACCACTGTTCACCAACTCCAGATCGTGTGAAGACCAAAGAGGGTTTGATTTTAAACTCACTTTGGCTTCTTCATTCTTGAAGGAGCAGGAAGGAGAAAGTTTTTCGATTTCGGTAAGATACGTCCTAACTTACGAGCCTAAATTGGATGTGACTGTCTTCGCCATAGACAGATTCAGATATAGTTTTTTGAACCTCGGGTCCGTGATTGTAGTATGGCAAAGCAGGGGATTTCGTAAAAGCTTAGTGCCCCACTCTTAAAGGCTAGTTATAAGCTTTTGGCATAACTTTTGAGCTGTACTAAGGTTTGGCTTGAGGTTTTTTAAATTTTTTTCGATAATAGACACAAGGGGGATAACAAGGCTAGCAGTAATGTACTGGGAACCCGAGATCTCCTTTGTGACCTCATTGAAAGGCGATAAAATGCTTACAATTTCAGTGATTAGTTTTATATTTGAACCAGAAATCATCCTTGGTGCTTTTTTAATCGAGGGATTTGCCAATATTGCAACTATATATGGGGACAATAGTGTGAATCTTTTAAGCATATGGTAGACAGAATTCTATCTGGTTGTAGTCAGATGCAGAGAGCAGTAAACCAAAATTATTATACTACTGCTCAACAGAGAGCGCTAAAATAATTCAGGTTCTATTGTCAATGAATATAATGAGAGTAGAATATAATATGCAATTATTGTATTCAATTAATGATGCAAATTTAATTTACCATTAAAAAATATAATCCTCTAAAATACCCACCAATTTTCCTCTCCTTCCAAACCCAAAAAATTCCCCACCCCAACCATTTCAACTTATAAAAAAATTTCCCAGACTCTTTCAAATGGGATTTAAAAAAAATAATATCAACATAAATATTTTACTTAAAAATAAATTGAATAATGCAATTCATCTTTTATTTTTACTACCATCAAAAAAAAATTATCATGTATTACTTTTAACACGTTTGTATATTTGTATAATAGGTACATTTTAACTCATTTAATACTTCCTGTATGGGTGTATCGGTTTGAAAACGTAGGGAAATCCTTGGAGATTCGTATTCGTAATCGGTAATTCGATATTTATAGTCAGAACATTATTTTTGGTAACCAGAAACAGCCATTCACCCACTTTCAATGTCAAGTGTGAAAAATTACCTATACCAGATCACTTCTTATGTAAATATTATGATTACAAATACCTTTTCAACGAAATATTATAATAAAACTTAATTGTTTCTGGATGATGAGAGTTTGCACTTTCAGTTTGCTTCTGTATTTATAAAATAAAATAAAATTTGAATTATGGTTTTGTTTGGAATAATTACTTGAAGATAATAATTTTGATTGGGATCCAAAATAATACCTAACCTAATCCTAATCACCGTAAAAACCTAATAACCGGTTTTTACTTTAAAAATAAAAAACCGGTTATAACCGGGACAAAAAAACGACAGATAAAACCGGTTATTGCTAAGTAAAAAAACCGGTTTTCGGTTAAAACCGGTAGGTTTTTCCCATCCCTATCGACAACACAGTTTTATTGCAAAATAGAGAATATTTATTAACTGATACTAAAGTCTGCAAAAACAAGATTAACCAACTAGAAGTAAATTACAGCCAAGCAAAAAAAAGGGAATTCCTTCAAGAAATAGGGAATGAAAAATATGGGTATAAGGATTTGTACAAATAACCTCAATTAAAGACAAATATATGAACACATGACAAAGAGATAATATAGCGACTTTGAAGAGCTTTTAAATTTTCCAGAGAGTCAAGTAGAGAACCAAATAAAGTTCGAAACAGTGGAAGTTGAGGTGATGTTGCCAACATTAGACGAAATTTATGAAGGTATACAGAAACTGAAAAATAATAATGTTCCCGGCTCTGTTGAAGTACCAGAGGAACTGATTAAAATGGGGGAATTAAACTCGCAGAAACCATATATGACCTAATTTTGAATATTTTCGAAAAACATTCAGACAGTATTAGTTCTGCTGTACAAGAGAGGTGACAAAATGAGATGCCACGATTACCGTGACATATCTGTGTTCTGCGAGCTACAAGATACTTTCCTAGAGATAATGTAGTTAAATCTCACGGCTTAATGAATTTTTTTGTATACAACAATGATCAAATATCTTTCACTCTAAGTATTTTACAAAACTTTTACAATCCAATCAATAAAGTCTATTTCAACCGTGCTCTTAGTGCTTTATGTGACTCTAAATATACTAACTGTCTACAATTTATTCTTCTCAACTTTTAAATTACACTATTTGGATTATTACGTGGTTCTACTCGTATCTATTTACTGGTATTTTTGATTTATCTTAAAACTTACTGATTCAGAATTCAACAAAGACGGAGAAGTCACCTTAAAAAATAATAAAATTAAAAATAAGGTACACTTAAGTTGGATGATAGTTTTGTTTTAAAAAACTTGGTAACAGACTTTTATTCTTACTTTTCTGTACAAAGTCTTTTATATGTTCAAACTCTGAGTTGTAGATTCTAGACCTTTAGTTTCCATTATACTGAGTGTTTAAAGTTTAAATATGGATTGTAATTTTTGCAATTATTTTGTATTTAAATTCACAGTTTATATTTACAAATTTACAATTTTACGTTTTTTGGTATAAGGATTACTTTATTAACATTATTAAAAGAGAACGCTAGTTACCACTTTGTTGTGGTTAGTAACTCAAATTTTTTTGAACTATGGGTAAAATAATAGAAACAAAAATGAAGAACCGTCACATTCTACAAAAAAGTTGTGTCTCTACGAAATGTAATTTGATCGGTTATCAAGTTATTTCCTTCTAAAGAGTCCAATCAATTTTAATTTTACAATATTTTGTATTCACGATGTTTTGTTTATTTTGTAAAAATTGAGCAAATTGTAGACGCGCAGGTAAATCATGAGGTAGTAAATTCTGAACAGAAATATAATGATATAGATGCAGACTCTTCAATATTCTCAAAACAAATGATGAGCTTATCCATGTTGTCAGACTTAATCGGCGAGAAATGATATCTATATTCTCTTTAACATGAGGTAAAATTTATCTTTTTCATCGAAAATAATAGTTTTTGTAGCTCCTTTTTGACTTTTAGGACGTACAGACCACGTCTCACCTAGGCAGTTGTAAATATTTATAGATACTACTAATTTTCAAATAATATTAACGGGAAGTTTTATTGCTACACAAACTGTCTAAAGTGACATAAGCCTACTAGAAAAAATGAACGTTAAACTACGGTTAAATCATCGAGTTAGAATCTATGGAGAGGGCACCACGTGACTAAAAACGACCTCACTTCGGCCATATTGTTCAGATTGTTTTGACACTTTTGACAGATCGTATATGTTTGTTTACGTTTGTTGTTTTTCGAATATTTTTAGTTTTATAATACTTTTATAGAAACTGTTATAATATATTGTGATAGTGCATAATAATGGTGTATAGTTCTCAACGTAGTTGCAGTAGCAGAAGCAATGATAATAAAAAATCTTCAGAAATAACGTTCTACAGGTTAGTATACAAATATGTAAACAAAGTAATGGCCCGTACTTCAGAGAATAAATTAATAGTATTTGACTGTATTAATTTATCTTTATGTATAATATATCGTGTTTTTAGTGTTAACCGCGGGATAAATAAATCATAGTTTAATAAAAATGTATTGCACTTTTTTAGATTATGATTAAAACTTCTGAATAACTAGTCATATTTTTATAGTAGTTTTAATATTATTGAGTCCGCCCATGATCCCACCGCCATATTGGTATCATCGTTAGCCACGCCTACCTACGCCGTTTTTAATACACACGTTAATATGCTCATAGCTTCTCCATAGATTCTAACTCGATGGGTTAAATTCATAAATTCATAAATGCATTGACAATGACAGAGTTGTAGAGCCATTGATGATGATGATGATGATTGACAATGACACAAGCCTACTTGTAAAAGAAAAAAAACGAACCATTAAATTACGACTAAATTCGAAGGTTTATTTGATATTAAGGGATCCTTGCAAAACTGAACCAAAAGTATTTTGAAGTGAATGGTGGGTATTTTAAATATTTACTTTAAGGTTCTTAATTATTGTTAGATAATTAGAGAATAATTGTTTTTATTGTAAAATAAAAATTCATTCTTTTTAGAAGCAAATAACTGAAAAAGTAATTGAATCAAACAGAAGCAAATTTATTTGTAAAATTTAACGCTTTTTCTTATTTTTTTATTATTTTACCCGTAGTTCAGCCAATAAAGACATTTGTTTTGATTTACAAAATACTACCAAGTGTAACTAGCGCCCGTATCTAGAACTCAGAGATTGGACATTATTAACGAATTATACTGTATAAGCCTTCATTTTGGATTCATGTATTTTATGTAAACACGAATGTTAACGAATCTATTGATCATCGATATACTGAAGACCTGAAAGCTCCGAAAATTTCTAATAATATAATTACAAGCATTCTGCATTAATTATTTTCATGCAAATTTTGCCTTTAACTATATTACTGTTTTTTTTCATTTAATTTCTTCTTTAATTAACTGTAAAGAAACTTATAGCAATCTCCTCTTATAATATGATCAATGCACTGCGTGTTGTTTTACTGATATCACGAAAAAGTTTTTTATTTTTTTTTCTGTTTGATTAAAAATTTCCCACTCTTTCTCTAAGTACTTTTCAATATTGTTTCTTTAATTGGAGAAAAATGTTTCTATCTTAATGTTTATTTAAGAAGAAAATATATAAATAGGTGGTAAATATTTAAAGTTGCAATCAATTAAATGAATTACTTGGATGAGAAGCAACTATATGCAATGAATACATTCTTAAAGAAAAAATCTCAAAGAAAATGGACGAGGATTAGTCCCAATGGTAAAACTAAAACGAAATTGATTATATTCTTTCAACGCAAAAATCCATGGTTAAAGACGCAACAGCCCTAAATCGCTTCTTAACTGGTAGCGACCATAGACTAGTCCAAGCCAAGCTGATCATTGATAGTAGATTTGAAACAAGAAAGAAAGTGGAAAGTAATCAGAAATTAGACATGAAAAAAATATAATAAGAAGCTCTAATGAAAGTGGGTGAAGAAATGGCACAGACAACAACAAAAAAGAAAGTCTCATATCCCAGGAATCAAAGTTTCTTCTGAACACAAAAAGAACATTACAAAAACAAGGAAACAGAAATAAAATGGAATACAAAGAAATAAACAAAACTATTAAAAAAATATCAAGGAGTGTAAACGGAGAGTACAGGAAGAAAAGATAGAGAAAACAATTGAAAAAAATAGAAACATAAAGTGCTTAAAGCAGAACCTGGGAAATATACAAATGAATAGCATAAAGAACAAAGAAGGAGTGGAGACCAACAATTTAAATGACATTTTACAGATAACACACAAATATTATATAAATCTCTATAAAACAGAACAAAAACCAACCAGAGAAATTCGTAATCAGTTACAACTGAAAATAAAGAACGTTAACTCTGACCTACAACCAGAAATCAGTAAAAATGAAATAAAAAAGGCACTCGAAGAAATGAAGACTAACAAATCTCCTGGAAAGATGAAATAACTGTGGAAATGCTAAAAAATGGGGGAACAACTACAGTGGAAGTCCTTAAAATACTAATGAATAAAATATCCACCACATGGAACGAGGCAATAACACAATTACTATTTAAGAAAGGCGATAGAAAAGATCTGAAAAACTATAGGCCCATAACGCTACTGAATGTAATGTACAAACTGTTAACTAAACTATTAACAAACAGATTAACAACTAAGTTAGGTAATTACCAGTCAAGAGAGCAAGCCGATTTTAGAAAAAGATTCAGTACAAGCGACCATCTGCTTACGATAAAAATATTAATTGAAAAGGTCAACGAATATCAAATCCCAATGTATATGGCATTTGTAGATTTTGAAGGAGCATTCGATTAGATGGAACATTGGGCAATAAAGAAGTCTTTACAAAATGGGAGAATAGACTATAGATATACGGACTTAATTTCCAATATATATGATCAAGCAACAACATCCATCAAAATAGTTGAACAAACGGAGCCCATTAGGATACGGCGAGGAGTCAGACAGGGTGACACTATATCACCCAAACTATTCAATCAAGATTTGGAAGACGTTATGGGAAAATTACAATGGGAAAAACGGGGTATTAACATAAATGGCCAATACTTGATGAATTATAATAAAACAAAATTATGACCAACCAACCAGAAGAATTATTAATTACAATTGCACAAACAACTATAGAACAATTAAAAGAATATGTATATTTGGGACAACTAGTTAGAAAATCAGACCGGAGAAATAAAGAGAAGGATACGGTTGGCTTGGGTATTCTTCGGAAATCTTTCCTATATACTAAAAAATAGAAAATATCCCCAATATTTAAAAACAAGAGTCTTCAACCAATGTATACTTGCTGTTCTCACCTACGGTTCTCAAACTTGGACGTTTACAAAGGAAAACATGGAAAAAATAGCAAAGACTAAAAGAGCCATGGAAAGGCAAATGCTGAACATCAGGCTATCAGACAAGAAAAGAAATACTTGGATCCGCAACAAAACAAAAGTGACCGATGTATTAACGCATATAGCAAAACTTAAGTGGAAGTTCGCTGGACATACCATAAGACAGAAAGACGACATATGGAATAAGATGATTATACACTGGAGACCATATAGTTACAAACGAAAAAGAGGAAGACCACAAATGAGATGGTTAGTTGACTTAAAGAAATACGCAGGTCCGAAGTGGATACAAACTGTCTACACTAGAGAGAATTGGAAGAAGGAAGGGGAGGCCTGTGTCCAAAATTGGACAGCAAGGGCTGTATAGATAGATAGATAGAATCAATAAAATAAAATATATAATTGTAAACAAGCAAACTCGATTAGCTTAACTCATAAATCATTATCAATTTAAAACAGATGCATTTACCATTTCTTTTTTAAATGTTATGGTTAGCAGGAAAAAAACAGCGTGAAAGCTCGCCGTGCGCATCGTAACAATGCATCGTCAAATGAATTTGACTTAACGATAGACGTGCTTGCTATAATACCTTGCTTAGTCTTGCAATATTCGTAGAAACAAACCCTCTTACCTAGAGGTGGTGAGCTGCGATAGTCTAGGAATATTTAGAACGTCGAGTGAACCGTAATAAATTAGATTATTCTTAATCTTTAAAGCTGTTATCTGAAGCGATTTGGGGTAAAATTAAAGGTTTTTCGAAAACTTGTAATTTAGACAAGTAGTTCTCAGACTGGACAAAAATATGAATAAAACCAATTTTAACGTAGAAATTTAAAGATATGAGATTAGGTTTTAAATAAACGTATACGTTAAAAATATTAGGAATAATAAAAAAAAAATAATAAAATCCTTAAACTAAATACTTTTCCAAACACTTTTTGTTTAGTCGTGCTCTGAAATCCATAAATGATTTGACGAACACTTTTATTATTATTGTAATTTACTTTTATATGTGCATTTTAAAATTAAGCTTGCGAAAATGTAGTAAATTTAACTAATCATATCAACAAATATAGTGCTTATTTACTTTAAATTCAATTAAATTTAATTATAGCTCAGCCTAATGACCATATTTAGCTGTACTTTTGTGACAGCGGTTTCAATAAAAATTTATTCATATTTAGCTATGAAGATCGTAACTCTTATATAGACGTACACCGTGTAATGAAACTTTATGAGCAATTTCGATTTAAATGGGCTCAATTAAATTATTAATTGGTTTGGTTTATAGTATTACCGCAAATCCACATTGTATGTGGCTATATTTGTATAGTAGAAGTGGGTTTAGTAAGTAAATTGACATGTTATTGTGCGTATAGATATTATTTGCAAACAATATACTAGGACAAATTATTTTATTCTCGTATATTGTATAAATATTTGCAAACAATTATAAATTAAGTTCCCATGAATTTTAAAAATGGATTGCTTTTTTTTGTCCTTGGTTCATTTTAAAACTTATTATTCTACATAATCGACGTTTCTATCCAAAAAATTTTGCAACCTCCAACTTTCCTATCCCCATGTTATAGAATTCTTCCGCCAATCTATTGAGGAATCGAGTAATCTATTCCTTGACTTCATCATCGGTACTAAAGCGCAAGACACCTAAGTGTACCTTTAATTTTGGGAATAAGTGATAATCACTTGGTGCTAGGTTCGGACTAAAGGGAGGGGGGCACAATATTCCAGCCAAAATATCCTATAGCAGTTGTTCAGTTTGATGTGAGGAATGAGGTCGAGCGTTATCATGGGGAAGTCTCTTACCACTGGACATGCATTGTGATGTGGGAAACCACAGGACTATAAAAGCAAGGTCCTTATTGGTAAACCTCTGATCTTCAAACAATATTCGTTTAAGTTTTTCGACAATTTCGTCTGAAACTGAAAGCCTTCTGCTCCGATCTTTATCTCCTGAATTTCCGTTCTGCCTTCACTGAATTCTTTACACCATTTGCAAACATATTAAACAGACATGCACTTTTCCCCATAAACTTTGATTAACGGACGATGAATGTCAATAGGTGAAATACGTTTTTCATATTAAAAAACCTATCATCGTACAAATTTCGCATTTGACGGTAACAACGATCGAAAGCTCCATCTTAGAAGGATGCTAGGCCGGCAGTAGGTACTGTAGCGATGCGTTAGTGCTGGGGTGAGAGAGGGAGAGTTGGTGCGTAAGATAGTGAGACGCCAGATTTCTCCCAGTACGCATTTTTGTTAGTGGCATAAACCTTTTTTTACGAATCATCGTCGTAACATAAAAATATCAACAATCAAAACAAAGTAATGATTCTTATAGGAAATGGTGGCATATAAGATTAAATATAATTAATTAAAAACAAAATAATAGAACACAGAAACGAGTTTCCTCGACAACAAAAAGAAAATAAGATGAAAGGATTGTTCTTCTTTTCACAAAGAATTCTGTTCTCTTGATAAAAAGTAGCTTTACAAGTCAAATATACACATAAATATATTTATATAAAGAAGTCAATAGTCGAATATATAATAAAAACAACTCCTTAAATTAAAAACGGCATTCATTATAAGGTGTCTCCAGATTTTTGCTTGGAATTGATAAAACTGAAGAGCTTTTATTTCAACTGGCACTATCTTATAAAACTTTTAAACCATTACTAGATCTTACAAGGCGGTCAAATTTTGGTACACGATACTGTTGTTTCTAGAGGGATAAGTGTGTAACTCTACATGCGCATTGTATTGGTTAATATTTTTTTTAATGTATAACAGACATAAGGTAAAGTTAAAATTTAAAAGCTCTAAAGGAGTTTCTACAATCTGCTCTATAACCAAGCTCAGAGATAATACGAACACACTTTCTTTGTTGTCCAAACAGTTTATAAATATGAAAAGAGTAACATCCAGAAAAAACAGCACAAGTTAGATGAGAACAAAAGTTACTATGATACTACTACTATCGGTTTACAGTGTTCCCCGACGCCTTCTGACTCCTAACCGCCATTCTTCTCTATTTAACCATAGGCCTGGAGGGATTTCTCTTTCCTCTAGTTCTTTTTCAATTCCCTCTCTCTAGCTTCTTCTCGTCCTTCCTCTTTTTCTTCTCCCTTGAAGAAGAAGAAAAAGAAGAAAAAGAAGAGAAGAAGTTACTATGATAAACTGTTAAGACATGTGACCTAGATAGGGTCCATATGACCCTGGAAGTCACTTGAACAAGATTTTTGAAAAGAAAACGGAGTCGGAAAATCTTTTTTCGATAAACTTACTATAAATGTTGTACCCTGGTTAGTCATGCATCAAAGTGTACCCCCAGTAACGTCGCCTCGGTTGCATGTTATGATAGAGTAATATGTTCAATATCAGTATCAATTTAAAGTGATTTTGGATTGTTTAAAGACAGACGATTAGTTAAAAACCAACTGAATATGTTTTTTCAGATCTTTGGTAATCAATAATGTCAAATTCAGAACAGTTACATATAATCAGTTACAGTATAAGTGATTTTGTAACAAGTAGATACCTCTTCAGCATCTCTAGAAATTACTAATGAATTGATCACGCGTTCCTACTGCTTATATTCTACGATTTAGTATTACAATATTTACTTTTTTTAGCTTTATAAAGATTGTATTTTACCAGTTACCTGATGATGCTCAGAAAACTGTACTATATAGTTTCTATATTCTACGATTCAGTATTACAATATTTACTTTTTTTAGCTTTATAAAGATTGTATTTTACCGGTTACCTGATGATGTCCAGAAAACTGTAGTGGTCCCAACCGGTCTTCTTCTTCTTCTTCTTCTTCTTCAGATGCAAATCCACTAATAGATGTTAGCGATCACATTTTCCATTAATTCTCCATTTCTTGCAATATGTATTAGAGATTGTATGTCGTTAATCCCTGTCCACTGCCTTATGTTTCGGAACCAGGACATTTTCTTACGTCCCATTCCTCTCTAGCCTTCAATTTTACCCTCGATTATAAGTTGGAGGAACTGGTATTTTTCATTTCGCATGATGTGACCTAGATAGGCCGTTTTCCTTTTCTTAATGGTTTCGAAAAGTTGGCATTCTTGGTTTATTCTTTTAAGGACATCTATATTTGTGATTTTCGCTGTCCATGGTATTTTTAGGATACGGCGATAGAGCCACATTTCGAAAGCTTCTAATCTGTTTATATCCTTCGTTTTGAGTGTCCAGCCCTCTACGCCATATAGCAGCACTGACCACACGTAGCACTTAGTAAACTTTAGTCTCAGTTGAAGATCGAACTCTGACAAGTCAGTACCTTCTTGAATTTTACGAAAGCTTGTCGAGCTTGCTCAATGCGAGATTTTACTTCCCTGTCCGATGCTCAGTCTTCAAAAAGCCACGATCCCAGGTATTTAAATTTACTCACTCTTTCAATGGACTTAGTATTCAGTGTTATGGTGTAGTTTTCAAGTGCATCCAAGTTTCTGGAGATGATCATAAATTTGGTTTTTTTGGTATTAATCTCTAATCCCACTCTCTTACTGTATTCTCCGATTATAGTGACAAGTTGTTGAAGATCGACTATGTTGTCACAAATTAAGACACCATCATCAGCATATCGTATGTTGTTGATCAATACTCCATTCACTTTGATTCTCATCTTTGCATCCTCCAAAGACTCTTGAAATATGGCTTCCGAATAAATGTTAATTAAAAGAGCGAAAAGCACACATCCCTGTCGAACGCCCCTTCTTATATGTATGGGTTTGGATATAGAATGGTCTATTTTTAACTGTGCCGTTTGATGCCAGTACAAGTTTTCAATGCATCTTATGTCTTTTTGGTCTATATCAACTTTCTTGAGGATCTGCATTAACTTGTGAAGTTGGACACGATCAAACGCTTTTTGGTAATCTAAAAAGCATAGGAACACATCCTTCTTCTGATCGTGACAATTTTGGACCAGCACCTGTGTTGCTACTATTGCTTCTCGTGTTCCTAAACCTTGCCTAAACCCAAACTGGGAGTCACTGATGTCTCATTCACATTTTTTGTATAATCTTTGATGTAGTATTTTTAAGAATATTTTTAAAGTGTGGCTCATCAGGCTAATGAGTCTGTGATCCTCACATCTTTTTGCATTGACTTTCTTGGGCAGGGGAATAAAGGTAGAGCGTAACCACTGTTGAGGATAGCAGCCAGTTTCATAAATTAAGTTAAATATTTTGTGTAGTGCTGAAATTAACCTTATATACAGTAACTTAATATTGCCTTTTCTATCTCCTCTTTGGTGATTGAAGGGCCAGTCAGCTGGTCGTCTGTATAAACTTCACTCATGGGTCTTTCGTCATGGAAGAGCTCCTGGATGTAATTTTCCCATATATCAATTTTCTCCTTTTTACCCAGTACTATCTGGTTATCTTGATTAACTATGGTAGTTGGTCTTCGTTTTCTGTATATTCCAGCAGTCTCCTTAAACTTTTTATGTAAATTACGGTCGTCGTGCTGTCGTTGTAAATGTTCTAGATCAATACATTGTTGCTTAAGCCATTCATTTTTTGCTATTCTTATTTTTGCTTTTATTTGCCTGTTAATGTTTTCATACATATTGCTGCCATCTTGGTTGTTCTTGTGTCTTCGTCGTTCTTCCATTAGTAATAATATTTCTTCTGTCATCCATTTTTGCCTCTTGTTATTTCGTTTGTACCCTAAGTTGTTTTTTATGATGTCTGTTACAGCACTTGTAATCGCATTCCATGTTGGTGTTAGATCTTCGGCAATGTTTGTCGTCAATATTTGAATTTGTGCGTTTATTTCATTGCTTATTTCTGCTTGTATCATTAGGTCTTTCAGTTTATCCAGTGCTATCTATTGTTTCAGGCTTGTTCTTGCATGAAAGAGCGATCTTTATGACGGCCACTAATAGTACGTGGTCAGAAGGGACATCTGCTCCAGGGTATGTGCAAGCTCTTTTGACAGTTGTGCTGAATCTACCGTTGATAAGAATGAAGTCTATTTAATTTCTTATTATGTTCTGAGCTCTATCGGCTGGAGATTTCCAAGTATAAAGGCGACGGGGGTGGAGTTGGAACCCTGTGTTGGTAACTCTCATGTTTTATTCTTGACAAAATTGTATAAGTCGATCGCCCCTTTCGTTCCTTGTTCCAAGACCAACCGTTTTACGCTTACTAAATAATTAGATTGTGAGTAAGTCTGTTATTTATTTTTATTACTCCGCTTTTATAAAAGAATCTTTTATTGTGGGTAAGTTTATTATCAGAATCAACAAGAAATTGTGTACTTATGTTTTTATTGAAAAATATTTTTTCCACTTACACCAGATTTTACCCTACCAGATACTTTCGCGATCCCTCTTTTTACAGTAATTTGTTATTTTAGCGACGACCGCTCGGAATCCAAATTAAGAAGGAAGCAATAAAAAGTAATGAGTTTCTTTCGTGATTTCAGGTGTTAATGAAATCCTACCTGTTTCGTTCGTCCTTTCTGCTGGGTTCTTGCAAATTACGTTAAAACTTTTCGGATGGATCCGAAATAGCAACTGTTTCCTGCACGATCTATGAAGTTGCGTTTAAAGATATGTCTAACCGTTTCATTTTGCGTATTCTAATGGTAATTAGGCCGGAAATTGGATAGCTCTGGGGGGTAAATTCGTGAATTTGTAAAGGCTTGGAATCGATTTAGTTTGAGATTTTAAGATTCAAGACATCTCATTTCATTATACATCTAAAAATAACACTTAATCGTGATATTATCGTTATTTAGAACGTTTATAGAAAAGCAAACTAATTACAGTTTAAAATATAAAAGAATAAAGATGAATTATAACGTGTCTTACAGGTAAACTCTATTTTTAAACATTTTCATTATACAAATAGAAAAAATGTATCACTACATTGTTTTCTTCAGATTTTAAGCAAGATTAATTTAAAATTAACATGTATATCTTTATTATTTTTGACTTTATTTCTAATTTAATTTTTCAAAAGGTTTCTAAAAGTCGTTAGAGAAAAAATGACAAAGAAAATAGACATTGCATGATTAGAACACACCAAAAAAAAAGCAAACAGAAATGTCTTAAAGTCAAGGAAAAAATAGAAATGAACCTAGTACAAAATTAATATACTGCTAAAAGGTGGAACAAAAATTACCCAGGCCTAAGGAGAAGACATTACATTGACAACAATAACAGGAATAAACAATGAATAATGCAAGAAATCATGGATCTAATGGATGGAAGGGAAAAGTACAAAACAAACTCAACTAATTCTAAAAAGTTGGTTTCTAGAGATCCCTGAGCTCTGTTTAATAGCTTAGTCTATCTCTCTCAGATCAAGGTACTTTCTTGTTTTAATTGAATTATAATTTAAGGATTGTTTGCAATATTTGGCACTGTGCGGTTGCGGCCGTTGAACCCTTACATATCTAGTAGGCGACTTTTTGAATTTTTACCTTATTTAAAAGCACATGTTACGTCAAAGTGACGTTAATTACCAACGGCAGACCCAGAATAAGTTGATTAAAAATAAAAAAAAAAATGAAAATAAAATATATACATTATATGCAGTAAATGTGCCAATACAGATATGTCTAGATTTAAACCAGGACATCTACATCTGCTTCCTAGATTATAACAAGGCATTCGATACAGTGAAACATAATCCGTTAAAAAAACTCTCTGAGAACAAAGAACATCGACACATGGGATATAAGAATAATAAATAATCTGTATTATGAACAGGAAGCTGCCATAAGAATGAATAATTTAAAAACTAATAAAATAAAAATCAAAAGACGTGTTAGATGGAGCTGTATCTTGTCGCCATCACTATTTAATACATACTCAGAGGAAATATTCAAAAAATCATTAGAAGATGAAGTAGCAGGCATAACAATAAATAGCCAACCCATAAGTGAAATTAGATATGCTAATGATATAATACTAATAGCAGAAAATATTACGGATCTACAAAGAATTCTAGATAAGGTTGTTGCAGCGAGTGAAGAATTTGGTCTGTCACTAAACATATGTAGCGTTATAACTGCTACATTGCCTGCTTTCTTTCTTATGTTAATATATTTCGTTAATTCTGTTCTCCAATTTCCATATCTTCTGTCATAATTCATATTCTTCTATATCCTCCATTGTATCTCTTATTTTTCTATATATTTTCTCAGATATAGATTGTATCAGAATTATGTCGTTACTCAATTGATTCATTATTCTCTTTTCATTTTTACTGGTATTTGGTATAAAAACCAGTTGGCGTCCAAATCTATCTTCTTATATATATATATATATATATATATATATATATATATATATATATATATATATATATATATATATATATTTCAGTATCTACCTTTCCTATTTTCTTAATAATCATCATTTTTATCTTTTACTCAAGTTTCTAAAGAATGAATTTTATTTTCATCTCTATTTCTGTTACTTTGGAACGAGAGGTGCCATCTTTATTCTCTGTTTAGTTTAATGCTAGTGACAAAGACTCCTTTTTGTTGACATTTCCCCTTTCCCTTTCGATACAAAAGTCGATATAATTGCTTCTATTTCTAAAAATGTCGATTTTTTTCATGACTTCTGTAAAAGTATAATAACCAATTGTTGTGTCGTCTCCTGAATTAGGAGTCAACCTCCGGGATACATTTCTCAGGTGCGGGTCAAATTATATTAACATCCAGAAGACCAACCGGCCTGAGAATGGCACTATCATTCCGATAGGAGAGTTGACTCCAGGGCAAGAAAATCCACAACTAACAACATGGCTTGCTAACAACCATAGCAGAGAAGACCAGGATAAAACCTAGGATTTGGTGACAAGCATTTTTCCTTACTATAATGTAACACTGTAGCAAGAAGTCGAATAATTTTTATTTAAATTCAATATCCTAGTTAAACATGTATTTTACTGTTTTTTTGTTTAATATTTTAATAAACATGTGTTAGTTTAACTGTGTATTGTTTCTTCTTTTTACTTGTTTGCGTGTGTTGCTCCAGAGTAGGCCATATTCACGTCCTGAGTGAGCTAGCCAGGGAGTGTTTCGTATAACGTCTAATGTAGCAATTTTGCAATTGATACATTAGGGGTTATGACATTAAAAATTGGTCCCAACGGGAAACGATTTGTCACTCCAACGTTGTTAGTGATGTTAGTCGGATTGTAGCAGCAAACTAAGGTTTGCGGTTACAAGTTGACAACAGCAGCTCAACGTTGGGATGTTACAAATTGATCCTCGAAGGGTTACAAATTGGCACCCAATGAATGTTCGTTGGAACGTTACAAATTGGTGCCTAACGTTACACATAAAGAAAACAAAATTCATGGTTATATCAAAGAAAAATATTAGATACATCAATCTGCACGTAAATAATAAGACGAAAGGACGAGTTCCGAATTATAACTATTTAGGGGTAAACATTAATGAAACAATGGGTCTGGGACTGGGTCATATAACACGTGGTGACAGATATGAATTCCTAAAATTAATAATGCAGGGAAAGATTCAAGGAAAGCGCAGCATAGGTAGAAGAAGAATGTCCTGGCTGAGAAACCTCAAAGAATGGTTTGGATGCAGCTTAACTGAACTCTTAGTGTAGCTGTAGTGTCAAAAGTTAGAATAGTAGTTATGATTGCCAACCTTAGTCGCGGAGATGGCACGTAAAAAAGAAGAAGATAATGCTCTTAATAACGAAGATAAGGAAGTCTGGTTTAAAAATCTCCATCTTATTTTAAATTTATTTTACATTAAATAGTTATAAACAGTAACACAATTTATATTTGGAGGAAGCCCCATGATTGTCAATAAAACTTTGTATGTTTTTTTTCTGTTCGTAGATAGCACCAATCTTGTCATGTTGTATTCAACAAACTCCTCCCATGTCTGCTTAATTGCTCAATTGCCCATAGTTCAATTCTATACTGTGGCCTAATGTTTCTTTCATTTAATTTCTTTGTCAATTCTGCTCACACATTTTCGATAGGGTTAAGGTCCGGACTCCAGGAAGGCCACCAAAAAAACATTAACATAAGTTTCTTTTAACCATTCTGGAACAATTCTACTCTTATGCACCGGGCAATTGTCATGTTGGAAGATAAAGATATTATTGGGGAACCTCTGGATCACTGATGACAACATCAACAATCTCAAGAATATGTTTGTAAAATCATCATCATCATAAGTGGCTCGACAATCCGTTGTGGATCTTGGCCTGCTCACAAAGAAGTCGCCACTCCTGTCGATTCCTGGGAACTTCCCTCTATCTTCTAACCCCTAGAATCTGTAGGTCTTCTTCCACATCATCAATCCATCTTATTCGTGGTCGTCCTCTGCTTCTTGTGCCCTCTGGTTTTGAAAATGTTAATCTCTTCGTGTATTCGTGATCTGACATCCTAGCAATGTGTCTAGCCCATCTAAGTCTCTGCACTTTAACGAATTTCATAATATCTGGATCGGTGTATAACTGATACAGTTCAAAGTTGTATCTTCGACGCCATAGCCCATTTTCATTTACGGCCCCAAAAATCTTTCTAGGAAATTTTCTCTCAAAAATACCAAGAAGTCTTTTATCATTTTGAGATAAGATCCACGTTTCAGCCCCATATATCAAAACTGGTCTTATTAAGGTCCTGTATATATTAAGCTTTAGTGCACGTTTTATATTTTTATTTTTTAAATGTCTCTGGAGGCCGTGAACAGTTCTGTTTGCTATTGCTATGCGTCTTTTTATTTCGTCGCTTGTCGTGTTTGTTGCGTTTACTAGCGATCCAAGATATGTAAATTCTTTGACTTGCTCAAAGGTATGGTTGTTAATTTGAATTCTTTGTTGGATATTTCGAGGGTTTTTAGAAACCAACATATATTTGGTTTTTTCCTCGTTTACCACAAGTCTTAATTCACTTGCTGCGTCCGCAAGCCTTGTAAAACACTGCACCATGTCTCTCATACTTCTGCCCACTATAACTATATCGTCAGCGAATGCGAGAATTTGCATCGATCTATTAAAAATAGTTCCATTCATTCTAATATTTAATTGTCTGATTGCCTTTTCCAAGGCAATATTAAAGAGCAGACACGCCAACGCGTCCCCCTGTCTTAGACCATTATTAATGTCAAAGAACGTAGAGTTTTCTCCTTCAATTCTAACGCATGAGCTTACGTTTTGCATTGTTAGGTGGGTCAACTTAACTTGAGTGGGATCCCAAAGTCTATCATTGCATTATATAATGAAGTTCTTTTCACACTGTCATAGGCTGCTTTGAAGTCAATGAAGAGATGGTGTGTTTCTATGTTATATTCTACTGACTTTTCTAGAATCTGCCTATGTGCTTGAATTAGATGTGTAATGTTTGTAAAATATTGCTGTTAATTTTTCTTTTATATAAAAACACCCCCGAGCTTTTTGCACTTATCCTTATACCTCTTAAGGGCAGAATTAAATTAAGAAAACTGTGCTCGATATCTGCCTTTTATTTGATCAAAATATTGAGGTTATTGATCTGTTTGGCCATTAAGAGGATTAATTTTGTTTTTAAGTTTTATATTTATTGATTTCTCAAGCTTTTAAATACCTAATTGTGGTGTAATTTATTTTGAATATACAATACATATTTCATATACTTTCATATAAATGATAATTTTAATAAAATTTTGAGCTACACACACACGCACACATACACAAATATGCAATATTAAAAAATATTTAACGAAAATAATGAAATAACAATGTTATATAACACACTCACCTTCAAGAAGGCGTTCTTGCAGACTAATTTTCTAGCTAAAGAGGTAAGATCGTTGCTCATTGTGTTAATTTTCCTTTCATTTGGCCACTTTGAGTTTTTACACTTAAATCGCGCCGTTTTATATAAAAGCCAAAATGCGTATTTTATATGTAAGGCTTACTCCTAAATATATTAAGGGATCAAAAAATTTAATTTTATTATTGCATTGAGTTGAGTTACAAATGTTTGAGTCTATGTATGTATATATATATATATATATATATATATATATATATTGTTGTGGTATTTAAAATTGAAGAGTAAAAATATTAAATGTACGATGAAATCAATATTTCAGAGATTATAGAAAATAAAAATATTCCGAGCTGCCTGGAATTAACCAAAGGTAATCTTAGTCATAAATAATCTTTTGTATAAGTGGATAGTGCGAGTACAATGAATAGAAGTTAACGATGGTTTTTTCCCATAAGCCATAAAGTGTTCCGTAATCCGTGTTTGCGCCATGAACAGGACAATAAAAATAGTTTTTCGGAATATGTAAATACCCAGTAGAAATTAAGTGTCCTTGTAGAAATAATATGAATTAGGAAAGTTTGTAGGTATTTCTGATTTATGTGGGGAGTGGTATGCAAATTTCTGATTGGCCGAGAATTTGGAATGTGGTGCTAAGGATGTGTATAATGAGAGGTTGGATGAATGGATAGAGGAGATGAGAGAGTTAGTTAGTTGCAGTTTCTTAAAGTGAATGGTTGGTTTTCCAGTTGGTCTCCAAGGGTAGTAAGTGATACAGAATAAGTTGTGAGTTAGTGAAGTAAGTGTGTCCGACGATAGCTGATCTGGTACAAATTTATAAGTAAACTTTTCCTACTTGTATTCTACGTATCGCTGTTTATTTCGGAACCAGAGATTAAGTTTGGCGAGAGGAAAAGAATCTGGTATCATTGGAAAGGTACGTGCATTCGAAGGAGAGCATTGAAGACACTAAATTGCAATATCTTATTTAATATTGCAAATTACATAGAAGGCTGCTGAGAACTGATAGTTAATTTTGCATAGAACGAGGACTTGGACAACTCAAGGCAGAGGAAGCGTTTCAACGGGAGAAACATTCATAAGATATTCAATTTGAGAATTTTGGGTGAAATAATATTATATCATATTAGTAACTTGTGAATAAGTTGTCGATAGTCGAAGGAGATCAAATTTGTTCTGAGAGGGGACACAGAGCTGTGGAGAGAATTGGATAATTCATACAAATTTTTCTTGGTACAATCGATATATCAAAATTGCATTAGGAAGGACACTGAATATTATTTGATTTGTTTATGTAGAATAATAAGCTGGATTTTAGATTGTAATTGTATTATATTATCCATTCATTATTGAAGGTTCACGTACGTAGAACGAATTTTGTTTGATTTTTGATGAAACATTGTATGCTAATAATTTTTAGAGGTATTTTAATCAGTTTATTTTATTACATTATTTTCATATCATATTATGTTGTTTTATTCCGTTATTCTTTGGACCTAACCCATCAGCTATAAAGTATAGATATTGAAGCACGAGTTTAAAATTAAAATTCGTGATATCACATTAATATATATATATATATATATATATATATATATATATATATATATATATATATATATATATATATATATATATATGTTTTTTGACAAATGTAATTCTAAATGCAGTAGGTATCTAGAAAAATTCTTAAAAGTTTTAATTTGTTAGGGAAATTGTCTATATGTTAATATATTATAATAAAAAAAATATAAACATAACATTTGTTATGAAAACCTATAAAGCTATTACTATAAAGCATTACTATAGGGAATCTATATAGGTATAGCTTTAACAGGCCTTTTAGACCCGATGGATGGATAATTTTCATCGTTTTCTGTTCTTAACTGTCAGCTTCCAATCTCTGATTGTCATGCCTCTCACATCTTCCGTCTCTACATCTCTTCATTTCCTTCCTGGTCTTCCCCTCTTTTTTTGCCCTCAGATACTCGCCAACCATTTACTACTGTCTGAACCAATATCTATTACCTTGCATTCTTTCTAGATGTCTGAGCCATTCTAGTCTATATTTCACTACTTGTGTTATTGTAGGGTTAGCATATAATAGGTATACTTCTGCTTTAGTTCGTCTTCTTCATTTTTCCCCTATTACTTTTTGTGGGTCTAATTATAGTGTTGTCAGCTCTTATTGATGTATTATGAAATATACTTTTGGTCTTAATTATTTTGTTCATAGCCACAGTACCTACATCTGTTGTTCTTGGTCAGTCTCAGGTTCCTTCCTTACATGCCTGATCAATAAAGGTACCTAGGTACATATATTCATATACCTTTTCTAATTCTTCGATTAATCCATCTTTCACCTTTAATTTAAATGAGCCACTGGTGTTTGTTTTTTTTGCTCGAGACTTCAATGTACTTAGATTTATTAATATTATCTTTTGGTCACATTTTAGAGCTTTCACGAACAAGTCTTTTTACTATACTTTGCTAAGAGATGAATAAATCTAAAAATACATCTATATATCTGAGCAATATATTTAAACAATGATTTTGATTGTCTATGATCCATTCTCTTATAAAATTGGTCCAAGAAATGGTACCACAATACTTTGTTGACCTTATGCTTGTGCAAGCGTGGGATAGATTTTAATTCTTTAAAAATACCAAAAAAATGTTACCTCTACTAAGATTTAAAGCGGAAATTTCACAAACTCTTTTTTTGATAAATAAGGTAAATTTTTCTAAAAGTCCATCGAGTTCCAATGCGTTCATGTCATACGAGGAAAAGAAAAAAAACCATACAACAGCACAGATTCCTTGTTAAGAAGTTGGCCCTTTTATTTTGAAGAAAAAGGAAGATATGAATATCCTAATTGTAAAGGTACTGCCAAAGTTTAATGCTAAAAATGTAACTAATTGTTTTAAGATTTTTCATACAGAATAAAGTCATCCTTTGTTGAATTGTTAATTTATTATATTAGCTAAAGTTTCCAAGCCAAAGCCAATAAACAAAAAAAAATATTATATGTAGTTATACTGCATAATGGTGCCTAGAGTACTCATTCCATATTTTCCAAAAAAGGATGGCAACTTAAAACTTAATATAAACGGAACTTTAAATTTATCACTAAAGCTATGTCAAAACCAGGTATGATTTTTGGTTAATGAGATCTGAAACTGAATCCCAAAGTAAGAATTTGTAAAAATTTGTCAAATGTAAAATGCTGGTCAATGTGGACAATGGTTATTAATTTAGAATTTGTTTAACTCGTTAATTTTTGTATACTCTTAGAAAAGACAATAGTTTTGAGGAATTAGAAAAAAAGTAATAGTCAGTAGCGACCAAAAAGGGTAAGTTACAAAGTAAGTAAACAATTATATTGGGTATTACGTCTAGATGGTCTGTGAAGCAAATATTATTAATAATTTTTTCTTTTGCAAATGCACTTTACTTTTTAATCTACCCTTGTATTAAAACTCTATAATATTTTGTAAAATGAAAACATTTCAAGTGGCAATTCAAATATTTCTGTACGTCTGAACGATAATCAATCAAACTTCCTGCGAATGCCTTTTCATCCTTATTAGCATAGGACACCCTGCATTACACGTATTGGGAACATGTAAGGGAAGGATTAGATCTCTTTGTTGCGTTTTGCCTTGATCTTCTCAGCGAAAGGACTCAAATGTCGCCCTCCTTTCACCCTTTTCACCTCCTGCATCGAGGCCGCGAAGGCCCTCAGATATACCGCCACCTGATAAATAGGGTCGTCGTGGATAAGGTTCTAATCAATAGGTCACACTCACGAACTTCATACATATACATGCCACGACAGTGCTTCCAAATCTACAGGGCCTGTCAGCTGTCGTTAAAGATCTGCTTTGATATGCACATAGGTGAATAATTGTATTTTTAACACCTATCTGTCCAAATTTAACAGATAGTTTTTCTAAGCTTCTTTATATAATTTATTGCATCTTTAAATTTATTTTATGTACGCAGTTTTTTTTTTCTTTATCCACAAATACATCCTAAATAGAGAGTTATTGAAACTCTAAGATTAAAGGATATTTAAATAAAGTACAGGAATACAAACAGCCATTTCAAAGAAAATTCTAAATTAAGGTTCCGAAATAATCCCAGAGATAAAGGTACATATAACATATAGCGCCCAATATAACCAGAAGATTCTATATTAAAATGATTATAGATCATTGAAAAGAGTAAAACAATTAATATAATTACTTTTTTATTTAAATCATATGAAAAAGTTATATTAAACATAGAACAGATGCTTAAATAAGAACCAATTAGATTGTAATGTATTCTTTATGAGATAAACATTTACTTAGAAACAAAAGTCGTAAAATCTACCTTCAATAAAATCAGCAATTTTGGCTTTATCAATTACGTTTTCTTAAAAGTTCTCTCCCAGATCATATCCGTCTTACCGAAAACCCTCGCCGTTTTCCCCACTTTCTTTAATCATCGATTGGATTCCATAAAATAAACTTCGGCAATCTAGCAGAAAAACGATGTAGTTTTCCAATATATACACCCACACAAGACGCAGGAAACCAAATCGTCCCGGTGCAGACACACGAATAAAAATAAAAGAAAGCTCTTATCACGAATTTTGCGACGTTTTTCCGCGGAGGAAACTGGAAGACTGTCTTGATTGTTGTAATGCTTAGAACAAAAATGGAAATTTAAAGTTATTGATATTTCTTGCGAGCAGACGATGTCTGCATGAAAACTATTTGAGCTAAATAAAAACTAAGCATGAGCGTCACAGTTTTCGTCGTTTGTTTTGTTTGCAATTAATTACTTATCACTTTTTAATCAGTGCAGTTTGTTCGATCAATGGCGTGCCAGATTGTGGAAAAATTTTAAAATCAATAGTTTTTTCCTTATAGAAGGAGTACTATTTATATTTCGTGCTTAACCCTTTAAGCCGCAAGTTTATTACGATAAACTTTTTTCAGATAATAGTTTTGAAAACCGTAGTATCAACACAGTAGATTTGAACTACTGTGTTGATGTCAAGTCCCATTTGAATGCATTTACTATTTATTGCATCTAGTAAAGTTTGTAGTTCTTCTATACTCTCGGCCATAATTACCATGTCATCTGCAAATCTGATGGTGTTTACGATTTCTCCACCAATTCTTATTCCTTTTTTTCTTTCCCATAAGGCTTTTCTGAATATAACCTGTGAGTACACGTTGAAAAGCGTCGGAGACAAGACGCATGCTTGCCTGACCCCTCTCGCAATCGGTATATTATTTGTTTCTATATCGTTCACCTTTCCTACTGCTTTCTGATTCCAGTATATAGCCTTAATAAACTCATTGTCTTTTTTGTCTAGTTTAATGTTTTTTAATTTGTCTATTAACTTCATATGCTGCACTCAGTCAAAGGCCTTCTTAAAGTCTATGAAGCATACATATGCACTCTTGTTATATTTCCGACATTTCTGCAAGAGTACCGTCAACGCAAATAATGCCTCTCTTGTACCCATGCCTCCTCTGAAGCCAAACTGCGTTTGATCTATCTGCTCCTCACATTTCTTGTAAATTCGGTTTTGAACAAGTTTTAAGAGAATCTTTAAAGGGTGTATAAGTATAAAATAGTCATTACATGATTTGGGATCATTGTTTTTTGGTAGAGGTAAAAATATCGATTTAAGCCATTCCTCCGGGATGTTGCCCTCTACATATATGTGGTTGAGAATTCGGCTGAGTCTCTTTATATTACCGCCATCTAAACCTTTTAACAGTTCAACTGGAATTCGATCATGACCCGGTGCTTTTCATTGTTTTGCATTCTGTAGGGCATTCCTTATTTCTGAGGGTAAAATTTGTAGGTATTGTTCTTCTTCACCTATATCTTGTTCATTTTCCCTCTCGTCATGGAACAGATGGATTATATATTGTTCCCAAACTTCCTTTATTTTGCTCTCTTCAGTAAGTATTCCTCCATTATTATCTCTTGTTATGAGTGTTCTTATTTGTCTGATGTTGCCTGTAAGTTCTTTCATTTTTTGTGTAAGTTTGAGGTGTCATGTTTGTTGCTGAGTTCTTTCAGTTCCTGGCATTCCTTGTTCATCCACTCCTCCTTAGCCTTTCTGATTTCATATTTGATTTTATTCTTGATCTTTTTATATTTATTTCCTTCTTTATTTTTGCATTTTCTTTTTTCACTTATTAGCTCAACTATTCCCGGTGTCATATAGTCTTTTTTAGTGATTTTCTCTTCTTCACCTAGGACCTCTTTTCCCGCTTTTAGCATGGCTTTTTTCATATCTGCCCATTCCACGCTTCCTTCAGTTAATTTATTTATCTCTGCCTTTGGTTGCTGTTGGCAGTTGTCGTCTTTTAGGTTTTTAATGTTTATTATGGTGGTTTTAACTTTTTTCTCCGGTTTTCTGAGTTTAATGTTGACGTTTGCTAGTAATAGATTATGGTCCGTATCTGCATCTGCGCTTGGATAGGTTTTTGCACTTTGTTACGAAACATTTTGTTAATCGTTATAAAATCTATTTGGTTTTTGATTATATTGCTGGTGTTATCTTTTGGAAAAGTCCACGTGTATAATCTTCGTGAGGGTAGGTCGTAGTATGTATTTGTTATAACTAATTCTTTCTCCTGGCAGTACTGGACTAGTCTATCACCTCTTTCGTTTCTTTTACCTAACCCAAAATTTCCTACTATATTTTCAGTTTTTTCTCGACCGACTTAAGCATTAAAGTCGCCCAATGTGGCGTCAGTTCCGTCGTTTATCAGTTACATGCAAAAATATCAACATTTTCCATCCTTATAAATATATCGATGTGTCATTCAGTTTTAAGTTATTAACAAATATTTTAATATTGTTTGTGATTTCAATCAAAGTTAATTTTTTTATAGAATTGTAATAGTATTTTAAACTGAAATTGAATTTAATTCCAATTAAAGCCATTTAATCAAAATGATAGTAATAAATACATAATTTAGTTTCCTTCTCTATTATTTTTTATATTATCTCTCTTAGGATGAAAACGTGTTGAATAAGAATTGTTAATAAAAAACTTTAACTACGCCTATGCGATTTATGAAGTTTATTTAAAGCAAGAACCACAGACTACTATCATTTAAATGAGGAATAATAGAGCAAAATTTAGGATGGTTGGCGGAAATGTCACCTGGATCTTTCCTTCATTTCATGGCCGTCATAATATTCACTATGTAAATTAGACACGCGATGGATCATACTAAATTACAAGAAAGGTAATTATTTGGAAGTAATAGAACTCATTAACGTTTATGTTCTGCAGCATTTGTTTCCTAAAAAATGTTTATAAGCGTGAAGTCGATTAAATTTTACACCACACACACACACACATATATATATATATATATATATATATATATATATATATATATATATATATATATATATATATATATATATATATATATATATATATATATATATATATATATATATATATATATATATATATATATATATATATATATATATATATACACGGTGAGCTAAATTTATTTGAAACCCATTTTGACCTTAAATGACTTTTTTAGTTTTGTTCCGATTTTAATGAACTTTGAAACCTATATTGAAAGCGCATTTTTAAATTAAAATCTACAAGACTATCGGAAAAACTTGAAGGAGGTGAACACTAACCATTCGTAAAATTTACGAACGCTGATAGCACAACAAGACCATTCATTTCAGCAAATAATAATTCAGCCTCATCAAAACGAAAAAGGTAATGAAAAAGTGTGTTTTCAGCAAGCTGAAGAGCGAGAAACCGAAAACATTGTGTTAACATATTTTTGCATATTGTACAAGGACCATCTGGACAGGCAAAAGATGATATGATAATACACCATTAGATGTATTTCAGTGTTTAATGAACGATTCTATGTTCGAAAAAATTCTGTTGCACACCAATACTCCAATCAGCCTAAGGTCTAGAAATTTTAAAGTTTTTCAACATACTAATTCATATTGTTGAAATACTTATATCTTCTGGAGCACCAAATTGATAACCATCTTCATAGTAGAGAGATGTTTGATTCCAAAATATCTGGATCCGTTTATAGAGCAACAATGAGTTGCGAAAGATTTGATTTTCTTCTACATAATCTTACTTTTGATGATAAAACCACAAGAACTTAAAGAAAAAATATAGATAGGTTTGCCCCTATCCGGGAAATATGGGAGGACTTTATTTTTAATTGTGAAGAGTCCTATCGACCAGGTAGCTATGTATCTATTGACAAGCAATTATTAGCTTTTGGGTGGTGGAGCCGGTGCCCTTTTAGGATATATATCCCGAATAAGCCAGCCAAGTACGGATTTAAAATTGTGATGACTTGCGATTTGGTACCAAGGACATGTTGAACGCAAATCCTTACCTCGGCAAACATACGCACACAAATGGAGAATCTCTAAGGGAATACTATATTGACAAGTTGACTGAAACTATTTATGGAAGTTACCGAAACGTCACAATGGACAATTGGTTTACTTTTTACAGATACTTTTTTGAAGCCTCCTTACAACCTTACAATTATTGGTATTTTGCGGCAAAATAAACGAGAGATATCCCCTGAAATGATTAATCTGAAAAACAGAGAAATCGGAAATTCAAGATTTTTCTTTGACTGAGAGAACACGTTAGTGTCGTATAAATGCAAAAAATACAAAACCGTTCTAGTTTTATCGAGAATGCACGAAGGTCCAGTTGTTTGTCCAACTATTAAAAAAACTGTAGCATTTTTAAATTCTTTGGCATATATTGAAATCCCCTCGTATATGTATTAAAACACCGAAGAATAATTTCAGTGTATTTCTATTTCCTTTCGTACAAGTTAAAATACCGAAGTATTCTTTCAATCCTTTTTGCGTCGACGATTTGATAATAAACCATTTTAGAGTTTGTTTATATCACCGATGTGTATTTTCTCGGCATTCTTTGGATCGAAAGCCGGTTTTAGGATATTCTGCGTGTCAAATAAATAGGAATTTAACCGTATGTGTTTTGTTTATACCAAGTTAAGCGAATGATTTTTAAGAATTAACTCACTCTCGCTAAGGTCGCTGTTAGGGGCAGTTGTCTTCAGCGTTGGCCCAAATTTTACGTCAAATTTGTAACGTTTTTTAGTTTTTTGTCCCTTTTCATGAAAAATGTGTAGCAGTGTTAAGTTAAATGTGCAGTTACAGTTAAAAGTGAGGTTTGAATGGTTGGTCATTCAGAACAGCCGTCGGTGTATAGTTTGAAGAAGCCGGCAAAAATTTGTTAGAAAAAGTGATTTATACTCAATGTAATGTGTCAGTTCCGATAAGAGTAACCACTGTTTTTTTATTTGTCTCTCATCTGAGATATTTGTAAAACGGCGTTTCCAACAATTTTCAAAAATACCGACATAGTTCCAGTTTTTTAAGAAGCTGAGCTTCAAATTTTGCCTCCAGTGCCAATTTCAACCTCAATTTGCTTTGTCCTAAGAAGCCTTTTTAAAATACTTTTTCACAGTTTGGAGATGAATTTGTTCGTGTGGCAGAATGTGTAAGACTATTTTCTAACCCCAGAAATTTTAGTGAAACCAAGGTAACTCTTTTTGTTCATCCAGCAGGAAGATTCCTTAAAGCGGCGTCCTTATTTTAAATAGCTAGAGGACCTTCTTGTGTTTTGTTTGTTCCAGGAGACTCATGTAAGTACACCTTTATTTCATTTTTGTAGTTGCCCCAATCCAATACCATTGTTTTATTCATTTATCCACGTTCCATATCCAGTTCTCCAAATAAAACCTTAGAGCCGTTCGCAACAGTTTCGATTACATTTTTCTTATTATTTTACCATGTTGACGCCTATGACAGATCGAGCAGTTCCGTATGGGTGTCGTATTATTAGCTGTGTTAGGGAAATTTGAACTCTAAGGTTGACGTTCTGGAAATTTTAAATCCATGTGACTTTAGTTTAAACAAATCGTGACGTGCAATGATTTTACTGTAAAAAATACCATATCTCTAAATAGTAATATTGTGGAATATAGAATATAACTGGATTGGAAGATAAAGATCTACAAATAATTACAAATCCATAATTAATCCGTAAGACAAGGCTGTATATTTTTGCCTTTACTCTTTAAGTTGCATTCAGAGCAAATATTTAAGAAAGCCTTAATGGACAACAGAACAACTCGTGGATCTCGGAAAACTCGGCAGTTATATTAGTGAGGGCTGGGATCCAACCATGGAAATTTAAATCCAAATAGAACGAACCCAAGCTACATTCTGTACCCAAGAGGTAAAAGACACTATGTCTATTTTTATCAAAATTGGGATTATTGCACTTTTTATTATAACTTTTCTAGCTCTACACAGAGGTAAGCCATACTATTTCCAGAGACAATTTTCTGGTAAGTTACCGACTTTTTAATAAACACCAAGTCCACTTTCAGTCAGAGGTAAACAACACCATGTCGACTTGGTGTTGTTTATCTCTACTAAATGTGTGCACTGTTATTTACCATCTGGACATAGTGTTATGTACCCTGGCACCTGTAACCATTTTATTTAGATCGCAATAGTATTAGATTGTTAAAAGTTGTACAGTACATCCGTTGTTTAATAATTACAAAATGGATCCGAATTCTCGTGGGAAAAAAATACTACAATTACTGTCATATAATATTCCTAATGAAACAACACCTACAGGTAAGCTATTGTTTAATAACAATAATTTATTATTTTGCTTACCTCAAATATTTAGTATTGTATATTCTTTTGACGGATGGATCTGGAATCTGGACGAAGATGATAATTTGTTTGGAGATGATGATGCGGATATTGATAAAACCTATGAGCCTCTAAGTGGTAAAAGCTCAGAATCAGACGACAATGATGTGAGACGTATAGGTAAACCAGCGAAAGCAAAGGTAAAAGAGAAAGCTTTTACTACTCCTACGACTACTACGGCAAAAACAAAAAATCTTCTTAAGGACGATTTATCCCTAAGCAGTGATGCAGGCAATTCCAATGAACATAATAAAGTTACCATGAAATTCTCTGAAAGATTGCCAGAATAGGAAAGACAAAAAATCTTCTGGACTGAGACAAACGTTTCAGATGTTAAAAAGCAGTTTATCTTTTCACGTGTCGACATCAAACCTACAGTTCGATCAAGAAAAAGAGACTCAAACTAAAAATAATACACTACACTACAATTTTACAGTGAACAATCAGCGATTGAAGGTGTGTAGGGTTATGTTTTAAACACACTTTGTATATCTAAATTTGGTAGTAGTGAATATGTTACAAAAAAATTGAGCCAGGAGGTTTAATAAAAGCTGATCAAAAGGTAGACACACGCCAATCAATAAAACTCCTACCGAAACCATAAATAGTATTCATCAGCATATCAATTCCTTCCCAAAGTACGAGTCATTATTTCAGAGAAAGAAGCAAGATATATTATCTGGGCCACAGAACTTACAATAGAAAAGATGTATCAAATATACATTGATAAATGCAATGAAAGACATGTGGATCCAACGATAAGAGCAAAAAAGCAGTTGTACGCAGAAATTTTTATTAAATATTTCAAGTGGTTGTTTGAACCATTTAAAATACACTTGTGATACATGCAGTACATTCACCGCTCAATTGAAAAGAATCTTACTGCAGATGAACTAACCAGTGTACAGGATGATCATGGTACTCATCTAATTGAATCTAAGACTCTGTATAACTTAAAACAATTGGACTTTATAATAGCTAAAGAGTCACCAAAACACAAAGTACTATCTGGTGATTTGCAAAAATGTTTGCCCTCACCACTAACAAACAATTGTATTAGTTTCTACAAAAGGAAGCTTTGGACATTAAATTTTACATTATATGATGCCAGTCACGATCTTTCGTATCGGTAGGTATTGACTTTCGCATTGAAATGACAGATTGCTACATCTTTCTAGTGCTACTGGTCAATATAATAAAATGGAATACTTCGATCACATAATGAGATATCCTGAAAAATATTAACTTCGACATTTGATCATTCAGGGAAAGATCCAAGGTAAACGTAGTTCTGGTACAAGAAAAACATCATGACTGAAAAATCTAAGACAGTGGTACGGAAAATAGGCTGCATCATTACTTACAGCTACTACTTAGAGCAATATAATATCTAACGATCAATAATGGCCATGGAATTAGAAGAAGAAGTCATAGAAAAAAAAACAAGTGGAAGGGTTAGTAAGTACACTGCTCCAAGAAATTAACGCACCACTTTAAAACTTACCATATGTATAACAGGAAAATATTAACTGAAATGAAAAGCATTTTATTTCATATTACTTTACTTTGTAAAACAAACATATTTAGTAATGTTGTCGCTAACTATCTTCAATATTTATAAACTTAACACAGTCTTAAAACAATTAACAACAAAATCTCTAATTCTAAAAATAGAAATTGTTTAACTTTTTTTGCTTAATAAGAAGTATTTTCACCCCTTCTACGAATGACAGCTTGGCATCTACGATTCATACTTAAAATAAACGGTCTTAAAGTATTCTGATCCAGTTCATTATAAATTTGGACAAGATGTTGTTCCAGTTCCTGCAAAGTATTTGTTTAATTAGGAAAATTCCGTAGACGTCTACCAAGCAAGTCCCAAACATTCTCTATAGGATTGAGATCGGCACTATTCCCTGGCCATTCCATAACGTCGATTCCAACTTCCTCTATATAATTTTGCATTAGATCAAAATTTACGCCAATATAAGGAGCAAATGGCACAATGTGGTCTTGAAGAATGTCAACGATATATCGGTCAGCGTTGATGGTACCGTTATTCAACAGCACCAAGTCTGTACGACCCGTTAACGAAACGCCACCCCAGACCATAACCGACACTCCACCGAATAACGTCATTCCTCGCATGTTACACTGTGCATACCGTTCGTTCTGACGTCGGTACACGCAAATACGCCTATCACAATTGTAAAGACAATATGCTCTCATATTGTATGTACGTACGAAGTCGTAAAAAACGGTCTTGAACGGACGTTGTTACACGATGTCGACCTTGTCCTGGTCGCCTAGAGTGACTACTGGTCTCTCTGTACCGTTCCATCATTCGTGAGACCGATGTATAGTGTACGCCGAACCTTTCCCCTAAATGTCTGTAACTCCAACCTTCTTCGTGCAAAACCACTATTTGAGCACACTAGTATTAGTCAAATTTCTCGATTCGGGTTGAATTTTAATTAAAACAATAGCAAAATGTTACCACCAAACAGCCATAGTTTACACAACGACTGAAAAATGACACTAACCTCTTATCGACATTAATAAATTTACAGCACCTTTGTTTTGTGTTCCTTAGAAACCGGTTGAAACAAAAAAACAATACAGGTAACCTGATAAAAACATTCCAAATACATGGTATATTGCATACAAAAATTAATACAATTAGATTTAAAATTTTCGACTCTGTAGTATGGAATAAAAACCTAGGAAAGCTACCAATTTTCCAATTTCATATTAATTTAACCCGGCAACTGTGTTGTGGGGTGAAAATCACCCACGTCGTTCATTAGCGCTTTTAAAAATAGTATCAACATCGCCAGATTCATCTGTCGCCACGAGTACCTTCCCATAATATCTTGTATTGCATCATAAATTTCAGTATATAAATAAGATTTGAACGAGTGGTGTCGTGTTTTTTGGACTTTTGGGTGATTTTAACCCCACCACACAGTTGAAGTGCAGTAATATTTAGTTTTTGGGTAATTTTAACCCCACAACACCGGTTAATTATTAACAGGTAAGTTCTTATACTAGCACAATTTATCTTTATTTTTTTAACAGAAACATAATGTAATTGGTAGGAATATTGAAAATTGATTAGATATTTTTAATTTCAGACATATAGAAATATGTGTAGTTGGGAGAAAGAACAAGAAGTTCTCTTGAAGCTTTGGCAGGATGAATTAACTGGATCAGAGTTAGGATCAGAAAGCGAATCTGAAAATGAAAGTCAGCAGGTTAGCCTTCGTCCCAGTGAGGATGTTTTAGAAAACCAACTTCAATCAGTGGAAAATTGTCAGCCTGGAAGTTCTAATCAGAAAAATCAATCATCGTCGGAAGATTCCTCTCAAGACAACAATAAGTTTGAAGATAATAAAGTAAGGCAATCTAAGTTTTTTATCGGACGGGATGGGAAAACAAAATGGGCAAAGAACTGTCCTAATAAATCGGTTAGAACACGACAAGAAAATTTAATAACTTTACTTCCCGGTGTTCGAAATAATGCAAAATATTGCAAGTCGCCCATTTCCTGCTGGGAATTATTCATGGATAATATTATTGTGGAAGATATTGTCCACTGCACTAATAAAAAAATCAGTTTAGTCGCTCAGAATTATAATGACCAACATAAATATATCACCAAGTCTACGGACGCAGAAGAAATTCGTGCAGTTTTCGGATTATTATATCTATCAGGCGTTTATAAAGCCAACAGGTTAAATCTGTGGGCTACAGATGGAACAGCAATTGACATTTTCAGGCTAACAATGTCCCTGCAAAGATTTATATTACTTTTAAAATGCCTACGATTCGATAATATCGAAAATAGAGAAGAACGAAAAAGAGTAGATAAACTGGCAGCTATACGAGCTGTTTTTGATCGATTTGTATCCAATTGTCAACAATATTTTATTCCTAGTCAATACTTGACGATCGATGAAAAATTAGAATCTTTTCCGGGACGTTGTTCCTTTCGGCAATATATCCCCAATAAGCCGTCCAAATATGGAATTAAAATATTTGCCTTAGTGGATGCCAAAACATTCTACATTTTAAATTTAGAGGTATATGTTGGCTCACAGCCTGAAGGACCTTTTCAATTTAGTAATAGACCGTTTGATGTAGTAAACAGGCTTGTAAATCCAATCCGTGGTACTAACCGCAACATTACATTCGACAACTGGTTTACCAGCATACCGCTAATGGAACATTTGCTTAATGAACATCGGTTAACATTGTTGGAACTATTCGTAAAAACAAGATGGAAATACCGACAATCTTTTTGAATTCCAAAAACAGAGCTGAAAACCACGCAATTTTCGGATTTAAAAAAGACATTTTTTTGGTGTCCTTTGTGCCGAAGAAAAATAAAATAGTGTTAGTAGCTTCTTCACTTCATCATGATACAGAATTTGACCACAAATCAAATAAACCTGAGATTATAAACTTTTATATTCACACAAAAGGTGGCGTAGATATGGTTGACGAAATGTCTGCGTTATATAATGTGTCTCGTAATAGCAAGCGATGGCCTCTAACAATTTTTTTTTCACTGCTTAATAATGCAGGAATAAATAGTTATGTTATATCAACATAACAAGCCAACTGAAACACTAAAACGCAGATTTTTTTTTAAAGAACTTGGTTTGGCACTAATTAAACAATATATTGAAAAAAGAGGTAACAATCAAAGAATACCATCAGACATAAGAGCCAAACTAGAAAGAAATGATGGCGGAGAGGACTCTCAAGGACCTCCAAACAAGAAGCAACGAACAACATCCAGATGTGGAGTGTGTCCCCGTGGAAAGGACAGAAAGTGCCAAGAAAAATGTGTGAAATGTGACATTATTCTTTGTCTTGAACATTGTGTATATTTTTGTTCTAAATGTGCACATAATTGTTAATTATGCTATTTAAACAAAAGTTCCTAGTTACTTTTTATAAAATTTGTATTTTTTTTTATTCTATATCTCTAATAAAAATTTTGGTAACAAAAATTGTGGTAGTGGTTTAAATATAAACTAAATTTTAGTATATTTTTTAAATCGTTGAACTTTAATGGAAATTTTTTAAATGATTTATCTTTGAAAAATATTATATAACAATATAACCATGATTTAAAATCTTAAGGTTGCATGTAAAAATAAAATATTTTCTCAATTTTATAAATAAAAAAAAATGGGGTGATAATTACCCCAACACACAGCTCCTGTCAGAAAATTTCACCACACAGTCGCCGGGTTAAGGAGAACAATCATTTTAAAAATAAACTCTTCTTTTGTCGCGCATCCGTGGTACGATTGTTATACATGTATACGCAATTAACAAACTAAACTTAACTGCATTCATTTAAATATGCATATTTTAAAAACATCTCTTTGTACAATTTCGAACAACTGTTATCCTCCAAATTCACTTTGAATAATCTCTTAACTTTGTCACCTACATGCAGAAAATAAATGCCCCAGAAATTTAAATCCGACAAATAATTAGATTCTACTAACTAGCAAGTGGTAAACAAGTAATTTCTGTTTCACTGGTGATTTGTCATAAACCAATTAATACTAATTGAAAGCGTCCTGAAGTGGAAGATACATGAAATTTGATCCAGTGCCGGAGACTGTCAAGCCTGTATCAGGTGCACCATAAGATATTTTAGTTTAATGGATTAATTTTTTATTTAGTTGCTTATAAATTTGGTGAGAAAAATCTGGATGATTAAAAGTTTATACAGTATTAAGTCACAAATGATTGTAATGAAAATTCTTCTTCTTCGTGCGACTAGGATTACTTCTGTTTGTCTGCCTCTTATTCTGTTCCAGTCGTTGTTGACTGTACATTATCTTTCCACCTTTTTGGCGGCCTTCCAACGAGTCCTCTGCTATACGGCTTGTTGTTTTTACAGATGTTCGCTAATCTATCTGGTCCCATTCGGTTTACATGTTCGTTCCAGTTTTTTTCTTGCTTTTATCCACCTGTTAATGTTTTGAATTTTGCATTGTTCGCATATACTTCTGTTGGTTTGTCTGTCTCTTAATGATATGCCCGCTATTGATCTTAATACTTTCGTTTCGATATTGTTGATTTGTTGTTTTGTCTTTTTTGTATCGGTCCTTGTCTCCGCTGCATATGTTAGGATTTGTCTAACTGTTGTCTTGTATACTTTTATTTTGCTTTCCGTGGTCAGATATTTGTTTCTCCATATGGTTTTTCGGAGGCAACCACTTACTCTTGCCGCTTTTCATGCTTGATTTGTGGTCTCTGTTCTTATATCCCTGTCATTAGTAATCTCTACTCCTAGGTAATTAAATTTCATTACTTGTTCTACAATTTTGTTTTCTATTTCTAGTTTGCATCTACGCGGCTCTTTACTGATCACTATACATTTATTTGTTTCTACTAATATTCTCATATTAAGTTTGTTTGCTGTGATATTAAAGGTGTTTAGCTGCCTTTGTAGGTCATCTTCGTTATCAACAATTAGTACTGCATCATCGGCATAGCATAGTATCGTAATTTTATGCGCTAACATATGGTATGCGTGTTGTTCTCTTATTTCGTGAATTATTCCATTCATCACCATACTGAATAACAATGGGCTGAGCGAGTCTCCTTGGCGGGTTCCTGCTTTTAGTTTTATGCATTCTGTTTCCCCTGTTGGCATTATAACTCTGGTCTTGTTGTTCTTGTTAATTTTATTAATTGTCCTTATTATATGATGGTCTATTTGTTCAGCTTGTAATAAATTTAAGATGTCATTTCGCTTCACCCTGTCAAAAGCACTTTTTAAATCTACAAAGCACATGTATGCTGGTTTTCCATATTCAATAGACTTCTGTATTATTTGTCTAATAATAAAAATTGCGTCTATTGTGCTGCAGTTCTTCCGGAAGCCTTGTTGTTCATCTGCCATGTTCGATTTTTACTCGATTTTATCTGTTATGACTGCCGTTAACAATTTTAATTTACTATTTATCAGACTAATGTTTCTATAATTTTCAGGATTTCTCGAGTCTTCTTTTTTAAGTATTGGCAGCAGGAGACTTTCCTTCCATTTTGCTGGTACTACTTCGGTATTTATTATATCGACAAATAATTTTAGGAGCCATTTGCGTAGTGTTGTTTCTCCATATTTTAGTAGTGCATTGTTTATCTTATCAGGACCAGGTGCTTTTCTGTTTTTTAATTTTTTTATTCGTTCTTGTTGCTCTTCGTCTTATATTAGTACTCTATCGTGAGTTTCGTTAATGATTCTTTTTCTGTTCTCTTCTTCTCCTTCTCCATATAATTTCGTGAAATGATTAGTCCATTGTTCCTCCGTAATGTTATCTATGCGTACAAATTCATTCATTTCTGTTTTTTTGCTCCTTATCATCTTCCACAACTTTTTCTGGGATCCATAGAGGTCGTATTCCATATCTTTGGTCAATTTCTCCCAGTGTTCTTTTTTGATGTTATCTATTTCTTGGTTTACTCTATTCCTGATTCTCATGTAGTCTTCTCGTGCCTCCGGTGTCTTCACTCCTTTGTATGTTAGGAAATATTGTTTTTTTTCATTTGTTAGTGCTTTCACCCTTTCGTCGTACCATAAAGTTTTGTATTCCCGTTTATTTCTGTTAACTTTTCTTTTACCTAAAGCTTCTTCCGCTGCTTGTAGGATACATTTTTTAATAATTTTCCAGGTTTCTTCTATATCCTTTTTAGTCTCTAGGTTATGGCTGTTTAGCTTTTCTCTTAGTCTGTTTCTATACAAGTTTTGTGCCTCTTCTTCTTCTAAGCTTTCTATGTTTAACTTTTCTTTTACTTTTGTATTTCGCTTGCCTTGTGTGGTAATTGCTATATTTATTTTTCCTAGTACCAGGCCATGGACGGACCAGGTATTTGTCTGTTGGTTATAATGTAGTCAATCACAGAAATACGTCCTCTTGTATCTGACCAGGTGATCTTATGTTGTATTGGGTGGTCAAAGTATGTGTTGTTAAGTCGGAGGTTATTCATTAAACAAAATTCTAGAAGTCTTTCTCCGTTGTCGTTGAGAATTTCTTCTTTAATGAAAGTTATATTTTATAATTGTTATTTGACGTTTTGATTTCCACCACGGAAAACATTTTCAAAAAAGTTTATTTTATATAGGGATATTTTATTATAACCAATAGTTGATTACCCAAACAAGTTGACAAATGACATCTGGTAATACTGTAGTTATGTTGCTGTACTTGTTGGTGTGGTCATTTTTATACAATATTTTTATTTTCAATTGCTCATATAACATGTTAATAGACTTGAAATTATCAATAAGATAGTCATCAGGGCCTGCGTAGCGCAAGCGGTAGGGTGCTTGCCTCGCATGCCGGTGGTCCGGAGTTCGAATCCTACCGCCGGCAAGAATAACTAGACATTTTTAAAAATGTCTATAGGCCCCAGGTCGACTCAGCCTGAAATAAAAATGAGTACCTTGGGTAAAACCAGGGGTAATAATAGGCGGTTGAAGCGTAGCACTGGCCATGTTACCTTCCGTAGGCCCTAGATATAGCAGACTACCCTGCTATACTCCCAAAGCCGCGAGCGGTATAAAAACGGGAGACTATTATTATTATTATTAGTCATCAACAAGTTTATACTTAAATAAAGGTGAAGATCCTTTTTGATAATTTCTACAATAAGTACAATAATTATACTACTAACTTTCTCAGTTTATTGTACATTTGATCAAATTTTTCTTGTAAATATGCTTTTACATAATCCATATAATTTCATTAATGGACTTAAGATTTGCTTTGGCCTCTATGAACTTAGAAATAATTTTAGGCTTAATATTTTTTTGAATATTTGAATTACCAAAGATATCTCCTACTTTACTACACACCATCGACACCACTGGAATTTGCGATCCAAAATAATTGTAATAGATTTTATAAAGTATCAAAATGCTTTAGAACTTTTGATAAAATTTAAAATTGACTTAGAGAATATATGAAAAACAATCTTGACTGACTTTGCATGCATGACATTCCTGGCAAATAGCTTTCTGTAATAAAAATAACGCTGGTTAGGATTTCAGCCACTAACGTAGGCCGACGTATACATAATCTAAATCATGGTTTAAATTTTTTTTAACCTAAATAATTTCAACCCAACTTCTAAATCACAAGACGAACACCACACAAATAAGTACAGCTGCAAATATTACATCATATACATTCCAAAAAAAAATCTCCAGTCAAAATAAACTTCCTGGAATTTTCAAATACCTTAAACTTCTCAGATATCTGCAGTAGTATCTAGATGTTCAATCTGACGAACAATAAGCAATTCTGTTTATCCACTTATTCATCTCATAGATCCGACTACTACTAGAAGATCTTGCACCGACAATAGAAAATAGTCATTTCCAAGTGCAAACTACCAACTAATACATCCTTCACCAATAAGCAACCAACACAAGCAAAATATCTACCTGCATGACACAGCCTCACCAGACCAACCTCCCCTGACTAAACTAGGACCCTCAGAATCTAAACCGCAAACCTATCAAACAGCTTAACCATTGTAATCTCCCCTGACCAAGCTAGAAACATACAAACTCCTCCTTTACCCAAAGCATTCAGAACACAACCTATAAGAGACATCCCAAACCAATACAGAATATAAGAAATCCTCCTAGCATTTGTCAGTAGCGAAGAATCTTCCTAATCATTTCAGCCTTTTACCAAATAACATCGACAATCTTGTCTTAACCTCTCAAAAGGTAAGTAATATTTGAACGTACCAAAGCATCGATATCCACAACTTCCAGACCAAATTATGCCAGACTGTAGAATATGAAATAAATTCCTATAACCCCAGACGTCACCAACAATCCAAATCCTACTTCCAGACATCTTTAAACCATTTTTTACTTAGCTATTGCTAACGTGGACCAAAGTCTCTCCCAAAAAGACAGAAGGATAGCTCATTTGAAACCCAAATAGTATTTACCAAAGTCGTTTGAATTATTGATCTTTCTAACAAAAATCCAACAAAACATCAGCGCGGTTATATTCTAAATGTTATTAGCTTGCTGTCTCCATTGGCTATGATCCTGTCCCAGATCTACGGCTTCATGGAGCAGTACCAGAAAATTTATTTGGTCTATTCTTCGTGTTCAAGATTTTTTTCTTGGTCTTCGACTTCCTACCTTCCCTTCTACTACCAATAGTTCCATAGTCTCTGTGTTTCGGGCTATGTGTCTTAAGTAAGCTAGATATGCTCTAATTACTTTATTTAATAGCATATCTTTTACATTTAGTTCTTCCAGAATTAACAGGTTGGTTCTGTGTTATTCTGTCCAGCCCAAAGGTCTTCTACAGACTCTGAGACTAGTTTTACCGAAGCACATTTAAAAGATATCAGGGTTAATAGAAAACAATTGCATAGCAAGATCTCGAGATCAAACAATGTCATCGCAATGTTTAAAATACTACTCGAGATGTTGCAAAAGCAGACATCTCAATACCGAATGCTCCCAAAAGATCGTTATTTGTCCTAACTATGGACAACGATACAAATCGCTTTCTTGCCCCACAGCAAATGCTTCAATCTACCCAGACTGCTGAGTTAATCACCCTGCCTTTTCTTTCAGACGTCCCACAAGAAAAGTTTCACCAACCAGTCCGCATCCAATCTACCTTGTTACCACCCTTTACAAAACTCTTCTTTCTCTTCTTCCTCTTCTTCTTCTTCTTCTACTGTTTCATCTAGCTGCTGACCGAGAATCATTTCATCAGCTTGTCAATATGACGATAGCCAACGCTTGAATACAAGCATGGCACACAAAGAAGAAGAAGGGTTTAATGAGTCGCCTTGTGTGACTCTGCTTTGTACTGGTATACACTGTGTTAGTTTTCCATTTATCTTTGCCTGTATTCGATTATGGAAGTAGATGTTTTCGATGGTTTGTATAATATTGATTGGTATGTTTCTTTTATACAGTAGGTGTATATTTGTCTTAGTACAAATACTGAGTCTACGCAGGATCTTCCGGATATAAATTCTTGTTGTTTTTCTGATAAAGTTGTTAGTTTATTGATTTTGTGGCAAGTTACCTTGCAGTGGGGTGCAATATTAGTTTTTGTATACGTTTTGTCATCTCTAGGGTTATACTTTCTTCTCCGTGTTTTAGAAGCTCGTTGGTTATTCCGTCTGGTTCTGGTGACTTTCTTAAAAAAACTCCTATACAAGAACTCAAGTCAGAAATGAAGTCGTTAATCTACTTCATATCTGTGATCCTTTGCAATGTCTTCCCTATAAAAGTCTACAAAAGGAACGACGTTGCTCGTTTTTGTAACGAGATTTCCTACCTCATGTACGGATACTCCATATAGACGTCGACGTACAACAACACAACCAAATATTCACCCAAATTTAAAACTGATAACCGTTACATCCTCATGACACCCTGAGGTTACTTACTCGGCAGTCACCATTCATAATTCAAACACAAAATTACCAACCTACACACTGAAAACGGAATTTTTTCGACACCATTGTTACGAGTCGCCGATTTAATACAAGAAGTAAAGAAGGAGATTGATTTTCTGTCTTTTTGCCAATCATATTACACAATGATACCCATCCCAGAAGAGCCACAGCTTACCTCCAGCATTACTAAGAAAGTACAAAAATTCTGAAAGAAATCGTGTGTTACACAAGGAGCTTGTAATTTGGTAGAAAATTTGACATCACGCTGATTAACACCACAACAAAACGAAGTACAACAGGATGGTTATGTTACCCAATCCCACTCCCAGAAGGAGCAGCTACATCTTGAAGAGTCAAACAGTCGACAACAGACTTTAATAGCGATTTTTTCCGATAGCTTTATATATATTATTATAAAAAATATATTAAACATTTGGATCAGTAAAAACTTTAAGTTCTTCAAATATATCCAAAAATTTTCGCATCTTAACTTTAAGTTATCAAATGCTCCGCCGCTGCATCGCTGGTCTAGAAGTTAGATCGTAGAAGTCGATGTGAAACCTTGTTGATACAAAGGTTTCGAACGATATTGTTTTCTGAACCGAGCAATTTACAAATATGGAAATTGTTTAAATTGTCCTGATTTAGTCTGTCGGCTCTTTTCATTAAGATAATTGTTTAGCTGGCGCGAATTGAAAGACATATCCTCTATATATCCTCTATATTGGCTTTATTTGAATAACTTAATGACAGTTTTAATGAAATTAGAATAGAGATGGAGAATTGTTTGATTTTATTAGACTTCACGTTTCCTAGATTTATTTTATATTAGGTAATAGTTGTATAATGTTTTTTACTCACTCAGAACAATTTAGCTGACAGATGTTTTATAACATTATCATGCAGTTAGAACAAATACAAGAATAAAAAATTATTTAAAAAAAATAAAATATATTAAAAAAAACTTACTTAGAAGTAAGAACTTCATATGTATAATGGTATATTTTTTATTAAAAAATAATTTCAAAATTTATCCAAAAGTACTACAAATCTTCAGAACGTTTTCGGTTCAGTCGGACCATCATCACTGACCAAAAACATTAAAAGTAGTTGAAACTAGCTACGTAAACAGATGTAGAAACCCTTATCTTACATGTAAATCATGATGAATTTTAATATTTTATTATTCTACCAGTATTCATAAAAAACTTACCATTCGGCGCCAAATTAATTCTGTTAGATTTATTTAATACCTGCTTCTTAAAGCATGAATTCCCAGATCTTTGGTCTAAAGCAATTATCATTCCCATTATTAATCCTAACAAACCAAAAGACAACCCTACCTCTTACCGACCCATCTCTCTTACATGTTGCATGTGCAAAATCCTAGAAAAAATTTTAAACCTCCGCCTTACATGGTACTTAGAAAATAATAACTTTCTTACTCCCTTTCAAAGTGGTTTTCGAAGAGGCAGGTCCACATTAGATAATCACGTTGCATTACAGACTTCAATTAATGAAGCTTTTGCAAATAACCAAAAACAAATACCAATATTTTTCGATATAACCCAAGCTTACGATAGAGCATGGAGACACTGTATTCTACAAACATTGAAAGATACTGGCATTCAAGGTAACATACTTGCATTTATAAAATTTTTTTTAAAAAATCGCTCGATTCAAGTTAGAATAAATGGTATTAAAAGCTCATCTAAATACTAGATAATGGAGTCCCTCAAGGTTCGATTCTTAGTCCAACTTTATTCTTAATCGCTTTTAATAGTATTATGGATGTAATTAAAGCACCCATTAAAGCTAGTCTTTATGCAGATGACATTGTTATTTATACTAAATCGAATAATGTAATGACAGCAACTAAAATTATACAGAGTTTCCTAAATCGGCTTTGTAATTGGACGATAAAAACGGGATTTGTTTTTTCTACTGAAAAGACACGATACATTATTTTTAATAAAAATAAAACCCACCTCACAACTAGTCTAACATTAAATAATTTACCTTTAGAACAGTCAAAAGAAATAAACTTTCTAGCTTTTGAGAGAACTTTAAATTGGAATTCGCACATAAATAAACTACAGCTTTCCTGTCAAAAGAGATTAAATATACTCAAAATATTATCCAACAAAATTTGGGGTGCTGATCATAAAATATTAATTAGGCATTACAAATCGCTCATTAGAACTAAAATCGACTATGGTTGCATATGTTACGATGCTGCATGTAAAACCAGTCTAAAAAACTAAACAATATTCAATCTACAGCTTTGAGATTAGCACTGGGAGCTTTTAAAACTAGTCCGGTTAGTAGTATGCAAGTTCTAACTGGAGAACCTCCCTTACATATAAGACGACAGCAACTATCCTTGAACTACATTGCAAAGATATCATCCCAGAAACAGCATCCTGTTTTTTTCCACATCTGTAACCCTAGCCTTCTTCCTAACAATAAGACCAAAAACTCTACACCCCTCATAGAAAGAATAAAGCTCACAACTTTAGATATGAATCATCTCAATGTATCGCTATATATAAATGCAAACTATCCCCCATGGACAAGCCACCCATTAACTATTGACGTAACACTTACCAAGTATCCCAAATCAACTACAAATTCCACAATAATTAAATCTCTATTCATGGAAATTCTAGACCACTATCCTAATTATTTGCAAATCTTTACCGATGCCTCTAAAACTCCAAATGGTCACGCGGCTGCCTACTACTGTAAAGAAAATTCTTATAGCATATCGATACCAACCAACTGCAGTATACTAACAGGTGAGGCTACAGCTATTTTGGAAGCCTTAATCTTCTTCGAAAAGAGTAGAACGATGAAGTGCATTATCGTAACAGACTCATTAAATGCATTACTGGAACTGAAACAAATATATACCAACAACCCTATTATACAGAGTATAAAAAACGAACTAGAAAAATTTCGATCATTAGGAAAGGAAGCGACTTTTATTTGGGTACCTTCACATACAGGTATTTACGGAAATGAAAAAGCAGACCAACTGGAATGCACTGGAAGCAGTGGAATGAACTAAAAACATCCTGCAAAATTGAAGACATATCCGTACACCGATCTAAAAAACCTGGTTAAAATCCACTGTATTAATACTTGGCAAAATTATTGGGAAAAATTAGGTACTAAATTAAATGTAATTTGCCCAAAAATAACTGATGTCCTGAAGACTCAAGTCATTATTATTCGTTTAAGAATTGGCCATACTGCCTTAACACACAAATACCTAATAACAAAAGAACCACTACCTATCTGCTCCAGCTGCTCTAACCCACTGACTGTGAAACACATCCTGCTTGATTGTCCTCAATTCAAGGAAAAAAGAAGATCCCACGGATTCACAGATGATGATCTCAAGACAGTTCTCACCAAAAAAATTTCGACAGTGTTAAGCTATTTAAAAGACATCAAGTTATTCAATTTTATAATATTTCATGTATTTGTTATATCCACTAATAACCCTGCGCGGTTGATGTGGTTTTGTGTTTAAATAAAAAAAAATATTTTATTGAAACTAGGTCAATGTTATAAGATTTCGCATGAAAGGAACATACATCTTCCATGCTCGAAAATGGGGACAACTTTGTCCAACTAATGTCCAACTAAAAAGTTAATCATAAATTTCTTCACACTTATTCTTATTTATAACGTTGAGCAATTCTTTACCCTTTGTTGTTATGAACGTTCCATGATGAACAGATTACTCGAGAATTCAAAAAGTGTAGTAGGGTTGTTGTTTCATTATCTTCTGTCGTCTTCAGAAATTATAACAGTTTAGAACTTTTTCAATGTTATTACGGGAAAGCTTACATATTGTTTTTTCATTTTAAGTATCGACAGCAGTTCTATAAGTTTATAATATAATATTACTAATTTAAAAAAAGTTTTTAAAAAATCTTCATTTGCGTACTCTTACCCCTACAAATGGGCGGTAGTACGCAAGTGCGAAATTTTGCCCCAAAAATAAAATGTATAAAACCCAAAATAAAAGAGATGGTAGGCGTTTAAAAGAAACCAATCTTTATTAAAAAAACTAAACGTAAAATACAAAACGTTAACCTAAAATACAGTTCGTATTTGTCGAGGTCGTCAGAGAATCCTACTGAATTTGAAAATCTGAAAGAGCTGGTTTTTATTGGCTTTGAAAGCTTTAAAACAATATCGTCCTTTCGAAAAAAGGCATCTTTTGTTGTTTCACGAAAACGAAATGTTGTGGACAGTCACTTAAAAAGTGCGCCTTTATAACCATGATCATTTACTTGGCAGACTTTGAAGACAAATAATCTGTATGATTTTTTTTTCAAAAACCTTCACTACGACAAAGTCATCAGGTACAATATTTGGTACAACAATAATGTCTTGCTCTTCATCGTTATTGGGAAAATGAATGTCACAAGAATCAATTCTTTCTAGAGGACTACTGATTCATTAGATGATAATTCGTCGAAATCTTTCCTTTCGGTAGCACGATCTTTAGCACTTTAAGATATCATATTTTGATTCTTCAGAAATGCTTTCCTTTCCTTTTCTTTTCGGCTTCCTTCTTTTCTTCCTGTTCTTCTTAAAGTCGCTCCTTATTAGGGGTCGATGTTAGTAGGGTAGACTTTAAAGTTTTCCTAATTTGTTTCCCTTTTATCCTAATTTTTGGGAAGAAAATAATGCCTGAAGGTGAAATTACTGACTGTTCTGATTTTAAACCCTTGACGGCTAGGGCTTTTTTGTGCCAGTAACAGTCTTGTTTTTAATATTTGAAGGACCAGGTATAGAAATTCTGACTTCCGATAACGGCTGGGGCTCTATCACATCAGTAACAAGTTCTATATAGAACTGAATGGGTAGATTCCTGTACACTAAAAGCCATCTCTTGCTATATATACAGTAGTAACTTTGCAAATGCTGTGGAAAAGAGACCAGCCATATGGTAAATGGAGATAACCTGTCCTGGATGGGAACTGGTCCAATTATCAGCGACACTCTCATAAGTTTCTCATATGTTTTTTAAAATAGTCCCAGTACTTGATAAACGTGGGAGTGTTTATGTAACTACTATCAGTAACAGCCATGTCGCAGGCACTGGTTACGTCTTTGATTGGAAGAAAATGCATTCATTTTCGAGCCAATTAGAAAAATGTAGCGACATGGTAACCAGTTGCACTCATACAGCAAACAGCCGTAATTGTTTGTCCTTGCTCGGCATCTACGGCTTTTGCTACATCTCTCTTTCCAACTGGGGCACCATGTTTGGGCAGATGGTTTGGGACTGTCTGAATGCCCGTTTCATCGATGTTGTATATACGGTTGAAAGGGAACTTATATTTTTTTATAGTGTTCTCCAAAATTTCAAAATACTGAACTAGTTGCACTCCATTGAAGCCCATGGTTCTAGCAATACTTGTTTTTCGTGGAACTCGTAAAGATAGTCGGTTGTTTTTCATGAAAGACCTACTGAAGTTTCGACCAGCCAACAGATTTACAGGTGAAAATGGATGCTTAATAAGGTTTCTTAAACAATAAGAGTAAATTAAAAAACGCAATGACTTCAGCGTCATTCCATAAAATCGTTGGTCGAGTTCTTTGCAATGCTCAACTATTTCGTTTTCTTGGATTTTGGTTAGAACTGCTTTAAATCTGCCTAAAGACTGGACACCATTTTCTTTTTTCAACCTTTGCCGTAGTCTTGCTTTATGAAATCCTCCAGCTTTTGCTGTCTGACGTATAGAAAATAGAAACGCCATTATTAATAAGTTCACGAGCTTCGCACACAATAACTTCTGTCGAAGGCTTGCACTCTGATTTTCTTTTGTAGTTTCTGGAAAACAGAAACCAAGATTTAGATGAATTGAATATTTAATTCGGAAATTAGTAGAATCAAAATTAATTTATGATCATGGGATAAAAATACGCATTCGTAGTTTTACCCCGTAACTCTCGTGTCTTTTTTCCTCATTCACCAACATTGTCAAAACCATCTGTTGAGATTTTAAGGACCTAACCTCAATCGAAAACTTTTAACATAATAATTCAAAATGAAGCCAAGAAAACACCCAAATAAACTAATTTAACGAAAAATGCCAATTTGATTTTATCACAAATTATTTTTGTTATGCCAATATTACAGAATAATAGTAAAAAATAATATTTACCTCATAGTTTGTAAACAACGCCTTGAATCAGCTTTAAACTTAGAACAATACATATGGCACACTGTTACCAAAAGTTTGTAACTAAAATCGGCTTAAACTGGACATTAGCGGCAAGTTTAAATGAGTTCTTTTGTACCGTGCGTGTTTTTACACCCAACTAACCTATATCTTTCAGCTTTGATATTGTGTTTATACTATATAGACCAATAACTGTCAGGTGATAGTTCTTGGTCCTAACGTTTACCACCATTGCCTGAATATTTTCAGCTTCCAATTGGACTTCTTCGTTATGTTGATGATTTTCTCTGATTACAACCGCACTACATCAATTTAAATTATTTTTATATATCCATAGTTAGTTGCAATTCTTGTTGTCTTTGCATCAATCCGTTGATATTCCAACTCATTATTTTAAGACCGCTGGCCATTTATATATTTTTTGGGATGGCTCCTTTATTGCCATATTCTAGAGCAATCAATCTTTTTTCAATTCTTTTAAATAACCTTTCCTTGTCAGTCAGTTTTTCCATAATAACTTGAGGCCTGGTTTCTACAGTCAAGTCTTGTTGATTGTTAGATTCTGTTTCCCTTCTAGTCTTAGTAGATGAGTTTAGGACGGAACTAAGAATTTTTTTGTTATATGTTGAAATACTGATGTTTATAGTGGGCAATGCAATTAGTTCTTTAGGAAATTGTGAAGCTGGTTTTACTGCTCTGGGTTTGTTTACTGTTATTGACTTGATAGGGTTGACTAACCCGTTGACTATTGGGATTATTTGGATTAGCTGATACTTTGACAAAGTAGGACAAAAAAAGTCGCTGACGACGAATATTGGTAGGTGGTTCGTTCTTTCTGTGGGCCTAGATCTAAACACACCAAGACATATTCGAATAGCGGTGTTCTGAATGACATTGGGACAATTTAGTTGTGAGTTGGAAGCTGACATGTATAATATACTACCATCATCTATTTTTGAATGAACTAAAAATCGGTAAATTCTCAGCAACATATCTTAGTCTGTTTTTCATTGATGGTACACTAATGATTTTTTAAATATTTATTATTTTGAGCAAACAAATTTTGAATTTTAAACGTAATATCTTCAAGATAATGTTTTGTTAAAGTTTCCATCTAAAATTTTTTGTTGATATAATACTTGTAGTAGGGTCCCATTTGAGATTAAATTAATTAAGTGTGAATGTTGTTTTTTACTAAAATAAAATATTTTCAGTTTTTTTGATTAAAATTTAAATCCTGTTCCTTTTTACCAACTGTCAATATAATTTTTTTTATTGGGAATAACAAACATCAACCATAGAAGGTTATTAGCGGTAGTACAATATAGACTATAGTATATTATAATGATTAATATAAAATATAAACTATAAAGTTTTTACAAAGTTGATTATAATTTAGAATTTTTCTTGAAGTATCACTTATATTTGATTATACAATTTCGTTTTCTTTAAAAACCTAATGATTTTGACACAATTCGCACTGTCTCACTTTATATCACTTGGTAGTCCAGTAGCTTGTCTTTCCATTTGATATAATGGAAAGTCTATAACAATGTGACCTACAGTTATATTGGTGTCACAGGCATAGCATATTCTAGGAGGTTCCTTCCTTAGCAGGTGAGTCAGTCTGGTACGCCCTATTCGGGTACGATGTAGTACAACCTGGTCCCTTCGCTTTGGTCCCGAAATTTGGTGTTTTCATCTTCATACCATCAAAGAGTTGCCATCTTCATACCATAAGTTTTTTGTGTACCCATTAATGCATTTTTTCATATCTGAGTGAGAAATTTGGTTAGTTCTATCATCGGATCTCTCCATTTTACAAGCTTCTTTGGCCATTTGATCAGCTATCTTATTTCCTGGTATCCCCACATGAGATGGTATCCACACAATATGTAGTTGTTTATGATTATTTTGTAGAGTCACAAGGTCTTTTTTAATCTGTTCTAAAATCGGATGATTCGGAAATATTTTCTAAATTCCCTGGATTGCACTTAAGGAATCTGTGAATATTACTCTCATGTCTTCAGGTCGGTTAAGAGTTTGTTGTACTGCCTTGGATATCGCAAAAAGTTTAGCAGAAAATATTGAGTAGTCCTTAGGTAGTCGAAACTTGAGCACAAAATCGTCTGTGACAATGGCGGATCCTACTGTTTCCAATTCGGGTGTTTTTGATGCATCGGTATAAACTAGTTGACAGGATGAATATTTATTTTTAATATTGTAGAAGTATTGGAGAAAAAGAGATGAAGGGGTATTGTCCTTAGTATAAGTTGACAGATCTGTGTTACAATATGGAATTTGTATAGTCCAAGGGGGAGCATAATCAATATTGGTATGTATAATACCCGGAAATATGAAGTTGCTAATTCTTTTGCTAAATGATGGTCGAAGATTAGGATTATGATTGTAATTAGAATGGTAATGTGTGGAGAAAGCATAGGGGTAGGCCAGGTTGTTTGGATTAGTTGATACCTTGTTTGCGTATTGTAAACTGAGACGTAGTAGAAAGTGGAGATTCATTTGGTTCGACTAAAGACTTTCAACTGGACTGGTTCTGTAGGCCTCTAGAGCTAGTCTTAGTGCGGTATTTTGTACAATATCTAATTTTTTTAATGTTGAGTCCTTAGCTGAATGATATACAATTGATCCATAAACTAATTTATTGCGGATTAAGGATTTGTAAATATTTAGTAGCTGTGTTGTGTCTGCGCCCCAGTTATGATTTGCTAGTACTTTAAGAATATTTATGTTCTCTAAACATAATTTTTTAAGTAAGTAGATGTGTTAGTTCCAAGTAAGTTTTGAACCAAAAATCGTACCTAGAAATCTAAGTTCCTCAACGTTTTCTAAAACTTGATCATAGAGTGTTAATTTTGGAAGATTTGCAACAATTTGATGTTTTCAAGAAATCAATATCATTTAAAGCAGTTTGAATTAAGGAGGAAGGAGGAAAATTGTGCTTTAAGTAGTGACCCGTTTTTATTTGAAAATATTCATACCATATTTAATTACTTCATGTGCCACGTGCTTGGTGGTTCATTATTTACTAAAGTTTGCAAAGAAAATAAATTTTAGCGTTTCACCGCAAATTTATTTTTACTGTTACTGTTGGGCGACCAAATCGTTCGTACGAGAAACAGTCCGAGAGGCGAAAGCTCGGAAATAGTTGTGGAAATATTTTTGGACGGCCTGGATTTTCAGGATAAATCGTTTTACAGTCTCGTTGTACAAAATACAGAGTTTCGGAGACAAATTATCGTTTAAAAATGTACATTTAAAATGATAAACTGGAGAGAAGTATGCATAGCCTTTTTATTTTCACACTCAATGTTACTTTTTAAAATATTGTGTACTCAATTTGGAACGGCATGATAAAATACTTTTTAAAACTCTTTTTATAGTTTTGTAAAAACTAGTATTATTTAAACTAATTGTGTATTTCTTTCGGGCTCTTAGCTTGTAATCTCGTTGACAAAAATATGCTTTTTTCTCAGTGGCGACGCATGACTTTTTCAAATGTGTTACTAAAACCAGATTTAAAAAAATTTATAAAAAAAAAAATTATTTTGAACCTCCCAAATATAAGGTTTTGTTTACTTTAAATATTCTTTCAGACTGGGTAACTGGAGCATCGCATGGGATAAAACTAAACGAATCACTATTCCCAAACAATATGTAATAATATATATACTGTTATATTCCTATTTGACATGAGAAATAAAAAACTATATTCCTATTTAAAATTTAATTTAAAATAAAAAATTTCATGTTTCTCAACCACGAACATATAAATTTTTAACGCCCTGTATATGACAAATTTTGTAAAAAGAATTATAGCTAGTTTTAAGAGAGTTTTTCGCAGAATTGTTTACTAGCTCCATGAACAATATATTTCAAGCAAACAATTAGAGACGATTAGGTTGATGATTTAAGAAAGTGTTCGTCGAAATGTTTATTAAAACCACGGACAATATGTTATAGTTAAACAAAGGAGATACCATTAAGTTTTCGAGATATGCGGGTAGGAAACTCATGAGCCCGTATGGTACATAGTAGATAGTGAAAATCTACCTTTGTATTAAGATTCTCAAAAATAGATAAGAATTTGATTATTTGTAGAAAGTAGAATAAGGATACGCAATTTTATTTCTTTCTTGGAACTCCATAAAGACAAAAAGATACATAAATTTAAAAATTTGTTTAGATTAAGGAGAGAGGTAATTTTGGGTAAATAATGCGACATGATTGAAAGTTGGTTTTAATTGGATGGAAAATTAATTGTGGGGGAACGATTTGGAAGTCGAAGAATAAATGAGGAGAGTGAGGCAGTGTGTTGTGTTCTATCGAAAGGAGAAGTCCAGTTTTGAGTACAGTGTACCAAAAAAGGAAAAGGCCGGTTTGTGTTTGAAATGTTACAAGAATCATCAAGAAAATCGTGGAACGAGTAATAAGCCAATTCTTGAGTCTAAAGTATCCAGTATTGTGTTACGTGATTCAAAAATAATTTGAAATATTGCATCAGGAGAAAGCCGGAACGAGTACGGTACGAAACAGTGAACGGAAAGGAGAACAAAATTTAGCAGAGGAGCAGAGACATTCTTGGGGGACGTGGACAAGTTTTCCTTTGATCGAAACACCAGCAAGTAAGGAAACGTGTTATGGGTGAAGACAGTGTATAATCATCAACAAAGGTCAGTCGTTTTGATGAATGTATTGTTTGAATGAATGTATTGTTTTTCGGGTTAAATATCACAGGGCATATGGAAATACATATTTCACTATTATAAAATCATCAAATTTCAATCAGATTTGCTTATTGTAAATCATTTTAGTTGACTTTTTTTATGATACAATAATATTAATAAATAAAAATTGTTTTTATATCAAGAAAATTGAACATCGAAAACATTCTGTAAAGCAGAAGTAAAGAGATTCACAGTTATTGATTTAAAAAAAAATTGGAGACAAAAAGAAATAAGGTTTTTTTTTAATTGTTATATGAAATAAGATAGGAGAATAAATAAAATTTGCAATACTGAATATCAATTTCCGTTTTTGATAAAATAAACGATTTTTATAATTTCTAATTGAAATCCATATGTGTATTATTTTGAATCTCTTTTTTCTATCGCTATAAGAAAACCACTGAGAAATATTTGAAGCCACAAAAGTAAGTATTGATAGGATCATTTAGCCCCGAGTTTTATATGTTATGTTTTATATAAGAAATCAAAATAGAAAGAATTGTAAGAAGAAAAAGTACAAACAAGGACCAATACGCTTTAACGTAATACAATTATAGTGGGGAGATTTTAATAAACAAGTAATATAATTGCATTAAGTAGTATGTACACATACAGGTTAAATAACACAAATTATCCCAAATTAGTTACATAAACCTGTATTTACTGCAGAATGCAGCTCACGCTGTCAAGTTCATCCATTCTAGGAAATACATTTGAACTACTGGCATTCTGCCGAATGCATAGGGCATTTTACATCTTTTGATTCATTTGGCCTACTTACGTAACATGCAAACCACCCAGTCCGCCGAGAACGGCTTTCCCGCCGAGGGTTCATCCCTAAAAGATTGATTAGCTCTGAGAAAGTGAGTCGACCTTGGGCCAATTGATAGCTAGCTATATAAATACCAACAGAAGTAGGTAAAGAAAAAATCATGTTGGGAGAGTAAAGCAAACCTTCCATTTTTCGGAGTAATTTGTTTACACCTACGCCACATGAAATTCCATCGATTTACCTTTTTTCTATTTTGCGAGACTTGGCATATTACATTTTACTTATAAATATATATATATATATATATATATATATATATATATATATATATATATATATATATATATATATATATAAAGTGACACAAGCTTGGAAATTCATAAAAAGTATTAGAAAAGAAAGAAAAGATGAGGGAAATATAAACCTGATTCAAAATAAAAAGTGGGAAAAATATTACGAAACGCTATTAACAGAAAGTAGGCACGAATTTATGGAAAGACCTGACCATATCTCAATGACAGAAAACTCAGAGGTGCATAAGATAAACAAAGAAGAACTGAAAAAAGAATTGAAACAAATGAAAAATGGAAAAACACCCGGGCCTGGAGACATTCCCATCGAGTTGGTGAAACATGGACCGGATGCTCTTTTGGAAAGCTTAGTGAATATTTTTAATAAATGCTTAATTGAAGGCCAAACGATTCCAGACGATTGGAATTTGGCCCACATTAGCCCCATTTATAAAAAGGGAGACAGAAAAGAATGCGGAAATTATAGAGGCATTAGCGTAACTAGCTCGCTGGGAAGGTTATATGGTCGTATATTGAAAAGAAGAATAGAAGAGGAGTATAAAGAAATTGAAGAACAAAGCGGCTTCAGAGCAGGAAGATCGTGCGTGGACAACACATTTACCCTTCAACAAGTAATTGAAAAACGAACAGCTCGAAACCTCCCTACGCATCTGGTATTTATAGATCTGGAGAAGGCTTATGATACAGTTCCTTTAAAACTCTTATTTAGTGTCTTGACGAAAACGGACCTTAGTAAAACATATCTAAAAGCAATACTGAACATCTATAAATGTCCTCAAAGCACTGTAAAAACAGGAAATACTTTCTCAAGGGTATTTACAGTAACGAAAGGCTTGAGACAAGGATGTTGTCTTTCCCCCACCCTATTCAAAATATATATCCAAGAAGCACTGCACCAGTGGAGACAAAAATGTGCGGGAATGGGGTTGAAGCTTAACAACCATTATCTGACAACGCTGTTCTTTGCAGATGATCAAGTACTAATTGCAAGCTGTGAAGAAGATGCAGATTATATGCTTAGAAAGCTCAAAGATGAATACGAAAAATGGGGGATGAGTATGAATATGTCTAAAACAGAATATATGCGAATAGGCAGTGAAGACGAAGACCCGGATTTGGAAATTAGACAAATGAAAAGGTGCTACGAATACAAATATTTGGGAAGTATTATCTGCAGTAAAGGAACAACGGAACGAGATATAGACTATAAAGTGCAACAAGGCAGGAAGAGTGTTCAAATTCTGAATTCGATCCTTTGGTCCAACAAAGCTACTATGAAAACTAAAATGACTATCTACAAAGTAATTGTAGAGCCAATTCTTACATATGGAGCAGAATGTTGGCAAATGACAGCAAAAAGAAAGAAAAAAGTTGACACGGTTGAAATGGACTACCTAAGAAGAGCTTGCCGTATATCAAGAGTAGAACGTATACCTAATTCTGAAATTAGAAGAAAAACAGATAGAGTACATACAACTTCTGAAAGACTAGAAACTAGACAGTTAATATGGTATGGACAAGTACAGAGGATGGACGACAACAGATGGCCAAAAAGAGCTATGGAATACAATCCAAGTAATAGAAGGAAACGAGGAAGACCAGCCAAGTCTTGGATACAAGGTGTTATGGAAACCATGAAAGACAGAGCCATTGATGAAGACACCTGGAGAGATAGAAAAAGATGGCGATCGAAATGCGGGAAGCGGCAGAAGCTGTAGGATCCCCGCTTATATATATATATATATATATATATATATATATATATATATATATATATATATATATATATATATATATATACATATATATATATATATATATATATATATAATATATATATATATATATATATATATATATATATATATATATATATATATATATATATATATATATACACAAAACCACAAGTTTATTAGGGCTGCAGTCAGAAGGTTGGCCGAGATGTTAGAGAAACACTCTTTTGATTTTTTGTCGAGCTTTCGGAATGGTTTTATTCCTTTTTCAAGACACTGTAATGTATATTATTATAAAAAAAATGTGTAAATATTTACAAAATATCACAATTCGTCAGTGCAACTTACTAGTCGTTGAGATTATTTAAAATAAACTTTGACACTCAACATTAAAAACACAAATTTAAAATATAATAATGGACAATACATTCTAAAAATTTTGGTCATGGTAGTAAAACTTAGTTTATTTCATGACATATTTTGATGGTCTGTTTTAACTCTAATACATAGAGAACAGAAAGAAAAAACAATGTGATTAAATTGTAATTAGTTGTTGTTATTGTATTTATTTTTTTTAAGAACCAAGAGGCTCATATTTGAGTAGTTTTGATTTTTAATTATTAACTTGTCTTAATGGTATGCATACAAGAATATTTAGACATTTATATATATTTTATTTATATGATGTTTTTCCAGTAAATAACAATTCTTCTTCTTCTTCAGCCTTCATTCATCCATTGTTGGACATAGGCCTCCTCCAATTGTTTCCACGCTTCCCTATCTTTTGCAATTCTCATCCACTGCTTTCCAGCTACAGCTGTTATATCGTCTATCCATCTCTTTTTGGGTCTTCCCACGCTTCTTTTTGTTTCTCGAGGTCTCCAGAATGTCACTTTATGAGACCATCTGTTGGTGTCTTGTCTTGCTACATGTGCTACCCATTGCCATCTCAATGTCGCTATTTTTTCCATGATGTCGGTTACTTTAGTTCTTCAACGTATTTCGGTGTTAGGAATTTTGTCTCTGAGGCTTATATTTAACATGGCCCTCTCCATGGCCCGTTGAGTTACTCTTAATTGTTCTGCCATTTTTCTTGTTATTGCCATAGTTTCCAATCCATAAGTTGCAACTGGTAGTATACAAGTGTCATAGGTTTTTCGTTTTAAGTGTATTGGGATTTTTCTGTCTTTTAAAATGAAGCTCAACTTCCCAAAAGCAGCCCATGATAATTGTGTCCTTCTTTTAATTTCTAGGGTTTGATTTTCCTTTTCGTTTTTAATTGCATGTCCTAGATATATATATTGTTCTACCTTTTCTACATTAATGTTATCTATCGTGATGTTTTCTAGGCTGTTGCTTAATATCTTTGTTTTGTCGAGATTCATTTTTAATCCTATTTGATTCGATTTGTGATTTAAATCTTGTAGCATTGATTTTAGTTCATGGATATCTGTGCTTATTAGTACTATGTCGTCTGCGAAACGCAAATGGTTAAGATATAATCCATCTATTTTTAATCCCTTTTCGACCCAATTTAGTTTTTTGAAGACATTTTCTAATGCCAAAGTAAATAACTTGGGTGAGATGGTGTCACCCTGTCTCACGCCTTTGCCAAGGTCTATTTTCATAGTTTCCAGATCATCATCTATTTTTACGTGAAAAGTAGCATCATCGTATATATTCTTAAGGAGGGCAGCATAATATCTTGAATCTACTCTGGCGTCGTCCAATGCTGTTAAGAAAGCCCATTTCTCGATACTGTCGAATGCTTTGTGATAATCGACAAATGCCAGATGTAGTGGTATGTTGTACTCTATTGTTTTTTCAATAACTGTCCGGATTGTTTGCAAGTGATCGATAGTGCTAAAACCCTTACGAAAGCCTGCTTGCTCCACCGGTTGGTATGCATCTAGCTTAGCTGTCAATCTATTTGTTATTATTCGGGTTAGTAGTTTGTAAAGGTGTGACAACAAGCTTATTGGTCGGTAGTTTTCTATATAAACCTAACTAAGGCGTCTCCTTTTTTATGGAGTAGAATGACTTCCGCATTTTTCCATGCTTTTGGTATTTGTCCTTCCAATAGACATTTATTCAGTAATGCTCTCATTGCCTCTTCTAATGCAGTGCCTCCCATTTTTAGCATCTCTGAAGTAATTTTATCTTCTGGTGTTTTCCCATTTTTCATTTGTTTTAGGGCGGCTCTAATTTCTGATGTTATTATTTCAGGGAGATCCTCTGAGCCCACATTTAAGATATGTTTTGTTGGTATACCGGGGTTCGGAATAGTAGAAGTATACAGCTTCTCGTAAAATTTTTGGATTTCTCTAACGATCTCTTCCTTATGCGAGCACAATGTTCCACGGTCGTCTTTTATCTGTATGATTTTATTCCTGCCAGTGGATTTACATGTTTTTAGTACTTTCATGTTCTTATTGTTCTCTATGGTTTCAAGAATCTGGTTTGTTCTATAAGCTCTGAGGTCTTTTCGAATATTTTTCTTAACGCTTCTGTTGAGCGCTTTATAGTCCGGGTTATCTCTGTTCGTTCTTCTTCTTTTCTCTATCTGTTCTAGAGTCTCGGGTTTTAGTTTAGCTTCTTTTTGTTTTTTTATTCTGCAACAAAGTTTCTTAGTGACTGTTTGTATGTCTTTAGTTATTTTCTCAGCTAGTTCATCTATATTCTTGTGCTCAAAGGTATTTGCTACTAGTTTCCGTTCTAATTCCTCTTGATATTTCTCTTTATTACTGGCTAGGATGTCTGCCGTCGGTAAAGGGTTTGTTGTTAATAGTTTTCGTCTTTCTCTCTTTACGTTAATATGTATATCGGCACGAACTAGTCTATGGTCACTGCCAGTATTAAATTTGTTCAGCACCTCGATATTTTTACATATTGATCTATCACTGGAAAGGATAAAATCTATTTCATTCTTAACCTGGCCGTTCGGGCTACGCCATGTCCACTTTCTTTGTATTTGTTTTTTATAGAACGTGTTCAGGCAAAACATTTTTTCGGTTCTTATGAAATTTGCTAATGTCTCTCCTCTGGTGTTTCTGTTGCCTAGACCGAAGTTTCCTATGTAGTCTGAGTCGCCTAGTATTCGCCGCCCTATTTTTGCATTAAAATCTCCGGTGATGATAACATAATGTGTTTTTTCTAGGTCTTTAGCTCGCGTTATATCTTCGTAGAGTTGTTCTATTGACTCGTCATCCGCAGTGGAAGTTGGAGCATAGCAGTGTATTATTTGTAAGCTATATCGTTTATTCAGTTCTAATACAAGATATATCACTCTTTCCGACACTGCTGAGTATTTTACAATCTGGTGTTCTATTCTTCGGTTGACCATGAAAGCCACTCCTCCTTGACCGTGGTTCTCTTCTGAATTATATTGGTATAAAGTGTGCCCAGATTTTAGGGTGGTCTTTTTCTATGTATATGCTATTTCTAAATAACAATTAATGTTGATGAATTTATCTATGTCAGACTTTTTATTAATGCAAGATCTACTGGATTTTATGCAACACATTTCCAAGAAAACACGTTTTGTATGGTTTTATTCTTTTGCCAAAATACAGGAATCCTCGAAATTGAACTCATGTTTCTGAGTTATTGCATGTTCTGCGAGTGCACATGCATTTATTTTGTTGGTTTTTATGTCACTGCGATGTGAGATCACCCTATTGTGGAAATTACGAGATGATTCTCCGATATAAACGTTGTTGCAATTGGCGCACGGTATAGACTAAACAACATTCGATGACTCCTGTATTTTGAAAGGATCTTTTGTCTTTGTGTATAACTTCAATACCGTTTTCACATTCTTAGTAGCAATTTTCAAGCCATTAACATTTTTGAAAATGTTCATTAGCTTAGGTGTCAGAACTGGAATGTAGGGTAAGGAACTATAAGTTATTTTAGATGGTATCATTGAAGTGTTGTTTGTCAATGTCACTTGTCGGACCTCATTGTTATTATGAAGATTTTGTTTGTTGGATAATTGCGAGGAAAAAGGAGAACCGAAAATGAGTTTATTTAAAAGCCCTATGGGGTAGGAGTTCTCTTGTAGTATAGATCTAAACTTTTTTAGTCTCTTGTCCCTGAAATCGATGTGTGACAAGTTAGTAACCCTAGTTTTAAAGGCCAAAACCAAACTTCATTTTAAAAATAGTCTATTTGAGACTAATTTTGGTTACTTTTGTATGCGACAATATGACTTTATCTCTTTTAAAGTACATATACTAATTAAACACTCTATACATAAAATTTTATTAAGCTTTAAAACAGTTACCTGTGTATACTCGCTGCGCTTCGAATTACGTAAGTTTGCCAAGCGATGAAAGTTTACCTTTTTGCTTAACAGACAAAATTATCTAACCTCAAACAAACGTTTCTCATATTTGTACGTAATTACTTACTAACAAGAGCACACATATATGGGTAGCAGTAGCTACAAAACAACCTGGAATTAAACAAAGTCCAGAGAAAGGGATTCCAAAATGTTTACTTAGTCTTTCAGTTCTTTATACCACTTTAATTAGCATAAAATATCTTCGTACATAGTTGGTGTTTTCTCTTCTAGTACAAATATCTTGCAATTTAAATTCTTTTTGATAAGTTAGTACCCTTTGTTTACTCTCGTAACAGTTTTAACATAAAATTATTTTAGATAAGAACAATCACGGTAGAGGAAACTGAATGCACTAGAAGTTTTAAAGCTCTGATTCCTTCACGGTATTTTAAAAGTGCCCTGAGAGACGTCAAGTCAAGTTAAGTCAAATTTATTGATCACATGCGACATTATACAAAGTACATGTATGAGACAAGTCAAAGTTACATTTTACACAGTTATCTTAAAAGTATATAAATTAATAAACACGATAAAACATACTTAAAAGTTATTTTTAGAATATGGCTCTAGCTCACAAATGTATTGATGTACACACCTCCGAAAGTTTGGCTGATGTAAATTCATTCGTATATCTATTGGTAATTTGTTAAAGAAACTTATGGCTGCATAATGTGTGCTACTTTCCAACAAAACAGAACGATGTTGTGGAAGCATAAAGTGATTGTCTCTGAATCTTGTTGAATAAACATGGTTAAATTGAAATTTATTAAATTCATAAATTTTGCTATGTAAATACATTATACACGAAAATATATACAGACCAGGAATTGTAAGAATATTGTTTTGTCTAAAGATGCCTCTACAAGAATCTCTAAATTTCATTTTATACATTATCCTAATAGCTCTTTTCTGAAGTACGAATATCTGCTCTAACTCAGAGGTACAACCCCAGACTTCAATGCCATATTTGGCTATTGAGTAAAAAAGGGCAAAGTATACTGTTTTTAATACTGATGTATGAAAGAGACGTGAAAGAATTCTCAATGCATAACATGCGCTACTTAATCTGGATTTCAAATTAGAAATGTGGTTTGACCATTTACAATTACTGTCTAGAAGTACCTCCAGCAACTTCGTGCAGTCTGTTTTATCTATTGCTGCTTCTATAGTGGCTTGATGGTTTAATAAATTATTTGACGTGAAAATCATATACTTTGATTTCTCTTTATTCAAAACTAATTTGTTGGATAAGAAATAACTGTTGATGGTGGATAGTATCTGTGTGGTTTTATTTTGCAAATTTTGATCAGACGTTCCTGTGACTAGAATGTTAGTATCATCCACATAACTGATGATGTTAACCCCAGTCAGTGAATTAGTTAACAAAGCCATATCATTAATAAATACTATAAAAAGTAGAGGACCCAATACACTACCCTGAGGGATACCATAATGGATATCCAATGTGTTTGATTCGTTTACAAGTTCATTAGATGTTATCTTTACTTTTTGTCTTCTATTCTCTAGGTAGGAAGTAAACCATTTTAGAACTACACCACGAATACCAATACCCTCAAGTTTTATTAGCAACAAATTATGATCCAAAGTGTCAAAAGCCTTGGACAAATCGAGAAATAAACCACATGCCTTCTCTCGTCTGTCCAAAGCATCCAACACTAAGCTGACGAAATTTGCAAGAGCTGTAGTTGTAGACTTAGAAGATATAAAACCATGTTGAAAATTATGCAAGACACTATGCTTTTTTAGGAATGCGTTCATTCTAGTATAAACCAGAGTTTCAATTATCTTTGAAAACACGTGGTTTCCTATGTGAGCTACCTGGTTAGGTCGATCCTATTAATATAGTTCAACATTTCCCGTAGACACTGGAAACGACTCAGTGTCAAACACTAAGTCAGTGTTTTTTTATATTGAACTCGATAAAACTTCAGTTTCTGGTGCGTTTCCTGAATGCGACCAGTCAACATCGTTTTCTTTTATTAATCTATGGAGAATTTCCCATTTTGCACTGCTAACGCGTTTATGCTAGTTGATTTAGCGTTACCCTAGGTTGTCCGTGTACTACGTACGTAAACTAGCTTTAGATTTCAGTGAAAAAATGAATCCATTAATTAAAATTAAAGGAACTGATCGCTTGGGTTTACGTTATATATAAATCAGACACACTTTTAGTTATATTGGCCAATATCCTTGCTACCGATTATGTCAAAATTGTTCGAAAAGCTCTTTCTCAAGAGGCTGAAACTTATTATCGAAGAAAGATGACTCATCCTTGATCACTAATTCGGATTCCAAAATTAGCACTCTACAATTGATCAAGTCCACCGTATCACGGACGTGATCAAAAGATCACTTGAAGAAAAAAGATTGGTTCATCATTGTCTTTGGATGTAGCACAGACCTTCGACAATTTTTGACATGAATGATTGGAGAATAATCTAAAAATGTTTTTTTCTGTCCAATACTCAAAGATCATAGTTTCATATTAGTCATAGAGATACTTCAGGATTAAACAGGAAGATGCTTATTCTAAACTAAGCAAAATTAGTGTAAGAGTACCACAAGGAAGTGTACTGAGACTCGTCCTATATCTCCTGTATACTACAGACCTGCCAGCTTCAGAGCAAAATGTTTTACCTACGTTTGCTGATGATACGGCAATTATGGCTGTTGGTGGCAACGTAATTGAATCAGACTAATGTGTTTCTGTAAAGACTGTATTAAAAAAATTTGAAGACAAAAATACATTAGAAATTTGCAGGGTGAGTATCTAGATAGTTTTTAAACAAATTGGGTTTAAGTTCAAACTGGAAGATAATAGAAAAAAATAGCCTCGTGTGAAAGAGCTAGTGTTCACAAGAGAATCGAGTTTTTAAGCGTCATCATCATTATCATCATGCAACCTCTTCTGTCCACTGCTGGATATAGGTCTCCCCCATTTTTGCAACTTTTGCATATCGATAGCCTAATGCTGACAGATCGTAACCCACAAAAAATTGAAAATTCATATTTTTGTGTCAAAGTCAACCAACCGTGCATCCCTATATGCTGTTAAATTCTCGTAACCTAAATAAAATAGTAAGGTGGCCATTCCCGTGATTTCTAACAAGTCCTAACCTAACAAGTGTAGCTTGAATGGCAAAGCGTGTTGGTAGTAATTCGTTTGACCTTTAAAATTAGTTTATAAATCAGCTATAAAATAGGTAAGTCATTGAATCAGAAGAAGTTAATGACGCAGAGCTGGGAGGTCAAAGAAATGTACAAGAACCCGAAGATATTGACTTAGAAAGTGAGAGGCTCAAAGAAAAATCGAAGATTCAGAAGATCAAGAAGTCCGATTAATGAAAAGGCGCAAAGTTGCGAATCCGGAGAACTGGGATAAAAACCAGACAGAACAGTCAAGAATGTTAGGAAGGGAATATACTGGTTATAGAAGGCTACAAAACATTGTGAAACATGACATTCTACGCCCTGAACGTAAAATGAAGCCAGCCTGTGTCTCGAAGTTTTGCGGTACCGCGCCGACTAGCTTTTGCCAAACTATATCAGAAAACTTAAGAAAAGAAATTTTTTTTTAAAATTTTGGAAAATGTCCTGGGAACAAAAAAGGATGTTCTTCGCTCATATGGTTACATACAAGGAGAAAAAAAGATGTTATGTAGATGGACCTTCCAGGCGAAGTGGTACGTACGAATACTTTCTGACAGTAAAAGGCGATAAATTACAAGTCTGCAAATTGATGTTTCTTAACACACTAGGAGTAGGAGAAAAGATGGTACAGAACTGGGTAAGTGCGGCACGAAAAGATTTCTAGAAAGTTGTGACATGATGCAAACAAGGATCAAAGAAAAAAGAGAGTCTACACCAAAAGCAAAACAGGACATTTTGCGAGTACAGAATTTACGAGAGTTTCTGAACAGGCTGCCTAAAATAGAGAGCCACTATTGCCGCAAGTCTACTGGAAAGTTATACCTGGAACATAATTTCAAATCGAAAACTGAAGTATATAATCTTTATAAAGAACAATGTAAAGACAGGGAGGTACCATTATCAAATTGTAAATTCTCTACAGAATTTGACGAAATGAATTTAGCATTGTTTAAACCACGCAAGGACCAATGTGATATATGTTCATCTTACAAGATGAAACAGGTTACAGATGAACAATACGCATCCCACATTAAAGCAAAAGACCTAGCACGCGTCGAAAAAGAAACCGATAAAACCAGAGCCATCCAGTGTGTGCAGTGTTACAGGCTAGTTCTTTGTACTATAAAACAAAGCTACAAGTACATAACCTTACAGTATATAACTTGGAAAACCATCGCAGCATGAATTTCGTTTGGAATGAGACTGATGCAGACCTTGATTCATCTGTATTCACTACGTGTTTAATAAAACATCTAGAACAATATTTGACCTTTGAAAAGAAAAATGTTATAATATTCTCGGACGGCTGTGGTTATCAGAATAGGAATGTCTTCCTTGCGAATGGTTTATCGGTTTTAGCTTCCAAGTATGAAGTCGAGATTGAGCAAAAATTTCTAGAGAGAGGCCACACTCAGATGGAGTGTGACTCTACCCACAGTCTAATTGAACGAAGACTAAAAAATCGGCAAATATTCCTACCCTCAGACTATATTTCGGTAATATTAGAAGCCAGGAAGAATTCTGCACCTTTGGAAGTATCCTATCTCACCCACACTTTTTTTCTAAACTACAATGACTCTAAAAACTTTCGCTACAGCTCCTTCCTCAGAGAAAGAACACCGTTAATCACGATTTGGTTTACGATCTTTACTCGAACTTTACGAACTTTATTCGAATAGATTAAAAATAACCACAAAGAAATGGAAGGACCTTCAAGATCTAAAGTCTGTTTTACCCGCAGATGTGCACTACTTCTATGATACGCTGCCTCACGAAGACTTAATCACCAAAGACAATAACAAAAATCAAAAAAAGAAAGCCAAGATTTAAACTTATTATTTAGTTATTTTATTTTAATTATTCCTAAAAATGTTAACTGTAACGTTGTTTAAATGGTATTCGCTTAGTTTGCTATATTTTATTTAAAGTAAACACACATTTGCATCTGTTTTTATTTGAAATTAATAAAAATAAAAAAATAAGGATTATGATTTAAAATGACGTAAACCACACTTTTATGAGAACACCTTGAGTTATAATAACTTACTACATTTTCTAAGAGTTCGATATACTCGTAAGCCGCCATGACGTTGGTTACAATATGTCGTATCTATAAGTACCCTGATCAAAATTAAAAAAAATTTTTATTTTTAGTTTGGCTCTTACCATTCTATGATCGCTGCCTGTGGTAAAGCTATTAAGGACTGTGACATCGTTGAATATATGTTTTTTGTCACTGATTATGTAGTCTATCTCATTTTTGATCTTGCCATTTGGGCTTTTCTACGTCCATCTTCTGTTGTCTTTTTTAGAGAAGAAACTATTCATCTAGTATAGATTTTGTTGTAATAGAAATTCTAGTATTGTTTGCCCACGCTCGTTTCAGCCTTTGGATTCAAAGTTACCTACTACACTAGGTAAATTTGAATCGAGTTTTTAAACATTTAATAATTTTACATCCACTGCAATGTAATATGTTATTATTATTTTCTCATTAAAATTGTGATTGTTATTGTTATTATTTTACTAGTAAACACTTAAGTAAATACTTTGTAACATAAAGAATATTAAAAATTCTCTAAAATATGCTTATCTCTATTATTATTTGAATTAATAAAATAATAATAATAATAATTAATTAAATAATTGTACTTAAATACACAATAAATAAAAACAATATAAACAATAAATAGTGACGTGACCAAAATTATGTATTAAACTTTTACATGCCAACGTTTCCATTTTGGGAACATACATTTTAAATATAATAAAAAGATCTTTTTTCAATATTTTTTTTTCTATTTAGTTATTAGTATGGTAATGAATGTAATTGTCTTTATATAAAACGAATTTGTTCTTAAAAAGTGTCAAAAGTATAGCTTTCTAATACGTGGTATTACCGATAACAAATTGTAGTTGGTTCGTTCTAGCAGTGTATTGTTGTAGTCTTTGCTCAGCATAATTTACGAAACATTTTAAATTAGAATATTTAGTTAGCTTATTTTCCAATTTTACCATGAACCCAAAAACGTTTTACGGGTAAGTTAGGGGAAGGGCGGGCAAGATGGCATTTAAATTTTTGACGACACTTTTTATAAAGTTTTAACTATATGTTTTTATGCCACAATACAAGTGTGAAGTGTTTTAACTTCTGTGTTTTTTTAAACAATGGTATAGAGCCAACTACGGGGTTTTCCCCATTAATTTTAAATGGTTCCATATCATGGACACCATTCTACAAAAATGTTTATAAAAAATAAACCTATAAGATTCGGGTTCAAGTTATGGATGCTTTGTGGAGTAGACGGTTATCCATACAATGCTCAAATCTATTGTGGGAAATCAGAAAATTGTTCAGCGCCACTGGGAACGCGTGTTGTTAATGACCTCCTTGCCGTTGTTCAAAATCCTCAACAACATCTAGTGTTCTTTGATAATTTTTTCACAAGTCACAAATTATTGACAGATTTGGCAAAGCAAGGAGTCCGAGCTTGTGGAACAATTCGCGAGAACCGTACAGCTAATTGCCCGCTAATGAGCTGAAAGGAGATAAAAAAAGCAACGTGGTTTTTACGACTTTCGTTCAGACGGAACAGTCATTTGTGTCAAGTAGAATGATAACTCTGTCGTTACAGTCGCAAGTAATCATTTCACAGTCAAACCAGTCCACACAGCGAAACGAAGGGTGAAACATGAAAGTAGGAAAGATGTGCCTCAGCCGGACCTAATAAGAAAATATAACGAAGGAATGGGGGGAGTTGATCTTCTGGATCGAATGTTGAGCACCTACCGCCCAGATTGCGGTCAAAAAAATGGTGGTGTAATCTGTTTTCTAATGCCTTGAATATGGCAGTCGTTGCTTCTTTTAGATTCTATCAACACTTATATCCAAAGGAAAACATTTCTCATCTAACTGTTCGTCGACAAGTGACACTAGTTCTTCTGAAGGCAGAAATAGTCCCCCAACAAAGATTGGGTGGGCCGACGGCGTCCGTTATCCAGGACATCAGGTATGACGGAGTCAATCATATACTGACAACCGATACTCAAGGTAGATGTATTGTTTGCCAAAAAAATACGCGCCTGCGTTGTAGAAAATGTGAGAAGAGGATGCATAAGCTGTGCTTCATTACGTGCCATAGCAAATAATGATTTCTATGTACCAAATTAAAAATAAACGTTCTTATAACAAACATGTCAAAAAATTTTTTTTATTCTTGGAACATGCCAACGTTCCCATTTTGGAAACATATAATAAAAATGAAATGTGTGATTTTTTTATATAAAACCAAAATATTATCCATACATAGACCTCCAATGATACCATACCTCAATTGCAAGTCAAAATTTTAATCCTATCTAGTAGCGGCATTTAAAAGGTTAATATATAAAAATTATCATTCTCATTTTAATATCCTACTATTCTCTTAAACTGTTTTAAAAACTGGCGTGCCACTGATTTTAAAAGATGTTTTGAGTAAAATTCAATTAAGAGATAATATTTCTCACAAACATTTATCTTTTAAAACAAATCTATTGAACTTTCTTAATTATACATCAAACCTTAAATAAATTAATCACGAAACACTCTCATTTCCAAAATGATTGATATGCCATATTATAAGTTAAGTTACGTCAGTTCTGATCGATGCCACTGCAGGATGATATCAAGGATTTACCTCGCTAAGAAACGGGAGCGGGAAAGAAAGTGGGTGGGAAAGGGAAGAGTAGTAGACCGATCCTCGAAGATCGGATGCAAAGAATCATTAAAAAGAAACAGGATGCCAGGGTTAGAAAGCGTTAAACCAAACTGAGTTTCTGAACCCTTCTGGTTTATTTGGTGTCAGACAAGGGTGTAGGAGAAGCGTAGGTTGGAAGGATCATAGCAAAGCTGATGTGGAGTGGAAAATCGTATCGACACATTTTGGGATTTTAAATTTTATTGAGCTGAAAATGTTGAAGTTAAAGGAAATTTTGCATAATTTTCATTAATAATTTAATAAAAATGTATACGTTCGTAGCAGAAGGTAGCAATAGTAGTAAGTAAGAAATAAATATAATTAAAAGCATGTAACAGTTAAAATACTGGATCTTCATCTAAGCTATATAATTTATAGTCCAGTCGTCAGAGAGTTCACTCCTAAAAATTATACGAAAAAGCTGAATTTTGCCGAGAATATTAATTTTGGGACCCTTTTAGGGGTTTAAAAACTCAAAAAAATCATTTTACCAAGAATCTCAAGGCCATAGAAAAAATATTTTAAACAAAAATGTTTATTAGCACTTTTTGTGGAGAATGAACCGTTCTCTTAGAAAAAAGGCTTGAAGTGACCGTCAATTTTGCACCCAATTAAAATAAGAAAAACATCGTATCTGGCCACATATTTCGAAACGATAAATACTCTGTACTATCCGTCATCATACAAGGAAGAGTAGAGGAAAGAAAAAGCTTGAAAAGAAAGAAAAAATCTTGGCTGAGGAATATCAGAGATTGGACTAACCTGTGTTGAACAGATATTTCACATTGTAAAAGATAAAGAAGCGTTTAAAGAAGTAATTGCTAATATTCGTTAGAAGACGAAACAATAAGAAAAGGAAATACCTTCGTTCAATATACCAATCTATAAGTGAAAAATCAGATACAAAAAGCCGAAAAAATACTAGGGTATTTATAGGATATACTATGGAGAGATAAATACATTACCGTCTAGAGTAAGATGCGAATCAAAAAAACCTGCGTCAGGACAATACTGATTTACGCTGCAGAGAAAAAAGCAAAAGATCAAAAATAAAAAACTTGGAAGTACAGGAAGTTGTCAAATGGGTGTAGTTTGTTAAAAAAGGCACAAGGAACAGACGGGTCCAGATCCAATTGTAAAGTGGAACAAATTATAACCACTAGAATCATGACGTTGAATTGTAAGTCCCCAAAACATTGATATGACAGCTGGAATTCAACGTCATAAGAAGGCAGATCACAGAAAGGGCCGAACCTAGTAATTTTACAAGAAGAAGAAAAAGAAAGTTAGTTATTTATTTTTCGTAAAATGGAAGTTGTAGATGTTTTGTCAAAATCTCATTTGACATTTTCGATGCTTTTTGTTCGAATGCAGTATTAAAAATGCTTAAGAATTGATAATTCTTATGATCGCCATTTTTAAACAGTAATTAAACTTGTGCCGCTTGCCACGTTTCAGGTATTTTGGATTGCAAAAAACAATAATTTATTAAATGTAGCATTCTTAGGTATACCAGAAGCCCTTCATATGTTAGATATTTAATGTTTATTTGGTTTGTTGTTGATTTTCTTCTCTTAAATGTTGTGAAAGCATGTTTATTTTACAATAAATTCATGGCGGATGCACCGCTGAAGTCACACACGTGTAGAACTCGATGACCGTATATCAACGTATGAGCCATCATTGAAAATATATTATAGTGCTTAAACGGCTTAAAATTTATAAAAATAATGGGTCGGGAATGCGGGGAGGAACAACGGTGCAATGTTGATAAACGGACTAAACGGACCAACTCACAGATAGGTTCGAGGTGTCACATGATATGATTTAACGAATAAGATGCAATGCCACTGAAAAATCAAACTTGGCAAAATAACCATAAAAGTCTTACGCTTAAAGTCTCTAAACGTAACATCTTCATAAGTTCTGGCTTTGCTGTAATATATGACTAATAGTGTTTGTTCTTTAGAAGTTTGTTCTTATAATCTCTTTTCTATACAACTGCTGAAGTTATACCACATTCCTATAGTCCTCTTCTTCATTCCTTGGGCCCTTGTCAGAGCGTGGTAACACTCTTAATATTATTTTCTTGTTGCTTCCATTGCCAAGAGTCCATGTTTTAGCTGCGTATGTAGCAATGGGAAAAAAAGGGCATTGACCAACCTGAGCTTAGTATTTTCTGTTATTGTTTAGCCTTCCCATATTTTAATCAGTTTAACTGTTGCTGTTTAGGTCGTTGCTAGTCTACGCTTCAATTCTAAGGAGCAATCGCCATTGTTGGTTATCAGGGAGCCAAAGTATATAAATCTGTCTACCAGTTCGAAATTCGCCACTTGGTGTATGTGCGGTAGATTATTATTGCTCTCTCTGTTTTCTTATATTATTTTATGCTAAATAGTAGCTATTTTAAAATTTCAATAACTACAGGATGCAGGGAGTAACAGCAACACCTACCCGCCCGGTTTGTGTTTGTGATTCTGCAAGGGCGAGAAGCTATTTGTTTATATTGCTGGTTAACACAATGAAACAGAAAGTTTATAATTTTTTTTCAATAGTAAATTGTCGAAATAGGCTCAAACTTCATATTTACATGCAGTTTTTAGAGAACAATACACCATCTAAAAAGTTATGAGGACCAAAAGGCCAAATCTTCCCCAAGGCCAAAAGCAAGAATTGTTACCAAATTAAAAGATAACTGGGCACTATCAGAGGCAGCAAAACATTTTAACATAAGTAGAACAACAGTTTTTCTATTAATAAAAAAGTGAACAAGAAACTATCGAAAGAAAGCGAGGGTCTAGAAGATCAATACTATACTAAATTAAGGTATCAGTATTGATACAAGTAAGAGCTTGTAGTCTTCGGTCCATCTGCGATAAAGAGGGCTATTCCAAAATCTGTTGTATACCGTGCCACAGCTCTTCAGCATTTTAAGGTATAAAATTACGCCGATACAACTGTTTTATAATAACCTCCTACACATTCTCGATTGGGTTTAAATCTGGACTGTAGCTGGGCTATGGTAAGTTTCGATGTTCTTATTCTGAAGCAACTGGTTTATTATATTTGCAGTGTGAACAGAATTATCTTGCTGGAGGATAAAATTATTTTCTGGATACACTGGAAAACCTGATGTTTTCTAAAATATTCATATAAGTCTGCCCAACAAACCCGCCATCAATACGCCATATCATTTCTATTCCTCTATATGAAATCCATCCCCATAGATTGGCGCTAAAATGACCAGCTGCTCAATATCTATCAACATATAGAGGATTAAGTCTATTATTATCTGGTCTATACACCCCAATTTTGCCTTTTTAGAAGATTGAAAAATTTTCTTATCTATAAATATTTTCTTGTCACAAAAATCTTCATTTTGTAGCTGATGGTTTAAAGCAAATATGTCTTGATTGCTTCTGTTGTGGTGCAAGAGCTTGTTTTTTTGCTGCAGTTCGGTACCTAAGACGCGATGCTTTATTTCTTCGCCAAATTGTTGTTTTTCTTCCCGGAAACTGTAACATAATTCTTGCAGTTTTCGCACCTTCAAAAGGATTCTCTTGCATTCTTTCAAGAGTTTCTTGTTCTCTCCATCTTTTATTAATATTAAAAACTGTTGTGCTTACGTTGAAATGGTTCGCTACGGCAGATAGTAACCAACCATCTTCTAATTTCGTTATAATTCTTGCTTTTAGTTCCTTGCTAGCATGTTGAGCCATTTTTTGAGGCTGAACCGAATAAGTTATTTGACAATTTTAAGATTTGGCAGTGACAGTGATAGTATGTAAATAATAAGTATTTATCCTTCAAAATACACTGCTCAATTTTCTACAAAATACGCTTTAAGAGTCGTATCAGTTTTTTTTAGGAATCAGCTGTAGATATTCGTATTCAGCAAAAATTTTTACATAAGATAGAATAATTTTAACTATTCACCCTTCCTTGCATACAGAAAGTTACCCTGCTGTCGGAATACATAGACCTACTGCGCTATTATTATATAGATACCTAGTTTTTGTTTACGTGTCTTTTTTTGATAGGTAGGGAATATTTATTGATTCTATATCACATTCCTGTGAAAACATATAATTTTTTACGAAAGATTAACGATTAACACACTAAAAAGGTATATATTCTAAATTTTAGAATAACAAGTTCGATTGATATATTGGGTCACTCTGTAATTCTGTAAAGGACTTTTACCCTATTCATTTATTTTATTATATTGTGCAGACATGTTATTGGTTATTGTATTATAGTAGAAACGCCACTTAAATATTTAATAGTATTTAAACAAGCCCTGTTCAAATGCGTGACCTCCGCCTTTGGCGTACAAATAAAAATGTATCCCTAAAGGGGAATACGGAACGACGTGATATTTACAATTGACGTACCAGTGAAATTTTATGACCGGAGAAATTTCAGAACGAACGAAAAAGATAATAGCTGATAAGACAAATAGGTCAATTAGTATTATAAGTTTTAGTCTGTCGAGCATTAAAAAGAAGGTAAAAGAGATATTGAAATTCTTATTTTCTCGAAGTGCTTTTGAAAGGTTTTTAAAAAAGGAAATCTCGAGAGTTTAGGAAAAGAATTACAAAATAAAATTATAGGTACAGTAAGGTAATTTTGGTGCAAAAATATTTGGGGGAAAAAGAATAGTGGCTAAAATATGGCTATTAACAATGTTAAACGGAGATTAGCTATCATCACGTCAGTTCTAATCTACGAAGTTGCCGCTCAAAAAAGTGGAATAGATCTGCAAGTGAACCACCGTGTCTGAGAATTCTTAACAAATTAAGTGAAAATAAATTAACTAAAAACTAAAAATATCTCGGAAAGTAATGAGTTTACATATAGGAAATGCTATAAAGATAACAACATTGATTTGTTGACCATAGGAATTAAGATTTATTGCAATTACATCTCTAGAGTATATTTATTATAATGCTCTAACTAATTTTTTGGTTATTTACTACTATTAAGTAAATAAGTAATATGCTTTATTGTCTCTGAAAATTGTACAAGTTTTATGGACAAAGCTTATAACAATAAGACAAGAAAGAAGAAAAAAATCAGAATAAGAAACGTTTGTACTTTTAAATAAAAAAAAAACAATAAAATTCTTCCAAACTTAAACATAAAAAATACTACCTAATTAAGAACCTACAAACTTCGTAAAATGTACCTAACAAAAAATAAAAATTGGGAAAGCAGATTAATAAATTAAGGGCTCAAATATTCCTCCTCCTTGTGCTAAATAGTAACCAAATCTGTCATACATATTTCTCCTCATATTTTGGAGTAGGGATGGTGTAATGCTTGCAGAGAAATGAAGTATTTTTGCCCTTAATTCGACTAGGTTTTTGGCCCTTTCAAACTGATGCCTATAAATGTTTTCTTTGAGAAAACCACAAAAAAAATAGAATTGGAGAGTTAGAATATTAAAAAACTTTGCTAGTAACATAGTGGTGTTTTTTGTTACTATGTGCAAAAAAAGTTTTTTTAAGGTTTGAAAGGTATGGTAGCTTTGAACTTGACACGTAAAGGCTTACCCAAGGTTAATCGAAAAACCCAATGTAACTACATTTAAAAGGAGGTAATTCTTTGAATTATCGGCAATAACTAAATTTTTGATTTTTAGAAAGTTTAAAAGTGAGGTTCTGTTTTAGCCAGAACGCAAGCGCAGACAACTTCTGTAGTTCTTATGAATCTTTATGTCGTTAAGGTTCATTGGTAAAAACGAATGAAATTAAATCCCAGTATAGGGAAATATTATTTTGATTTTCTTTATTTAATTATATTCTATTGTTCATGTATTATTGCATCTTATTGAGATGTATCTAAGAAAAGCAAGGGAATGTTATATATTTTTTTGTTAATGAAAATTAATTATAAAGGTATGTTAGTTGTTAATGGATATGTCAGTCAAGTTAGTTATCTGTGATAAAGTATTGTTTTTGGTATCTGATTTAAGTAACAAGTGGTATATATCGCTTAGATTCTTAATGTCACTCTTAACATTAATGGAGAAATCGTTAAGGAAAATATAAGACATTTCAATGAACTCTCTTTTAGATTTATTGTTCTCACGGTGGAGAATTGTAGTGTTCTTATGTTTGGCTAATGCACAACGGTCAGGGTGAAGTCGAGAATCACTTTTGTGTAGTGTAATACGTGATTTCAATAATTGAGATGTTTGACCCATGTAGGAATTGTTACAAGAGAGACATGGAATGTTGTAGACAATATTACTAAGCCTATCTATGGGAGTCTTATCTTTTATCTTAGAATAAAGATTATTAATTGTTAGGGCTGATCTACAAGCCACATTAAGTTTAATGTTGTTATTATTATTGCCAAAGCTATTTTCAACACTTTTCAGAATCCTTTTTAACCCCGGAGTGATATCTCTGAAATATGGTAATGAAAAATATTTGTTTATAGGAGTATCCGAGACTGGGTTCCCACTTAAGACATCAGGATCAGCATTGTTAGTCGCGAAGGAAGGTGAAATATCTTCGTCATGGATAGTTTTAAACAAAATCTTATTAACTAATGGTGTTGGATAAGCGTTTGAAATAAAAAGTTTCTGTAGGATTTGTAGGTTTTTTGTATGAAATGAAGGATCTGATAGTTTTATTACTCTATTTTTCATCTGTTTGATTAAGTTGACTTTGGTAGAATTATTATGGTATGAGTTGTAGTTAAGGTATCTACCAGAATGGGTCGGTTTTTGATACCAATCTATTTTAATGTTGTTGTTTTCCCTGATCATCCTTATGTCGAGAAAGGAAAAGGACCAATTACCATCTTCCCTCTATATAGTGAACTGGATGTAGGGGTCATAACCATTAAAAGTATCTAATAGTTCATCTACCTTGTCATTGGGTATAGCCAAAATGATATCATCAACATATTTTTTAATAAATGGAATATTAAAGGATAGTAAAGGAATGACTGAGTCTAATACATAATCCATAACGTAAGTTGCAATGATAGGAGAAATCTTAGCTCCCATAGGGGTACCGAAAGTTTGTTGATAGAATTTATCATTAAATGAGAAGTAAGTGTTGTTAAAGAGAAATTCGACGATGCTGATGAATCTGTCGTAAGACATGGAACAACAACCTCTAATACGGTCCCAGTTGATCTCTATTGATGTCAAACATATTCCTAGATGAACATTGCTGAATAAGGATACAACGTCAAGGCTAACGAGGACATAATTTGATGGTAGTATGTAGCCATTATATTTATTTACCATCTCAAAGGAATCTTTAATGTAATATTGTAATGTAATATATATGTAATATATTATATATATATATATTATATATATATATATATATATATATATATATATATATATATATATATATATATATATATATATATATATATATATGTCCAGTTTTGACTAATTGTTAAGAAAGTATTTTGAATGAATTAAAATACGCCATCATTTCTATTTTTCTATTTTACAATTCAAAAGCAGCAACTTCATGCCAAATTTTTGATTGTAAATCATCCAAATAAATATCTTATTTTCCTCTAAAATTAATCGAAAAATTATTCAGGAATATTTTTCAGTTGGCGGATCATATTTAAATTCCAGAATCGGCTTTTTTCAATACCTAATTATAAAGATATTATAAAGGGCAAGTGACTTGCTCTTTATAATACACGATTAATTGGTTTGTCAAGTCCCTTCATCAATATTTAGACAAATATTTTCAACGCCAATATTTTTTTTAAATATTTTTAAATGTATACCATTTTAAAACTAGAAATTTTTCACTTCACTGTAAGTTTATTTATACTATGGTATACAGTCAACCACTGGGATTTTCCCCTTTTATTACTTACACATATTTTATTTGAGGAATCCTGGTATATAAAAAATGTAGACTTACAATGTACCGTAGTAACAGTCAACAGTTTTCATAAAAAGCATTTTGTACGTTCCTGCTGTAATTCTAACATTCATTTCTCCCCTGGCTTACCTTCTCATAACGGTTTATTGCACACAAAGCTTTTCTGTATACCAATAACACCAGCATTTTTATTTGATACCTTCTTTGATTCCGTATGAAATATTATGACTTGTAGAACGAACGCGTTATTACATGAGCTCCATTGTTTATTTAAGCTGTTAATGAAAGAAGAAAACGCAATATTTTTGTTTCTGTATAAATGGATAAACACTAAAAATAAATAGTAGAAATTCGTTTGTAGTGCAGAATTATAATTAAATGTTCATTTTTTGTTGTTGCGTTCCTAAAGTAGCTTTAAAAATAACCAAATGGAAAATCGCTCAAGCAAACTACTAAAAAAAAACCAGCAAAATAAATTTCATCACAGACGTAAGACAACTGAAGTAAGCCCTTTGAAGTTACAAAATAAAAATTGTTTTTTTGCATTATCTCCTAAACTACTTGACATTTTGTAATAAAAATGGACAGGTTACTTTCTTCTTCTGAAAACATTTTTCATACACAAGAAACAACAAAATCTAAGCGCACAGAAAATTTTTAAGGGGGGTGTGCAGCCCTAAATCCCCCCAAACAGTTCGGTACGTTCAAATCAAATGAATTTTGTGGCATCATTAGAGGCAACACTATTTTTAAAACTTTTTTGCCTCATCACTTTTTCGAAAAACTAGTTTTTTCCTATTTGGCCATAAAATTACAATTAGTTTCTACGGATAAAATAATTACAAACAGTTCCATCAATAATAGTCAATAATTTGAAGCTATCAGTTATTGTGTGAATAAGAATAATATTAAAAATTTTGATATTACAATGGCCTACACATTTTAGGAAATGGCAGATATGCATTTAACTTTGGGTAAGTTGGATCAGATAAAATTATGATTTCAATAAACTATCGGAATATCGTAGGTGAATGTCAAGGAAATAGTGCAGCAGCCGCAAGGCGTTATGCAGTAAAATATCCCAATCGAAATGCACCCGATAGACGATTATTTCTGACCATTGATCGTCGTTTACGGAAAACGGGTACATTCCAGCCGCAAGTTGCTGGCAATAGTGGTCGTCCAATTATGAGTGCAACTGATGAAGAAATTTTAGAAATCATTGAAGAAGTCCATAAAACAAGTACAAGGGTAATAGTTGCTCAACTAAATGTTCTTCACGTAAGGGTTTGGAGGCATTTGAAGGATCAGCTGCTTAAACAACGGTTTAAGAGTTATTGGTTGAAGATTATCATAACAGGATTGGATTTTGCGATTGGTTGTTAATGGAAAACACTCGAAATACTAATTTTATTAGAAATATTTTGCTTACCGACGAGACTACCTTCAGTAGAAATGGAATAACAAACCATCATAACGAGCATTTGGGCCGACAAAAATCCTCACGCCAAAAAGACGACTCATCACCAAAGGACTTTCAAAGTTAATGTTTGGGCAGGAATTGTGGATAACAATCTAATAGGTCCAGTATTTCTTCCCAACAATTTAAATGGTAATAATTGGTTTTAGTTCTTGGCAAACGATTTACAAGTGTATTTGAAAGAAGTGAATATTGCAATAAGGCAAAATATGTGGTCTCTACAAGATGACTGCATTAGAGTAATGAAGTCCGGGAATACCTTTGCAGGCAGTATCCTGGTCGGTGGATTGGAAGGGGTCGTGACGCACCTATTTCTTGTCCACTCAGAAGTCCAGGTCTTAACCCCATTGACTTTGCTTTTGGGGGTTTGTGAAAGAGCAAGTGTATTCTGTAACAACAGAGAACGAACAACAATTGAGGATTAGAATAATTAAAGCTGCAAATCAATTTCGTCAAAAAAATATGATTTTTCAGCGCATTCGGTTTTCCTTATTAAAACGATACCGAATGTGAATTGAAGAAAATGGGGGTCATTTTGAACATTTATTGTAGTATCATATTTATAGAGGTTATAGACATTTTTTGTACTTGTTAATTCATTTAAGCCAATAAAAACTGTTTTTTGAAAAAAGTGACGAGGCAAAACTTTTTTAAAAATAATGTGTTAAACTAATGATGCCACAAAATTTATTTGATTTGAAGTACTCAAAAGTTTGGGAAGATTTACGGCTGCACACCCCCCTTAAAATTTTTCTGTGCGTTTAGATTTTGTTGTTTCTTTTTTATGTAAAATGCTTTCAAAACAAGAAAGTAACGTGTCCATTTTTATTACAAAATGTCAAGTAGTTTAGGAGATAATGCAAAAAAACAAGTTTTATATTGTAATTTCAAAGGGCTGTAACTTTTTTTGTGTACACTTTTGTACTAAGGTAAGTTGGATTCAATCAATTTATTTTTGTCCTTGGAATGCGTGATTTAATTTATGACATACCTTTTTGAAACACCCAGTATTGTATGTTAGTTTATTAAGATTGTAGTTTTTTTTTAATTCTAAAATATTTTTTAAAATCGTTTTTTTACTTTGACTGATAATTTACGTTTAAACTGATTCTAATGTAAATCTGAAGAATATTTTTAAAATGTTGTAATATTGAGACGTAACAGTAAATAAAACATAAAATTACCCCCTTATTCCCAATAATCATGGATTACAAGGCGTTATCGCTGATGTTACACGTAATAAAAAAAACCCGACACAAATCAGATAAAATCCGTAATAAAATGAATTTCTCGATAAAGCACTATTCAAATCGTAACAGCCCAAATTCGAGTTCCAGATGTGCTGCAGGAAAGAGCATAACAAGAAATATAAAATAAATTTTAACGAAAATTCCGGCGTGAAGATTTCGTTTAGGATTTGTCTTCTTATTGAAAACTCCTTGAAAGGTGCAGTAGTTTATTGATTTCGTAGCGAACAATGCTTCGATATGTTACTTAACTACCGCATTCGGGCAAAATTCTACCGATTTCGTTCAGGTATTACAGAAACTTATTTATAGCGGTATTTTATCTCTATTATACGTAAGGTATTTTGTTCAGTCAATGAGAGAGTTTATTTCGTAATCTTTTTCCAAGAAGAGAGATGTAACCGTAATCTAAAAAACAACAAAATTGGATAGACAGTAAAAATAAGAGTTAAGCAAATTAATAAAAAAATACGAATTAGAAATGTATAATAAACAAAACTAAAATAGAACATAGGAGAAAATAAAAGAGAAAACATTTTAAACCACTTTATTGTACTACCGTCATATTTTTCATGAAATTAAAACTAAAATTATCTAGTCGATATCTTTAATGATTCTCGAACGACAAAATTCATCACAAATGTAAAAAGTCGTAAATGTTATCCCATCCACATCCAATTAGTAATAATATAAAATTGTCTGTTTAATAATACAATATATCGTAATCACTTTAAATGTGAGCATTAAATAAATATACAATTATAATAGGCTATAGTAGTTTGCCCATTCTTTTCTACCAAAATATAGTTTTGTGTATTATTGACCTGTAGCATTTGGGAACTGGGAACTAGGAATGTGTCTAAATTGGAAGAAGAAGAGAAAAAGAGACGATACCAACTAGAAAACAGATTCCAGGTGTTGGAAACGAAAGAAAATGAAAGAGAAAATATAGACCAGAAATGGCACTCCATTAAAACGATCATTACAGAAACAGCAGAGAAGTGTATAGGTCGGAAGAGAAAAGCAAAAAGAAATAAATGGCTTGATGAAGAATGCGAGGATACCTTAAAAGAAGCAAACAAAAGAAGAATCGACTACCTAGCAAACCCGACGGATGAAAAGCGTGAACACTACAATAGAGAGAGAGCCTTAGCCAGAAGAACAGTAAGGAGAAAAAAGAGACAACATTTACAACAACAAATTGAAAAAATAGAACGTGAATACAGAAGCAAGCAAAATAAAAAATTCTACAAAGAAGTAAGACAACATAAGAAAGGTGCATATATAAGAACACCGAACTTTGTGAGAGATAAAAATGAGCAAATGATTACAGCAGAAAATAAAATAATCGAAAGATGGGCTGAATACTTTGAAAGTCTTCTAAATGTCCAGGTAGACGCGGATGGAAATAAAGCAAATTGTGAGTACCAAACGGCCGAGATAGAAGTACTCCCGCCAAGCCTGGAAGAAATTATCACGGCGATAGAAACCCTAAAAAATGACAAATCCCCGGGACTAGACAATATTGATGCAGAACTGATTAAAAAAGGAGGGCATAAACTTAGAACTAAAATACACCAATTAATGAAAGAAGCCTGGGAACAAGAAATAATGCCAAAAGAATGGAGTGGCTGTATTATCGTGCCAATACCTAAAAAAGGCAGAAAGGATACATGTGGCAACTACAGGGGAATCTCACTAATCGGTACTACATATAAGATATTAGCTTCAGTTGTACTAAAATGATTACTGCCATATACAGAGGAAATTATTGGCGATTACCAATGCGGCTTTAGGCCTGGAAGATCAACAATCGACCAAATATTTACTATCAGACAAATGCTAGAAAAGTATTGGGAACATAATAAACAAGTACACCAGATCTTCATACATTTCAAACAAGCATATGATTCCATAGATCGCTTAAAACTGTGGAGTGCAATGATGGAGTTAGGCATACCAAAGAAGCTGACCATGATTGCGCGAATATGTGTCAACAATTCCTTTGCACAAATTAGAATAGGAGGCAAAACTTCAAAGGCTTTCGGCATAAGCACCGGACTCAGACAGGGAGACCCGCTGTCCCCATTACTATTTAACCTAGCATTGGAATATGCAATGCGAAAAATCTATACCAGAGTCAAAACAGACATAACTGCCAGAGGAGCAAAGATTATTCTCGCATTTGCAGATGATGTAGATGCAGTAGCACAGACAACACTGGAAGTTAAGGATATAGTATCGAACTTTGAAGAAGCAACACTAAGCGTAGGCCTGAAAATAAACGAAAAAAAAACTAAATACATGGTCGTATCAAAAAAGGAACTACAGCGAATAAGACAAAACATTACCATAAACGATCATAATTTTGAGGTGGTCAAAGAATTTAAATACCTAGGAGCAACAATTACCAGTGAAAACACAGGAGAACGGGAGGTTGAAATACGAATACTGGCGGGGAATAAATCATTCTTTGCCATTCAATATCTAATGAGGTCAAAGCTTCTCTCAAGGCGTGCCAAAATCCAAATGTACAAAACCATAATACGACTAGCAGTGACATATGGAAGTGAAACATGGACATTGAGAAAGAAAGAAATCAATAAGCTATTAGTATGGGAACGCAAAATCCTGCGAATTATATATGGTCCTTGCAGGGACAGCGTGACAAATGAATGGAGAAGCAGATACAACAATGAAATAGAGACTCTCTTTGGGAAAGGAAACATCGTAAGATACATAAAAGCCAATAGATTAAGATGGGCAGGCCACGTGGTACGGAGTGATGACGACAGACTGATTAGCAATGTGTTTTGGGAAAGACCAGATGGTAGAAGATCGACAGGAAGGCCTAGAAAAAGGTGGAAAGACGCAGTCAGGGAAGACCTGGAGAAGATGGAAGTAAGGCCATGAGAAATAATAGCACAGGATTGGAATCAATGGAAGGCAATAGTAAACGCGCCAAAAACTCACGAAGGTTGTAAAAGCCAATGATGATGATGATGATTTGGGAACTCGAAGGTCCAGCTTCATTCGTTGTTCTGAGATTTTCGATCAACTTCTGGTGGTGACTGGAATCCAGCTCTCAAATATGGTTTTAGAGAGCTTGCATTTGAGTGACCCGTTAATTTAATTAACTCCTGTTTAGAACCACCTTGATTAAATAAGGCTAACGATCGATGAGAATGGTTTGTTATTTTATGTTTTTTTTTTTGTCTATATTCCAATTTTTTCAGCTTTAGATAAGGTGTTAATTTCAAGTGGCCAGTTTTTGAACAAAGATCCATCCTTCCAGTTGGGGGGAACGGTAAAAATGAGTCCCTTTTTTTCTATTAATTTCAAAAATAATTTAACTGGGCATGAATTTTCGCTTGATGAATTTCTTACCAGTCATTTGATGCTTGCCAAACTTTTCGAACTGCCTTGATTTGTTTTAGAAAAAATGCTGTTCTATTCAATTCGGTCCGTAAATTCTCCCATAACATCAAATTCATTCTGGAAAAAGTGAATTTTGCAGTTTACGACCTCATTGCCTCTCCAAGAAAGTACAAATGAGCAAATGTGAAAAGACTTTTTTTGTGCTCCATCGGCGGTTTCCTTGTCGTAGCTTTTTATAATTTTGAATAAATCTTCGGTGGATATTGCTTTTTAACTGAGTTTTCTTTTTTCCTCAATACTTTGAAACTGCCTCCGCTTGGCGTTTCTGGCCCATTTGGTACATTTGAAAGATATATCTAAAAGGGTTGATTTTTATGCTGTACTCCGTAAAATATGTTTCTTGTACCATTTTTGCTGTAGTATTCCACATTGACTTAACAGACGATTCTTTATAGTCTTCGCCATTGCCTTTTTTGATGTTTAAGGCCTAATCCTCGAGAATTTTTGCTAGTTTCATTATGGTAGTACATGTTTCAAACATTTCATTTGAGCCAAAATAGAGCTTCTTGACCTCTGCGTGTCCAATGGGACATTTTCCAAAACCAATTTTTTGATTTCTTCACCTGACTTTCATCCAAATCTTAGTTTGTAACGAAATTTTTTTTGCCTACCTCAGGGTAAGAATATGGGGGTAGAAAATTGGGGACAGAAACTATGGGGGCGAAGATAGGGCAAGCAAAACAATCGTTACTTGTGCGAACGGCACTCAGGGGTTAGCTGGAGAGCTGGGGTCGTGGATAAGTGAACGACAAGGGTTCGGATTTGGGCAGCTACAAAAAAAAATGAAATAAAGGGGTACTTACATAAATCTCCTGGACAAAATGAAACAAGATATGGCAGACAAGGTTACCTCTAGCTATTTTTATTCGGACGCCGCTTCGAAGAAAACTTCCTGCTGGAAAAAGAAAGAAAATTTCTTCTTCCCTAAAATCAAGAATACATACAAGGGTTAGGAGACTTTTCTAAATAAAAACAAAAAAATGGATCAGAGAAACAAATCAAACGTTTATTTTTGTCTCAGACAAACAGTTATCAAAAATACAGATTGCACAAGAAGCATACTAAATAACATAATAACAAAATTAACAAAAACTTACGTGCTTATCTGTTTACAAAGGAGATTGCTACAAAAATCTTCGAAATGGTTCCTAGGTTATTTATTAATATGGCCAAATTAGATTATTAAAAATTAAGGATATCCTTGTTTATGAAAATATCTTAAAATTTAACCTTATATATGAAATATCTCTTCTATATAATAATCAAATTAAAATTGTTAAATATTACAATTTTTAAATTGTTATGAAAGCAATTATTACTTTAGCAAAAAATGTCTGTCTTTACTTTAAAATTTAATCGCTTAAAAAGTTGCCTGAATTTCACAAACTTTGCCACTTAACTTTGAAAAAAAAAACTGGCTTTCTCTGGGATTCGAGCTGCAAGGACAAAACTCTCAACTGGGACAAAAAGGAAACCATTTCGCTATGCAGGAATGAAGATCTGACGTAGATGGGGTTGGATCAAGCAGGCAAACGCAACAAAGCTAGTGGGACATCCGATATAATCATTTTCCAAAATTTCTTCACTTCCGGTGTACTGCATAAATCTTATGATTATTACTCTGTTCTAAACTTTGCCATTATGCAAAGAGTATTATCACCTTAACCGGTCTTAAGACATTACACAAAAAAATTGAATCGACTCCCGATTCAAAATCGCCCAAACATCTTTCCACTCTGAAATCTCTTGCTTGACTCCTCTGCGTTAGGAGACCAAATTCAACCAAAATAAATTTGACAAAATACAGTTTGGTATTTAGGAATAATAATATTTGTAAGCATCCAAAAAAGTAGAATGTTTGAATGAAAATTGTCCAAAATAGGCTTATAGATCCATTTTTCATAGACCGAAACTTGACTGGAATAGTATTTAGATTGACTTAACAACCAAATTATTCCTGCACTTTAATAGAATGGCCACTTACCACAACATTTTTAGTTTTAATAAGATGGAGCGCTTCTCTATTGTTATCGACAGGTTAGAAATTTTCTAAATGAATCGTTGGATTGGACATAAAGGATTCATAGAGTGGTCTTCATATTCTCCGGCCCTTATTCAGTTAGTTTTTTTTGAGGTTTTTTAAAATCACGTATTTACACTGTGCGGTCAACATGTTTACAGGATTTTAAACAAAGGATTTATAATGAATGTGAACTAATACGTGGAGAAGTCTTAGAAAGAGTGAATTACGAATTTACTAATGGGCTTGCATATTGTCAGCAGATAAACGGCGAGCAATTTGAACATTTAAAGTTGAATTGGCCCATGATTAGTTTACTGTGAGTTATAGTTGCAAATAGTTATAATTTTTTTTTATCAAATTAAAATAATATACGACGAAAACTTTCAAAGAACTATTTATTGCTTACTATACATGTTTACAGAGCTTAGTTTCGCTGGCTACTAACTACAAAAATAAATTTAAGCTACAAAAATGCATAACAGAAGTCCCTAGTAGAGGGGAGGTCGTTCCTAAAAACTATAAAATTTTATTTTGGTGGAAAAGGTAAATTACACAAACTCGTTCATATTGTCCTTCTCAGAAACACATAAATACGTAGCGAATAATAACCGCTAAATACGACTAACTGTAAATGTTAAAATACCCTCTTTCTAAAGATAGGGATTATAATAGAAAAAATTTTCTCATAAATATGTAAAAATGAATGTATTTTATTATTATAAGAGATTTTTGGCAACTAATTTAGACAAATTTAAAGAATTAGTGATATGAATCTAAAATAATGCTGGAAACTGATAAAAAAATTGACAAAAGAAAAGAATAAAGAAGTAATACAGAGCATAAAACCTGAAGACTGGGAAGAGTATTTCAAAGGACTTTTGGTAGAGAATAGAGTCGAATTTCAGGAACATAGAAATCAAAACCAAGATAGAATTTCAGTAGTTGGCTCGCCAATAAGATTAAGAACAGAGGAAATTAAAAATGTATGTAAACAGCTGAAGAGGAACAAAGCACCCGGACCAGGAGATATACCCGGAGGATTGTTTAACTACGGAATGAACAAAATGTACGAATGTCTTCGACAACTTTTTCAAGAATGCATAAACACAAGCGAAATCCCTACGGAATGGAAGATATCATACCTCAGCACTATACATAAAAAGGGTGATAAAAATAATTGTGAAAATTACCCAGGAATATCTGTAACCGGATCTAAGAGTCGAATATATGGAAAGGTGTTAAAGAACCGAATCGAGAGAGAATACTTAGATTATGAAGCAGAAGAACAAGCAGGATTTCGTACGGGTCGATCCACTATTGACCACATTTTCTCCTTAACCCAGATAATAGAAAAAAAGATGGCAAGGAATCAAGAGATTCATATGTTGTTCGTCGACCTACGGAAAGCCTACGACAGCGTTCCACTGAAGAAGCTGTGGCAATCAATGGAAAGCACGAATATTAATATAGAATTAATAAAAGCCGTCAAAGTGCTATATAATTAACCAATAACAAAGATAAAAGCAGGGACACAAATAACAACAGGATTTATTACAACAAAAGGATTAAAGCAAGAATGTTGCTTGCCTCCCACTTTATTTAAAATATACCTCGAAAGTGCTTTAAAAAGATGGAAACAAAAATGCAGGACAATGGGGATACCGCTCACCAATACTATAGTATATACGCTTAACTTTGCAGACGATCAAGTAATAATGGCTCAAGATTATGACGATTTAAACTATATGACACGAAAATTAATTGAAGAGTATGATATATGGGGTCTAGAAGTAAATAAAAAGAAAACCGAATACCTGTGCATTGGAGCAGAACAAAAAGATCTCATATTAGACGATAACACTACGATAAAGCACTGTTGTGACTACAAATACCTAGGTATCACTATTTCCCAAGATGGAACATTAGACAAAGCCATAAGAGAGAGAAATACGTCAGGGAGAAAAGCTATCACAATGTTAAACACCATTTTATGGGATCAATCCATCAGCAAAGAAAATAAAAAGAGGATATATGAGACTATTGTAAAAAAGTATCACTTTATACAGCTGTGAGGTATGGCCACTGAAAGAAAGAACACTGTCAACGCTGAAAGCGACGAAAATGGATTTTTGGGGAAGAGCCGCAGGAAAATCTAGAAGAGAAAGGATTACCAACGAACGCATTAGAGAAATAATGGGAATCAAACGAACAATCACAGATGACCTAACAACAAAACAACTTATCTTGTTCGGACACATACAAATAATGGACGAACAACGAATGCCAAAAGAAATACTAAAGTGGCAACCAGAAGGAAAGAGAAAACGAGGTAGACCGAGAAAAAGTTGGAGCGAAGGAATAAATAAAGAACTGAGAGAGAGGGCCATAGAAGAAGATTTATAGAACAACCGGTCTAAGTGGCGATTGGAAGTCGGAAAACGGTGGAGAACGTTATAAACCGACAAGTAGTAGTAGTATCTAAAATAAAATAAAATCGAAAAAAAAAATGAACTAAACTGTACAGAAGTGATTTTTTAAAATTATTTTCATTTATCTTACAACCATACCAAAATTTATCGTACTTTAAGTACATTTGTGACAAATTTATTACTCGTAATGTTTATACAAATTATATGTATTTTCAAATGAATATATGTTATATCCATTAAAACATAGTGGAAAATTATTATTTCCGCATCTAATTTAGTTAATTAATCAAAAATGATAATATATGTTAATATTTGATGTTTGTTTAAATGAAAAACATAAAACGTTTTCGATACCAGAATATTATTTTACCTACATTTTAAAAATATGTCGATGGTAAATAAATATTCCTGTGATATTTTATATACCTCGATAATAAATTTCCCAAAGGGCGGTCGTTTTCAGAATATATAAAATTTTTAATTAATTTATTAGTGGTAGTGATTTTTTATCAGAATTAAATACCATGGGTAAGCTAAACAAATAATTTGTTTTAAAAAATGTCAATATATTTTCATATTTTTACATTTTTAAATATTTGTGTTGTGATATATATTTCTATATATATATAATCTTATTCTATATCTATTCTATATTCTATATCTTGTTGTATTTATCATATTCAGGTGGGGATCTAGATATGTATAAAAAGGGGGATTTAGATTTACCCATACGGCTCTCACTACCTCTAAGGGGAAAATTCAGGTATCAAAAGGATTAAGCTCTGGTGGGACTTTTTCCGTGTTATCGAGCCATAGATGACTTGGTATGCTGGAGTATCTCCCAAAAATTACACATATATCCATCCTCTTTTCGTAAGGAGTGTTCATTTGTTTTTGTTGAAGATTTTCAGCAGAAATTGGACCCTTTAGACCCAATTAGCCCTTAAACTTCCTCTGTATCTGCGCCTAGCCTTATTTGGGATATTTAAAAATATCTAGTTATTTTTTCCGACGCCCCGGCCTTCTACATGAAAGATATACACTCTAATTTCTGAGCTATCCGGTCCGCTAATAGTCTATTATTGTTCTATATAATGTATTGTCAAATACTATAATTATCGTAAAGGGCTTTGTTTAAAAAATGTCAACACATTCTCATATTTTTACATTTTTAAACTATTTTATTAAATTTTTGGGTTGTGTGTAGTTTTGAGGTATATTTTTCATATATTTGAAATTTGTTCAATAAGGTACATTAAGGATGGCATAGTAGTACTTTGTATTAACCCGTTGACTGGATTATTTGGATTAGCTAATGCTTTGACAAAGTAGGACAAAATAAGTACGAATATTAATAGGTGGTTCGTTAGCTTTGAATAGAATACTTTCTGTGTCACTAGATCTAAAAACACCAAGACATATTCGAAGAGCGGTGTTCTGAATGTTGAGACAGTTTAGTTGAGAGTTGGGAGCTGACTTGTATAGTATACTTGAATAATGTTTTTATTTCTGAGCCTTCAGAAGTATTGTGGACTGTATTCCTTGTATAAAAAATATTTATTCTGACTTTAACACCTTTATTATAATAATTTTATAAGAACTTAAAATTAACAAAACCCAAAAAAGGAATGTCTTATTTCTCATTGACAGCTACGCGCCGTCGTTGTCGCTAGTGTTCGATCCATGCGCCCTGTGGTCCGTGCAGGGACGGCTCTTGCACTGTTGACTGCTGAACATGCCGCCCCCCTTGAAAGGCTTAAGTGATGCCTTTCAAACAACGCTTCTTGTAAACCATAACCATTATTGTTCATCCATTGGCAGGACGGCTAACTTTACACAAGGCCTTTTGAATTCACCTTTAGAAGTACGCACAGTCACAACCCGCACAACATTATCTGTCCCAGCATGTAGTTGCAATATTCTACCCAATTCCCATTTAGTAGGAGGAAGACCATCCTCTTGAATAATAACCAATGATCCAATTTTCACGTTGTCAGCTGCTGTTCTCCATTTGGTTCGCTGCTGAAGTGAAGAGAGGTACTCACGTGACCAGCGTACCCAAAAACTCTGAATTATCTGAGTCAGGTGATGATACCGTTTCAACTTATTCGGATTTATTTCAGTTAGCTCTTCTTGTGGCAGTGCTACAAGTGGTGCTCCAATTAGAAAATGTCCAGGGGTGAGTACACCAAGGTCTTCTGGACTTTCCGACAGAGGTAATAAAGGACGGGAATTTAGGAGAGACTCAATTTGCGTCAACAAAGTATACATTTCGTCATATGTAAATTTATTATTACACATTACCCTTCGTATATGAAACTTTACCGATTTTACAGTTGATTCCCAGATGCCACCAAAATGTGGTGAGTGAGCTGGAATAAAATGCCAATGAATCTTATGTTCCGAAAAATAATCTAAAAAATTTGATTTTACCGTTGCATCATTCATAAATGAATATAACTCCTGCAAATGATTATTTGCCCCAACGAAGTTAGTTCCATTATCAGAATACATATTTTTACATAGACCTCTTCTAGCAATGAAACGTTTAAATGAATTTAAGAATGAATTAGTACTTAAATCATATACAAGTTCAATATGTGTCGCCCTTGTTGTAAAACATGTAAAAATACATATATAGCATTTAACTACTTTACAATTCCGTAAATAGCTTGTTTTCAATTCAAAGGGACCCCCATAATCTACACCACAATTATAAAATGGCCTTGTAGGCAGAAGTCTAGATTTAGGTAAATCTCCCATAAGAGGTACAAGCAATGTAGGTTTGACACGAAAGCAAGTAACACATTTATGCAGAATGTGCCTAACCGTGCTACGTCCAGATAATAACCAAAATTTTAAACGAATTATTGATAGCAATGCTTGTGGACCTGCATGCAAGTATTTATGATGATACGATATCACTATAAGTTTAGTTAATACATGACCGTCCGGGAGTATGATTGGATGCTTCTGGTCAAAAGACAATTCTGACTTTTGAAGACGTCCACCAACTCGTAATAGTCCTGTATCATCAAGAAAAGGATTTAATGATAAGATTTTACTCGATTTATGTATTGGTTTTGATTTTTTTATTGTTTGTATTTCCTGGTGAAATACTTCATTTTGTGCCATATATACCAAACAGAAAAAACTTCTTTCTTTTTCATCTACAGTAAAAGGACCCGTTGTCTTATTATTAGATGATTTACAATTGGTGACAAACCGAAGTATATATGCAAAAACACGCTGCAATTTAGCTAAGCTGGAAAAACGGTTCCAAATTTCAGCAAATTGCACAGTTGATATAAATGTTTGAATTACCTTCTGGTCAGGTATGATAGAAATGTGTGAATTTGACAAAGCCTTAGTAGGCCAAGACAATTTATGAGAAGCTAACCATGGTGGCCCATTCCACCACAATTTTGAAGTGTTTAATAACTTTGGTTCATATCCGCGCGTAATTATGTCGGCTGGGTTATCATGCGAGTCAACATGATGCCAGCTATATCCATTAGAAAGCCTTTGTATTTCCGACACCCTATTTCCAACGAAGGTTTTCCATTGTGACGGTTCACCCAAAATCCAATGAAGAGTTATCATTGAATCAGACCAAAAATGTACCTCATCAAAGCTAACACCTATTGTTGCGATAACCGCCGATGCCAATTTGGCAGCCAATAAAGCACCACACAATTCCAATCTAGGCAAAGATATTGTTTTTAAGGGTGCTACCCTTGATTTCGCACATAATAAATGAACTAAGCAAGAACCACCTTGATCCAGTGACCGAATGTAGAGTGCTGCTCCATAAGCAGACTCTGAAGCGTCACTGAAACAATGTAATTGTCTATTAATTGGATTAGAACACAAAACTTGCCTGCTAATGTGAGTTTTCTCCAAATCTGCAATTGATTCCCTAAACTGGTTCCAAGCTGTGTGTAAATCTAAAGGTAAAGACTCATCCCAATTTAATTTTAATTGCCATAGTGATTGCATTATTAATTTAGCTTTAATTATAACTGGCCCTACTAGTCCAAGAGGATCAAATATCTGTGAAACTAAAGACAGAACTGTTCTTTTGCTAACCTTTGTGTAATTAGAAAAATTGATTTTATATTGAAGCGAATCTATCTTTGAGTTCCAATAAAGCCCTAATGTTTTTGTTGTAACATCATCTGCAAGATAATGTTCAATGTCTCCCTTTATTTGAATATCCTCATCAAAAATTTCAGGTTTGTTTGATACCCATTTTCTAAGTGAAAATCCTGCTGTGCACAAAATATTATTTAATTCATCCTTTAATGATTTTACTTCTTCAATTGAACTCCCTCCTGTAAGCAAATCATCAACATAAAAATCCTTTAAAATCACCTGGGAAGCTAGAGGCAGGTTCAATTGATTCTCATGAGCTAATTGTTGTAAGCTTCTTATAGCCAAAAATGCTGCTGGAGCGGTCCCATATGTTAGCGTTTTCAGCTTGTATGTCTCAATTGGTTGCTCATCCGAAAACCTCCATAATATTTGTTGTAGTTTTTGCTGAGTTTTGCAAACAAAAACCTGTCGATACATCTTTTCGATGTCTGAAGCTATAACTACATTATGTTTTCGAAAACGAAGAAGAATGCACATTAAATCATCTTGTAATTTTGGTCCGACCATTAGAACATCATTTAATGACAAACCACTGTCAGTTCTAGCTGACCCATCAAACACTACCCTTAATTTTGTAGTTAAAGACGTTTCTTTTAAAACTCCATGATGTGGAAGATAGTAGTTGGGTGTTTCTGAATTGAAGTCAGTTTTATCTTCAACCTTTGACATGTGACCCAACTGGATATATTCCTGCATAAACTCATGGTATTTAATTTTCATTTCCAAATTTTTATTTAATTTATTTTCCAATAATTCAAATCTTTTTAGTGCATTACTATAAGAATCTCCTAAGTCAGAAATGTTTGACCTTGTTGGTAATTTAACAACAAAATGACCGTTTTCATTTTTAATCGTGCTAGCTTCAAACAACTCTTGACAATAAATGTCCTCCTTGGACATAACCTTTTTTGCACCAAATTCTTCTATTAACCAAAATTTTTCAATTTGGTTTTCCAAAACATTAGACGAAAAATTACATACCACTGAATTGTTGCTAACCTTAATTGATTGACTAACTGGCCCTGAAATAACCCATCCCAACTTAGTTTTTTGGAGAATTGGTTGATCTTTGCCAAGTTTTATCTGACCCACACATAATAATTGCCAAAAAACTGATGCTCCCAGTAATACATCAATTTGTTTTGAAACCCCAAATGTTTCATCTGCAAGTACAATGTTTTTAGGAATATTTATAAAATCCAAGTTTAAATCCGAAGTTGGTAAATTGTCAGAAATTTTATCAATTACCAATAAAAATGCATTTGTTTGATAATTGCTAAACTTTGATAAAAGTGTCCCATTTAATGCCTGAGAAATGTTTGTTATACCTTGACCTAAACCTTTAACCGGAATGTGTACCTTATCTGCCCGTAATTGTAATTTTTCAAAAAATGAACGTGATATAAAATTTGACTGTGAACCTGAGTCCAATAAAACTCTACATTCATGTAAAATTCCATTTTTGGCTTGCATATATACTAAGGCCGTTGAAAGTAAAATATCAGTTTTTAATCTGTATGATATACCTTGCTTAGAATGATTTAAAAAATTAATTGAATCCTGACCTATATCACCCGAATGTGATTCTAAAAAACATGTCTGACCTATATCACCCGAATGTGATTCCAAAAAACCTGTCTGACCCAAAAAGTTTAATTGAGATGTACCTTCCATTGAATTATTATGGAATGCACCTTGTCCCTGAATATGTACTTCCTTTCCCTGATTAGATATGTCATTTCCCTGTGTGTGTGTTTCTTTCTGGGTAGATATACCACAAATTTGTGATTCAACCTTTGATCCGTTGAGTTGAGTTGCATTTGTTTGTAAATGAGAATTGTTTATAAATTTACCATCCATATGTAAAAGAGTATTGTGTTGTTTTCCACAAAGTTTACAACCTCCCCATGTACAATGTTGTACTAAGTGTCCATCCTTTAGACAGTTCCAACATGCTTTTGATTTTGTTACCTCTTGTCTTCTAGCCGACACTGATAAATTATGAAATTTTTTACATGAATAAAAATAGTGCGGTAAATTACAAAGTGCACATTGTTTGGACGCTGCAATGAATGACTTTGATAATGTCATTTTTTGCACCCTTTTTTTTGTTTCCTTTGATATTTGCTCTATATCTTGTTTATCCCCTTCTGAATTTTGTAAGTGTTGTACTTTATGATCTATAAATGCTAAGAATTCCTGTATCGTAGAAAATTCGTTAACTGGACCCTTTTCTTGCCATTCCTTATTTGTGTAATAATCAAGCTTTTTCTCTATGGTACAAAGTAAAAGAACATCCCAATGTTCAACTGGATAACCTAACATACCTAGTGACTTTAAATTTCTTTTTATACAACCTGACAATTTCTTTAATTCTAAACTATTTACCTGAGTTATTTTTGGATATTCATATATAGCTTCAATATGACCACGTGCAATAAGTTTTTTCTTTTCATATGTTTCAGATAAAAGTTGCCATGCAATAGTAAAATTTTTGCTAGTAGTTTTTAGCTGCTCCAGTTCATCCTGGGCATCCCCTATCAAAGCCCTTTTTAAATAGTGAAGCTTGTCAACATCATTTAAATCAGAATTTTCTATGACCATACTAGTAAAACTATCTCTAAATTCTAACCAATGTTGATAACAACCATTAAAAGTTGGAACCTCCAGTGGTGGTAACCGTACATTTTTTAAGCTATTTCGATCTAAACTAGTATTGTGACCTGAGTTTGCTATAGTATCGTTTAAATTAACTTCATTCTTTAATATAATTTCTGCAGAGGCTATTAGTTTAAAATATGCATCCTGAAAATCTAACCTTTCTTGTAATTGTTCCTCTGATGTGTCTAATAAGTCAATTTCACTTTGTATTTGATCAAAATCATTCCACCATTCTTTGCATTTGTCAACCCTAACTTGTAATTCTACTATTTTATCGTGAGTAAAACTGCTTATAAATGAATCAAATTTTGTAATTTGTGCCTTAAAGATACCACGCTTTCTTTTTAAAACTGTTAACTGATCCATTGCATCGACTATGTATAATATTAATAAAGTTTAAAGCTTGCTATTAATAAATCCTAACAAACCGAAATTATAATAACCTTGTGACACAAATTAATATCTCTCTTATTCCAGGATAGGTATTATAGGAATGAAAAATGTGTACTCACCACATACCATGCCATATAAACTTTTTCACTTGCCGATAAAAAATACACTAACTTGTTGCTTGTTGATAAAATCCGGCTCGAAGGACCATGAATAATGTTTTTATTTCTGAGCCTTCAGAAGTATTGTGGACTGTATTCCTTGTATAAAAAATATTTATTCTGACTTTAACACCTTTATTATAATAATTTTATAAGAACTTAAAATTAACAAAACCCAAAAAAGGAATGTCTTATTTCTCATTGACAGCTACGCGCCGTCGTTGTCGCTAGTGTTCGATCCATGCGCCCTGTGGTCCGTGCAGGGACGGCTCTTGCACTGTTGACTGCTGAACAATACTACTTTAATCAATTTTTGAACGAAATAAAGATCGGTAAACTATCAGCAATATATCTTTGTCTGTTCTCCATTAATGGTGCGCTAATGATTTTAAGATATTTATTCTTTTGAGGCAGATACCCTTTAATTCTTGAATATGATATATCCAAGATAACTTTTTATCAAAGATTACACCTAAAAATTTTTGTTAATATACTACTTGTAGTGGAATTGCATTTATGGTTAAATTAATTAAGTTGGGATAATGTTTTTTTACTAAAATGAACTATTTTAGATTTTTTGAAGAAAATTTAAATCCTGTTCCTTTTAATCAACTGTAAATATCATTTTTAACAGTTAAAATTAACGAGCAAGTGGATGTTGTGGTTTTGCTTTCAGAGAAAATTACTAGATCGTCTGCGTATATTGCATATTTGACTGGGGGTTGAAGAAGTGTACTAATATTGTTTATGCTTATTAACAATAGAATAGTACTTAGGACAGATCCTTGTGGTATGCCATTTTCTGTAAGATGTATTGCTGAGAATTTTCCGTTAGTAGAGAATCTAAAGGTTTTATTAGACAAAAAGTTCTCAAGACAGTAATATACATTACCATATAATTTCATTTTCTATAGTGTTATTAGGATTACCGGTTTCTGAACTGTATCAAATGCGCTTTCAATATCGAGAGATACAGCAATAAGTTCCCTGTTGCTGGCGAAGGCATGTAAAAGGCAGGTAAAAGAAAAGGTAATTTTTGACTTGCCCATAGAATGTTATATATAATTCAAGTAGTTTTAGTTGCGTATTTGGATGTAAATTTTGGAGGAAAATTGAGGGGATCATATTGGGTCCTGCTGCCGAATTCTTAAGTTGAAATGCCAAATTCGAGTTCTAACAAAGAAAACGGAAGATTTGTGCACTCTATATGACTGGAATTTGTCGCATAGGTTTTTGTGAATGTTTGGTGTTCTAAGGATATATTGTTACCTTTCGTTTTGTTGCTAAAATATTCAGCAATTTTTTCTGAATTTTCCTGGTCATCTGTAATAACTTAATTTATTTAGATAAGTGCAGGAATTTTATATGATGAATCGAGCTAACGTATTTTTTTCATCAATCCTTTTTGCTTACCTTAAGGGTACGTTTCGATATGGCTCTCATTTTTTTAAAATGTATAAGATCTGTTTTATTGCCTGTTCGTCGGTATTTATTTAAGGCTTTTTACATTACGATTTATTTAAAAGACATGAAAATATTAAACTGTACTGCAGTTTTTATGCCATTTTGTCAAAGAGAATGTCAAATTTTTAATACTCAATTTTCCGATTGCCTATAGGTAAATTTCCTTAACATTATTTTTATACATTTTGTTAACAGATTTTCGCTTTTATGTACTAGACTTTTTACAAGCATACTAGCTCTCGATATACAATTTTACCAGACCAACTTAACTTCTACGACTTATTTTTGTAGTTAATAAGATATTTTTCAAAATAATAAACAGAAATAGGGTACTTTAGAGTTTTATAAGTCGTCCGTTATATTCACAAATCCATATTTATTATTTTAATCCCCATCGAGCCCATTTAGTTTGCTTAGCTCTTCCAGAAATGGCTTTCATAAGTGGGAGTAAACGATTCCTGTAGAACTTCCCGGATTGTGTAGGTAAGAAGTAGATCGCCCACATTTCAACCCTTAATTACTCCTCATCATTTATCACAAGTGTCTAGGACGCCGTAAAGGGCGGAATCCTCCCTGAGGCTCGTATTTGTATCCGACACTAAGTTTATTAAACCTTAATTACCTCCTTCTTGTAATATACATAAATAGTCTGTAGGGCACCCTTTTTTAATTTACAAATAAATCTGGGGGATTTAATTTGGAACACAGCGGAATTTATATACAATGTTTTGGAGACGAATTTACTTAAAATAAAGCAAAAATATATAAATAACACATTACATATAAAAACACAGATCTGCGACCAAAAACTTGTTTAAAATTCAATAAGTGATTTTCATACTGTTTTCAACGCTGATTTTGGGAAAAAAGTGAAAAAATTTCCATAACGTACAGTTATTTTACAAAATGATATCATCATCAATTAGCCTATATTTGTCCACCACTGAACGTAGGCCTCCCGTAAAATTTTCCACCTATTTCTATCTTGAGCTTCTTGCATCCAGTTTGTGGTGATACGGTGTGATGACGGGTAGCGGGTAGCACTCCTCTACGATCCCGGTAGACGACAGGCTGCTACAGGGAGAGGCGTCCCTGTCGTACGCTAGCTATTGACTTTCTCCTATGTCCAAGCCTTTAGGAGAGGCTAGGTCCCCAACCTATCTTCCTACCCTTTTTTCAATCCTTACCACATCCCGATATATTCCGCTACCAACCTGCACTTGCCAGCGTGGTAGTGAAATGGCTAATTTTCCCCGTAAATGACATGACACAAACTAGAAAAAGGCCCTTAGTCCCAGGCGGCCCAACGAAATGATATAATAAAGAGTATTTAGGAGAAACCAACAATCGGATCCACAACAAGAGATAAAAACCCGAATACAAATGGCAAGACAAGCTTTTGTGAAATTCAGACCGCTCCTATGTAATCAAAACCTAAATTTCGAAATACGCTACAGAATGGTCAAGTGCTACATATGGTCCATCTTGCTGTATGGTATGGAAACGTGGACTTTAAAAAAACATCTATCAACAAACTCGAAGCATTTGAAATGTGGTCATTAAGAAGAATGATGCGCATACCTTGGGTGGATAGAGTTCGAAACGATGACGTCCTTAAGAGAGCCGGCGTGGAAAGAGAACTCTTTAAATTAATTAAAAAACGCAAGATTAATTACCTTGGGCACATATTGAGAGGAGCAAAATATGAAATACCACAGTTAATCCTACAAGGGAAGATCGAAGGTAGGAGAGGAGCCGGCCGCAAACAATTATCCTGGTTAAGGAATATTAAAGAATGGACAGGAATACACAATACAGGCGAGCTGTGTCACGCCGCCAAGAACAGAATTCTAGTAATGAGATAGTTGCCTACGCACTTTAGTGTATGGCATGTTAAGAAGAAGAAGGAGAAATCAGCAGTATCTTTATGTCAGCACTTGTTCTTGCCGTACCCCCTTCCCATTCACTTGCTGCCTCACTGCGCCTTCTTTTATATCAGTGCCTATCTGTCGCTGTTTCATTTCCCATTAACCGCCATTACCAAGCAATGAGCCTCTGATACTGTTCTATGTGTCACAGCAGCTCTTCACTCGGTGCAGTTGTGACTGTTTTCTTGTGTTGTAAAGTTATTGTGTTGTATAGACATTGGACAATAGCTACCACAGGATATATAAACTCGCCAGATTGCTTCTGTTACATTTGCGGTAACTATACCGCTAAAAAGCAAGAAAGAAACGTTTCCGATTTTATTAAAAAAGTATATTTCGCTTATTTTGATATAAGGTCAGGTGATTAAGATAAGCCTGGGGCCCCACACAAAATTTGTTCAGTGTGTGTTGAAAAACTAAGGCAATGGTTTCAAGGTAAAAAGCAGTCTTTACGTTTTGGAGGGAGGCCAAAAATCATAGTGATGACTGCTATTTTTGTTTTTGCAACGTACAAGGTTGCAATTTAAGAAACAAAAAGGATTTATCTTACCTTAACAGTCAATCAGCCATTCGCCCTGTCCCTCATAGCAGTGTCCCTCAAGTGAGCTTAACGGTCACCCTCTCTAACTCCACTTTGTACTGATATACACTGTGTTAGTTTTACACACGATTCTGCCTAGGGGTTATGAGGTCGAGAACTAGGTGAATTGAGTAGCTCAGAAGTCGCGTTCATGTCTGTAGCCTGTCCTAAGCCCGAATAAAAAGCAGATTTGATAGGCCAGATTAGCATCCTATCTATTGTAAAAGAAAACAGGGCTCAAAAAACCGATATAAAGCCTAGCAACATAACCAAAGTCATTGAAGAAAATAAATATACCATTACCCATAGGAGACTTAACAGCGATTATTCAAAAACAAAGTTCAAACGTAGAAATGTTTATGGAAAAATTTAGAATAGGTAGCAGAAACCAAAGAGCCATAGTAATGCTTTCAAATTTCCATAAAAAATCAGACATTAATTGTTGTAAATATTTTCTTTAAATAAAAACTACGGTAACGTTCATACTATTATTATAAAAAAATTAAAATAAAAGGTCTCGCAGTGCCTAACTCATTTGACACCGAAAGTGAGTAAAGGATGGTGAGAAAAAAATAGCAGTACTAAAACCAAACAGACCAAAAATAAATTTCATAAAATTCAGCAAAAACAACTGAAAAATATAAGAAAGAGAAGAATCTGCAAACGATATAAGTAGTAGGGACAACATAAAAGATATGACAGAAAAACTAACAAAAAAATAACAGAGACTGCTCTACAAATTGTTAAAAAAGGAAATATAAATGAAAATTGGTTGCAAAAAAAAACAAAATAAATAATGCAAAGCACAGATCACTATTTAAAGAGGAAGAACAAAAAACAGACGGATATAAGGAAGTAACAATATAAACTAGAACAATGATTA